>NC_136519.1:77558260-77668260 GCF_053919585.1 Euprymna scolopes
TTAATGGTTTTTAAATAATTTGCAGTAAATGCACATAAATATGCTGCAATGCCATAAAAATTCTCCATTAAAAGAAAGAACTCAAAATTGAATTGTAATGTGTTTTATGTTAAAAAAAAACAAAAAAAAAAAATGGAATCTAATAGTAGGATTGTTTAAAAATGAATATATTGCAAAATTTCTTTGATATGGCTATAGATTAACACTTGCGTCTCCAAAATACGTGATTCCTCCTTTTTTTAGGCAATTTACGTATGAACACACTGAAAAACTTTACGCAAAAGAACAAAAAACAAAAAAAAAAATATATAAATATAATATAAAAATTTAATGTAAAATAATCTTAGATTTTAGAGCAATTTTAACGTTTTAGTGCAAGTAAGCATTTTTTTTCTATGAGAAATAAATTCTGTGAGTTTAAAATTTTTTTAAGATAATTAAGAGGGTCTTTGTAGGAGAAGGCGGTTTACCACCCGGACTTCAAGTTAGTGGTGGTTGGACATGTGAACATTCTGAAAACTTGGCAGGAAAAAAAAATCATTTTAGAATGGGGGATTAGTTTTACATATAAATTTAATGTAAACTAAGCCACCATTTCCAGGCCATTCTAGCGTTTTAGAGCAGTTAATTTATTTTTCTATGAGAGACGAATCATGTGCACGTTTTTTTTGTTGTTTTTTTAAGGGGCATATGATTTTTTTTTTTTTTTTTTACTTTTTTTTAAGACAATTTGTACAATGGAGGAGGGGGCCTTGCAACTTTGTCTCACGGTTAGTGGTAGTTATGAAAGGGTTATATTTTGAAGTGCGTGCTATTTGGACTTAGGATTAGTGCTAGGATTAAATGATTTTTTTGATGTAGGACTTCTCACTCAAATTAAAGGTTAATGAAGGTGGACGTCACTCGGATCTAGATTTAGTGGTAGTGTAAATAGCGTGTGTGTATGTGTTATATATATATATATATATATATATATATATAATGCCTTAACTAGCAAATTCTAGCATTGCTAAAAGTATAATTTGCTGATTTTTTATGTCCTCTGATGAGAAGAATAACAAGAATAGCGTTCTTTGAAAATCCGCAGAATAAGGACTTTTGTAATTTTTTAGTATGCAGTCGAACAATAAATTTTGATTGTAAAGTTCAACCCACAGTTTTAATGTTATTTTTCTCATATATGTATATATATTAGTGTTGGGACAATTAATCGGAATCGGAAAAATCAAAGCTTTTTGGGGTAGCGGTATCAGAATCGGAAAAATTTGAGCCTATTTTCCGATACTAAAACCGATTCCTTAAATTATCTTTATTTGATTTTGGTTTAAGAAACATCTTCAACTTCTTGTAGTAATAAAACAATAAATAGTTATTGATTTAAACTTCGATTAAAACTAAAATCTCTAGATTACCCTTTCACAAGTGTGTTTTTTACGTTTGAGAAAACATAGCCACATTTAAAATGTGTTTTTATTGTAATCGGGACAAAATAACTTCTATAGTTAAATAATTAGAGATTTATAAAGAGTCGAAATCGGTAATTGTACCGGAATCAGGGAAAATATTGGAATCGTTCCATCACTTATATATATATATATATATATATATATATATATATAACTTTTCAAATTGAAAAATATCAAGAAAACTGTTAAGAATGTCCGGGAAATGGAGGTTCATTATTGTTGTGGTTGCAAGGTTGAACAATAATTAGTAAGGAAATACAATGAAGACGCAGACAACAAGATAACGCAATAATAAGTGTATTAAAGAAAAGGTATATGTACAATATGTACAAATGACGGTGTCGAGTCAGAGAGTCTTGGTGGGAGGACATGTACGCTCTTCGGCGTCACTTCCGGTGGCATTTGAGTAAGACACACCAAGGCCAACCTAGGCTTGCCATTTATAGTGTTATGTTATTCGCATATGCAAATAAGTGGTTGCCACCACAACAATTATACATTAAATTTATATGCAAAAATGTCCCCCCTCTACTGTAAATTCTAAACGTTATTTTCTTTTCTTTTCCTCCAAGTTTTTTATTTTTAGTCTAATCAGACATAATCGCCTAAAAGAGTATTATTTTTTTCTTTTTTATATTGGCTGTTCTTCACATGCGGCACTTCCATTTCTCGTTCTCTTTCAGTGCAGGAGAAATCCTTCACGAGTGAGACAATGTTTATTTTTGTACCTTTTCTCCACGTTAAAAAAACGACCCTGGTGTCTAACTCTGTCCCATTGGGAGGCATTGTAAATAGGTACAATTAAAATTAGAAAGTTAGATATATTTGAAAACTAATATTTCTTGAATGAAATTTTTGAAAATACAGTAGAACTCCGTGATACGGCATCAAAAATGAGCAACAAAATACAGTACAGTATATAATACACGTGTATATAATCAAATAACATTATGAATAACATTGTAAAGTGGGGCAAATACCGTAACCAGGGGTCGGAAAAACACATTGTAACCATAAAAAAAAAAAAGCATATCCTAGAACCACCGTATCTTGGGGTTTTACTGCACTCAGAAACTGCATTTATACACATGAACACACACACACACACATATATATGTATATATCTATATATATATATATATATACACACCACAATCAAGCAAAGATAAATTGTATTATGCATATATATATATATATATATATATATATATATATATATACACCACAATCAAGCAAAGATAAATTGTATTATGCATATATATATATATATATATATATATATATATATATATATATATATATATATATATATATAAATTTAAAAAATTTTAAAAATTTGATATAAGGAAAAATCAGAAATTTTATAATCTGACAAGGAATTAAGAAATCCTTAATCCGTGGAGTTTCAAAGAAATTTTCTTTTCTTATATTTAAGCTCTTCTCCATTTTTGGATAATGCTTTTTCATCTGGTTTGGATTGTTTATATAAATATTCAAAATATTTACATCTTAGTGTATTCTCGTACTAAAGTTAGTTGTTTTTTTTTTTTTTTTGTTTTACGGCATATCAACCCTTTTCAGGTTATTTAATGCCGAATCCGATGATTTTGAAGAAAAATTTTTTAATAGAATATTTTTTTTTTCAAGTCGGTTTCTATTTAACCCATAGTTTGGGACCCTAACAAGTACTACCACTCCGGGTCAGAGTGGTACCTGAGAGCAATGGCAATTAAAGGGTGGCTCCACACTCCCTAAAGCCTGCAAGTTGGGGCCTCACCATCGGTTATAGTTTAAGGTCATATCCAGGACCATACTAAACTTATAAGTCTTATACATATACCACAATCAAGCAAAGATAAATTATATTATTTTAAACACACACACACACACACACACACACACACACACACACACACACACACACACACACACACACACACGAAGGGCGTTTCAAAAGAAATGTCTTTTCTTTTTTTTTTTTATCCCACCCTAATGGATATGAGGAAATTGCAATGTTATGATGACTGAACTTATGCATTCATGACCATCAAAGTTTCATCTCTCTGTAGCAGATATTGACGGTGTGAGACTCAAACAAAGCAACCACTGTGATGGACGTGCGTCAGAAGCAGAGATACGTCATTGAATTCCTAGCAAATGTGCACTGAAAATGGTGGTGACGATGTAAAAAAACTTTCTGGCTCACAGAAAGTCGCTCATTTTAATGGTACCATGCCCGTCTTCATAGCTTTTCAACTTTTTTTTTAGTTAAAAAAGAAAAGTAACAGATTTTACTTTTGTAAGGACATTCATTCATACACACACACACATATATATATATATACACACACACACACACACACTTTATATTATATTCCTTTCTTGTAACCATTGAGTCGCATTGACAAGTCTATTTGTTTTGAATTAATAGTAATTATCGTCATTTATTTTTAGACCCTGTCTTTATCGCCTCACACAAAATCAATACTACCTATTCCTTGTAAGAATTTTAGTGGGCAACAGAAGACTCTTAAGAATCGATAACTTGTTGCTATGGCAACAGTGATCGTATACTTTTAAAGATTTTTAACGTTTGGACATGAAGATGTCTATGTTTTATCTTTGTTGAGAAGACCTTTTATTAAATTGAGAACAAAATTTTCACAGTATTTCACTCGAAAGAATCGTTTTGTTTGTAACGTCGTGCACACTCGTTAATATGTGGACACTTGGAACCCAACACGTTGTAGCAGAGTACGTCGCAAAAAAAACAGAAAATGAATGATAACTCGACTTTTTTTTTTTTTTTGTAACAATGACAGTTATTTCTGGGTCTTCCTGAATAAAATGTGGTAATCCTCCTTCTCTTTGAACTTTGTACTCTCGAACGTCCTCGTCTTTCTGTGCTCACGTTCTTTTCTTTTTGCCTTCCGTGACGTAATTTTGCACACGGCTAGGCATTTGCATACCTGCGTCTGTGCTCTGTTACAATATCACACTAATACTAAAACTTGCTTGCTTGCACATTGAATGTTTTAGATTGTTAGCTATGAAAATATCTTGCAATGTCTGTGCAACTATTGAGTCTAAAACAAAACGTCAGTCATTACAGTGGCAAAAAGGGAGATAAGTATGTCCCCTTTAATTTCAATCTTAAAGGTGTTCCCATCTAGGGAAATGTCATTTCCCCCTCACTTTTCTGTAAAAGTTATTTTTATCTCTAAAGTTGATAAAAGTAGCCGTTGATGGACTGAAAAAAAAAGGGGACAGTGAAAGTCTATCAGGGAAGCGTTTTTATTCTGACTTTCAATCAGACTGTTAAAGATAGATTAAATTAAAATGAAAATAATTGGGTAAAATCCAAAAATTTAATTCACAAAGTTAAGACGCCGGGAGTAGACAGTTTAACTAAATATGGAATGGAAGTCACTAAGTATGAAACGAAATACGAAACCATATGGAAACACTTGTTTTATCATGAAACAATAACAAAAATAAACTTTTACTTTTTACATTTTTGTAAATATTTTTTTAGTATTAAAAATATATTCAATCGGAAATATTTTATTTCAAAAAAGTAATTTAAACTTTCATAGTTTACATTTCTGTAAATAATTTTTTAAATATTTAAAACTAGCATTTTAGCCCGGTGTTGCCTGGGTGTTTGGAGTTGTTGTTGAGCAAACAAAAAAAAAGTGGTCAATTTTAACTTTGACCCCTATTATGACCCCTTAACATTTATTGTTTGGAGCTCAAATCAAGTTATTAAGTTAGATCCATGTCCAAGGAACCTATATCTAAAATTTCAAGTGATTAGACCCAAAATTGTCGGATTTGGTAGAGTTCTCAAAGGTCAAATCGTTGAACTTTGACCCTTTAAACAGCAAAATTTCTGGCCGAAAATGGATTACAAAGATTTTCCCAAATCTCAGTACCCTGTATATCAAATTTTGAGTCTGTAGACTTAAAATTGAGTTATTGCATAGGGAAATGTACACACACACACACACACACACACACACACACACACACACACACACACACACACATGTTCACTTTTATATATATTCATATGGAAATAATTTTTATAAAACATTTTTACATTTAAAGTCTTTTTTATTTCTTTTTATAAAAACAAAGTTTATTTTTTTATTGTTTCATAATAGCACAAGAAGTGTTAAAACTAAAATAATTATTTGAAATAAATTGTTTCCACATGGTTTCATATTTCGTTTTATGCTTAGTGACTTCAGTTCCGTTGCATATTTTAGTTAAACCGTTTCCATTTCTGGTGTTTTAACTTTGGGAATTGAATTTTTGGATTTAACCAATAACTTGTTGTTGCATTCAAAAATAATCCGACTTCTCTCTCTTTTTCTTCTCACTGTTCTAATCATCATTGTTGTGGGGGACTCACCCATGCATCAAAGATGAATTCTTCCTAACCCGACGGTACGACTCTCGAGGTGTTCTGTTAACTTTATAGTTAACATTATTCCGATCATCAGTCAAGCAGAAACTGGGCCATTTTGATGGACTTTTTGCTGTCGGATTGATGCAAAATGTTCTGTGTAGCTCTAGGAGGTCCACCCTCCTAGGCCTTACCTCGCGGCTTTCAGGAGGAGTAAGTGTATCACTTGTTGTCTGAAGTGCTCTCACTGGGGAGTGCCGACGGGGATACCGGGAAAATCGGCTAGACTGTTTTTCCTCTTTTGGGCGCTGGCTCATTTTCCCACCTTCTAGCCTTGTGTCACATCTTTTTGCAGTGAGAGAGTGGTGAATAATGGTATGTTAACTTCATAGGATGCCATATTGGCAGAATGTGCTGCGACGGTTGCTCACTGTTTGTTCTGTTTTTGTTGCAATATATTTTATCGTTCTAACCTAAATCTGTGACCGTGTTTTTACTTGGTTACCCTTCCGCAGTCACAATATTAACTGAGAGTTCAGAAAATGAAATGCGGATCCCTGAAATGCGAATTACATTTTATAGACTTAAGTTGGTTTGCATATATGATTTAATTTGCTTAATTACTAGGACAACAGCATATTCTTTTCATTGTTTTGACTCTCGAGTATATATCCGACACAGTTAATTAACAGAGAACCACATCACTCTATATAAAAAACATATAAGATATCAACGGATACATACTCGAGAGCCAAAAAAATAAGAATATGCTGTTGTCCTAGGTCTAGTCATTACATCTATGGACTCGCTGTCCTGGATGTCAAAATAAAGACGGCACGAGTTAGTCCATATTTATAACCTGTTGGCATTGTTTGAATTCTTACCCACAACCTATGATCTAAACATTTGTTTAATTTTCAAATTGCATGCTGGTCAAAGATGGACCCTTTTATGGCATTGATGAGGTCAAATCGGGGTTACTTCCACTTAGTTCAAGATTACCACGTTTGATGCATGGGCAATGGTCGGAAACGTGTAGAATCAATGACGACATGCCTCGAAGATCTATTCTGGAAACACTTTTCCTGATCTTCTTTAATGTATTTATTTCCATCCTATGCGGGAAGATTTGACACAAGGGTCGGGGAAGTGGGATTGAAAAGCCAGCACCTCTGAGGAGGAACACTCCAGCCTGCAAAAAATATTTGGGCAGCCCTGTTGGTATCCCTCAGTAGAGGCACCTCAGGCGATTAGTAATAAACTAACCCTTTCTCAAAGAGAGAAGGCAAAGCCTAGAAAGGTGAACCTTCTAGAACTGCACATGACTAGGAATCAACAGGGAAAAGGTCATCACCCCTCGCTAGTGAATAATAAATACGAGTGCGAATTCAGAGGTCAACCTAATTAAAAAGAAAAATATAGAAAATACGGTAAAAAATCTTCATTATCCGTCAGGGAACGAAAATTCCAAAATTCACACAAACTGACCAAATAGTTTATTTAACTAAGAAAATTAAAATTTGTATGTATGTATGTATGTATGTATGTATGTATGTATGTATGTATGTATGTATGTATGTATGTATAAAACTTTCGACTGAGGCGACGGATTTTTACAAGATCGGTTTCATTTTGAAGCTCGAACCTTCGGACGACAAATATCGAAAAATCAGCTAAAGACATTAATTTCTTAACTCTCAACTGGCCACTTTTTTTACAAGAGGGGGTCGCTTTTCTCCCGATATTTTCGAAAGTCATCCCCTCTTTTCGATTGACCAGCCTTAATTTAAACCTTCGCCACTTCCAGTTTGATGATGAACACAACAGCAAAGACGTCACCTTTTTTTCACGTTCTTTTCCTCCTTCATGGTATGGGTTCGAGCCTGCCTGCCTTCTACCATTTTTGTTTATTTTTTGCTCAACACACACCACCAAACACTCGGGCAACGCCGGGCACCCAGGCTAGTATACCAATAAATTTTAAGTTAGTATAAGGTGACTTAATTTGTAAGCTTCAAAATTACGGGTTTTTGTAATCATGTTGATATCAATCCAACCTTTGTTGTCTTGATTTTGTGAAAACAATATTCCTTATTTCAAAAGATGAAGTATCAACAGATTTTGCAATTTTTATTAATAAAAGAAAATTATTTATGACATGGAAATTACTTATAGATTTTAACGCTAATATAAAGACTGGATTTTTGTTTTTAAAAAGTTTTTTTAAATATAAAACAACTTAAACAAGTACTTTTTTTTTTAAATTTTTTATTTAAGTCTCTTTTTTTTTTATTTCATAACATCCTGTACCCCTTTCTTGTAACACACACACACACACACACACACACACACACACACACACACACACACACACACACACACACACACACACACACACACACACACAGCATAAATAAATAAATAAATAAATAAATAAATAAAATCTCTGACCTAGTTTGGGAAGATTATTTAACTGTCCCGAAGCAAGGGGAGACGAGATAAAGGTATGGAAGGAAGGAAGGATCAGATGGAATATATCTACAGCCTATCAGAATGATTGATGAAAGATATTAGCTGCAGCCATGACACATAATCCTTAGATATTCAACAGAGATAAATATTACTATTTTCAAGTAAATGAAGCTGCGGGAGACGGTCATGGATAGTAGACTCCATTTTCTTTCTTTCCCCCACCCTCGTCTCCTATTAAAAAAAAAAAAAAAAAAAAAAAAGTTTAAAAAGAATTAATCTATGAAATAAAACAAAGAGATAAAAAGTAGGAATTGCAACCTCCTATGATGAACATTTTGATCAAGCTTATGAGTCAGTCCAAAATGGCCGCCATTGGTGTCACGTGACAACTGCAATAAAGAAAACAAGATTTCAAACGTTTTTATTTATCGTTTTCGATTTTAGAATAGAATTCATCAATCAGATAAAACATACCTCAAATCAGTCAGATAAAAAAGGGGGGGGTGCTTATCCAGAATTCAACATAACAAAAATATAGAAAAATCTTTATGAAGTACCTACCGTCACAGTACGAAAATGTCAGATTCCAAAAATCACGTAAATTGATTCATGTATTTTTCTTTTCTAAAATAAGAAAATCAAATTTTATGAGTGAGACGGATCCACCATGTTTTTTTTAAACCAAGGGAGAAAACTTGACTACCGATGTCTTTGTTTGTTGTGAGAAATTAATCTCAAACTCAATACTCCCTGGCAAAGGCAAAAATAATTCCACAATTACAAAACCATACCTTTAAACTCAAATTTTATTCAGTTATAACACCAAAGAAAGGTACAGTCCTTGCAAAACGGTGGGTCATTTTTGCCTCCCAAATTGGGAGTCAGTAGTTAACCCCTTCTGTTGGAGTGGTAGTTCGGTTTTCCTTCGAAAATGTCCATGATAATTCATGGTGTTCTTGGCAAGAGTTTTGGTGCCTTTAATTAGACATAAATCGAGTCCCTTGGAACCTTAATTGAATTGAGAAAAGTTCAAACATTTAGGTGATATAAACATGATGAAAATGTTCAAATGATGCCATCCTCTAATTGGGATATTTTCGGCACAATATAAAGGTCTCTGCTTGTAGAGATAAGCAACAGAACTTAATTATCTCCCCTGTCAACTCATCTCTTGCTAAGTAAGTGTAATATACTGACTTCACAAATTTCTTTTTTCATTAATTACTTTTCCACATTGTTTTTCATAATTTTTGGATATGTTACTATTTGAGACCTTTTTCACCAAACATTTAGGTGATTTAAACAAGAAGAAATTGTTGCGGCTCCATTCCCGATAAGGCATTCTTCTCGGAGCCGACTCTTGGTGAGTCTCGCTCTTGCCAGAAGTTTTTTCGTAGACTCAAAACAAAATAGATATTTATAAAAAAAGGCGCCAAGTACAAATTAACCAATCACAGGTTGCTTACTAGAATTGTACGTAGGTGGCTTAAAACATGAAATGATATTGTAACTAGAATTTCTCCCATTGTTTTAATCAATCAGTCTTGTAATGGCTGCGAAATATTAATCGCAAAAAGTCGTAAAATTTAATTTTCTTCATTAAAAAAACAAAACAAAAAAACTACTGGAACAATTTATATGATTGTTGGAATATGACATTTTTATTTCGTGATGAGTACATATACCATACCATAGTTTTCGGCGCTTCTATTTTATAATAACAATAAAAATATTAAATTTCATGTGGAACAACTGGTACCTATGTAATTGTCAGGTCTCAAATAGTAACATATCCAAAAATTATGAAAAACAATGTGCAAAAGTAATTATTAATGAAAAAAGAAATTTGTGAAGTCAGTATATTACACTTACTTAGCAAGAGATGAGTTGACAGGGGAGATAATTAAGTTCTGTTGCTTATGTCACTTGATGAACGCAATCCAAAATGTTGGAAAAATTTTATTCCCTCGTCTAAACTTTACCGAAAACTGCTTTCCCTTATTTTTGTGTCTTAGCATTTTTCGTAATTTTTAGGTATTTGACTATTTGCGATATGACAATTACTTGGATACTAATTGTAATTCAATATTTTTTTTTTCGTTTTTATAATATAAAAGCACTGATTTTTCTGCATTTTTTTTTTTTTTTTTAAATTCAAGGTTTAATTCTGGATAAGAATAAAAAAGGTGCATTTTGTATCACGGATAACAAAACGAATGTGATTTAAAAAAAAAAAAAAAAAAAAAAAAAAAAAAGGCAAATATATAACCAATAAATGTTACCAAAGGCAAGAAAGTTCCTCTTTTTACCTACCTGGATAAGTTATTGACATTTATTGTGTGGGTTTCTACCTTTGTTTGATTTTTGAGCGATTATCCAGATCCCCACCCTCACCCCTACCAGATGACCGTCTCATGTCAGCCATTTTGTTCCTGTTCTACTTTAATCCGGGCACTATAAACACTTTAAAACAGGGGTCGGGTAATTTTTTCCAGTGTTAGAATAGAATTTGTAGTAAAATGAATTTACCCCCACATGTGGAAGTACTCTGCTGGACAAGCCAGTTTACTTATAGAATTCATGGATAATAAACAAAAATGTATATTGGAAAAATGTTTAATTTCATCTGTCATAGGAAATAAAGTCTGTCTTTTTGGTATGTAAATAACACACAATAAAATAACATAGTAATCTCATAAGCAGAAATAAAACGCTCTTTTTAGCATTACATGGCACACAAGCCAAATTATTGATCTGATTGTATTTAAAATTTATGCAATAATAAAATTTTATTGCGTCCACTGTTATGAGGAAAATTTTTTATTTCCGGCATGAGAATGGCACACAATGAAAAATGATTTTATTCTTTCTGGCATGAGAATGGCACACAATGAAAAATGATTTTATTCTTTCTGGCATGAGAATGGCACACGATGAAAAATGATTTTATTCTTTCTGGCATGAGAATGGCACATAATGAAAAATAGTTTTATTCTTTCTGGTATGAGAATGGCACATAATGAAAAATAGTTTTATTCTTTCTGGCATGAGAATGGCACACGATGAAAAATGATTTTATTCTTTCTGGTATGAGAATGGCACATAATGAAAAATAGTTTTATTCTTTCTGGCATGAGAATGGCACACGATGAAAAATGATTTTATTCTTTCTGGTATGAGAATGGCACATAATGAAAAATAGTTTTATTCTTTCTGGCATGAGAATGGCACACAATGAAAAATGATTTTATTCTTTCTGGCATGAGAATGGCACATAATGAAAAATAATTTTATTCTTTCTGGCATGAGAATGGCACATAATGAAAAATAATTTTATTCTTTCTAGCATAAGAATGGCACACAATGAAAAATCTTATTCTTTTTAGGCTAATCCTCACTTAAATCACAATACGTCCTCGTGCTTATGACATTGGCAATTTCAACCACATCTTTTAACACAGTTTCCAGTTCTGGTTCCAAATTCTTCACAACTAATGCCTGGCAATGTATCGTACAATGGATGGTTAGAATATCTAGATTCTGTTGTTCGGCCAAAGCTACAACGTGACCAAGTATAGCAGGAGCCCCATAAACTGATACTGCAGTACAATCTTCCCGCTTCAAATCAAGACTTGGTTTTTTGAAGCATGTATCAACCTTATTAAACACATCAATACCAGTAGTTGTCCACTCAATGGGAGAACACATTTCTTCTTTGATTTTTATCAGATTCCATATATCAAATGTATACCATCAATTGTGAATTGCTGCTTACATCTGTAGTCTCAAGTTGAATGGCAAACTTTTGACTTTTTTTGCTGGAGAAATCACTTGTTCCCTCACATTTTCCGCCAAGATGAAAATTCTATTTTTGATAACTCTAGCAGACAAAGATACTGCATTCAGTTGTTTAGCTATTTTCTGCCCACACATTATTTCTGCCATTTTTACAGCCACTGACTCAAGTCTTAACCAATAGTATATGATTTCTTGCTTCGTACAATCAACCATGCCACTTCAAAACTATTCCCATGGTTTGGAAGACATATGTGAATGAACCTTGTCTAAGTGTTTGTTCAGTTGATTCTTTTCGAAAGACTCAGCAGTCGGTACTTTCATACAAACAACACTTTGAGACTTCATTTTTCCTTTGTTCTCTATTTCTGTGAAGCCATAATTACGGAACTCTGCCTGATACGTCCTTTTCCTTGCTGATGTCATCTATAAATATAAAAGCGAAAATGTATGTATGTATGTTCGCTTTTCCTCGATGTCCACGAAAGGCTTCTTTCAGAGAAGCGCTTGCTCGCTTCACAACTTAAAACTTTTTATATCATCTATAAATTGTAATATCTCAGAATTACCCACGGAGCTCGCCTGTCTATTTAATTTTATTGACTTTCAAACGTTAATTATTCCACATTTCCCGCATCGGCATGCGTTACATTCGGTTTTCGGTATAAAAAAAGCGAAACACGACTCTAATCACAGTCCGAAAGCCAGTTTGTTCAATGTCGATTTCGTCATATCAGACTGTAGCTTTCATTTCGCTCCTCCTAATAAACAGAGAGCGGGTTTTTAAAAACAAACAAACCGATTTATTCAAAACTGTCCCGCACAAAATCGTAACTGCTGAATACCTATCGCCGTCACGTCAATCAAAAACACGCACCTGTTTGTTTTTTTAACACTTTACTATTTTCCAACTGCGCGTCGTCAACGCTTCGGGTTTTTTTCACATACCTCGAAAAACACCCGGGCAACGCCGGGTACTCCTGGCTAGTCTATAAATATAAAAGCGAAAATGTGTGTATGTATGTTCGCTTTTTGTGTATGTCTGAGAAAGGCTTTTTTCTGAGAAGTGATCGGTCGACTCACTTAAAACTTTTTAGATCACGTTTAAATGATAATACCTACCAGTTAACAACGGGGGTCGCCTGTCAATTTAATTTGCTCGACTTTGAAAAGATAAATATTCAACATTTTTCGATCGCCGCATGTGCATTAAGCTTTCGTATAATAAAAGCAAAACTAATTCTGGTGCCATTTTTCTGGAAACGTCCGAAAGCAATCGGCTTTGATCAATGTGGAGTTTCTCCTTATATCAGACAATTGCTATTCAATTTGGACAATCCCCTTTTTATGGGAAACTGATTTTCCCACAACATCTTGGGGGGGGGGGGAAAAAAAAAAAAAAAAAAAATCCTGCATGCAGTAAATACTACCCTGCAATCAAAGCTGACCTCATTAAGTACAGGTACCTGCCAAGTTTTAATACTTAAATCAATTCAAACATGTTGCCGTTACTATTTTGTGGTGGCCCAGTGGTTAACGTCACAATGTTTTTTTTTTTGTTTTTTTTTCACACTTTAATTTCCAACTTCGACTCAAGGGTTTGGGTTCGATCCTTCATACTTACCTACCAAAACTTTTTAAAAAATTTTACCCCCCCCCCCACACACACACGCACAAACACCCGGGTGTTTTGATTTACCTAAAACCATACACACCTCCAAACACCCGGGCAATGCCTGGTACCCCCACCTCCCGCTAGTCTATTATATAAAAGGCAAAATGGGCACGCACATTTTTGTATGTCCAAGACAAGCTTTTTTCGCCGAGCTTCTTGACAAGGTTACTATTTTGGAGAAGTTTTCTTATACTCCTTAAATTATAATACTTCGGATTTGAAAACAGACGTCATCTCTATCTTTATTTTGATCGACTTTTAAAAAAAATCTCTGGTTTCCAGTGTTTGTTTGTCTTTCTCGTATAAATAATGCAAAACTGATCGCAGCAAAGTCTTCCGCCTGGCCCTCCTGGCCGGGACGTCTTGAAGGCAATCAGCTTTAATCAATGTGCGGGAAACCCTTCATATCAGACAATTGCTATTCATTTGAGACCCCCCCCTTTTCGGGGGAGCTGGTTTTCCTCAACATTGTGGGGGGGAAACAAATACGGCAGAAAGGAAGCCCGAAGCTTGGCTGGCCTACAGCCAGACGTTGATTTCTGCGCCTATGTGATCCTTAACTCGTTCATTTCTTTTTCATCGCTAAATTTGAACGCTTTACACTTCCGCTCGCGTCATGGCACAGCATTAAGCTCTCAGGTTTTCTTTCACTTTCTTTTCCACCTTTGCGTCACGGGATTGAGCCTGCATGCGTACTACCACTTTTCTTTGTTTTTTCCTCAACACATGCACCTCCAAACATCCGGGCAACGCCGGGCACCCCTGCTAGTCTGAAAATAAAACAAATATTTCTGAATCGATGAGTTTTGATTTTCTTCCCCTTATCCAGACCTCCCTTATCTATGATCAAAACTAATGGCATCTGAATTTGGGAGGTTTAACGCGATAACAAGACTGTTGCTCTTCCTATGAAAGCTGTCAATATTGTAAATATATTTTTGCCATCATTAAAAATTTATTCATTTATTTATTTATTTTTTTTTTTTTTTTTAGAGGCGATGAAGTTTAAATTAAAATTAATCACAAAAAATATTTTTACGATACAAACATGCGGTTTATTTCAATGATTAATTTTTGGTATTTATAATTTAAGTACAATTTTGGTCATATGGCTAAATCCGGAGGTTTAATTTTCACAAACTTTATGCATTAAATTAGGCTGTAACACATAAAATGTTGTCTTCCAAGTGATCTTAACATCAACAAGAATTTTATCGCTCAATGAGGAACCCATCTCTGGACTTTAGCCATCTAACCCTGTCCTGAGCTATCCGCTGCCATGTGAGTTCCATGTGTTGTATCAGGTCGTCCTCCATCTTGTTCTTGGTTTTCCCTTTGGCCTCTTATGTTCACGAGGTGTCCATTACATTGTCCTAATAGACCATCTGTTGTTATGTTGTCTGGTTACGTGCCCTGTCCATCTGTGTTTGGATGTTTTGATGGCAGTATTGATGTCAATAACTCCTTTTTGTTGGCGGATCCAGATGTTTATCTTTCTGTCTTGTAAATGTGTGAAATCATCATTGTCTACTGTAAAAGCGGGAGTCTTATAAACAAACATTTTATACCAAGTGGTCTATTGTGTCTAAAATGCTGAGTCTTAGAAATTAAATTATTATTACTTAACAATACACATTTTTTTTTCTTCTTCCTGTTCGTTTTGTATTGTATTAAAATAGTGCTCATTATTTTTTAAATTTTAATTTAACAAATAACACTAACTCAATATACATGAACCCAAAATCCAGTCATCCTCTCACAGCAATCAATCTATAAATTTGGGGTTTTTGTGTATTGATATTCATATTAAAAACCCTTTTTTCTATTTATTTAAAAAGAAAATACAACTTTGTTATATATAGGTTGTAAAATTGCATTCACTAGCAAAAGATCAAGCTAATTTGTATATTCTTTTAAACATTCATTTTAATTAATTCCCTTGGAGTTTTTTCGTTTTTTTATGAAATAATCATCTTTAGTTAATTATGTGTAATTATATTCATGTAGATATTCTTACAACAAAAATCGGTTTAAGGCTTTTAAATTCGTACTAGAGTTGTGTGCAAGGACTTGTGACATAGTAGATAAAGTAGTTGGTAATTCGGTTGTAATTTACACCTTTCTAGAGGTTGAAGGTTCAATCCTCAAAATATAATTGTGAATTACTTAGCGTTTCTACCCGGCCATAGATGATGGAACAACAGCATGCTAACCCTGTGGATTAAATAAAATGTTCTGTTCGGAAAACCATGCAGATTCCAGAGTTCGACAGGAACATTCACTTAAAGAGTATCGGGGGTTATACATCAACCAAAACATTGAAAAAAAAAAAATAAAAAAATAAAAAACGGTCAGGATCAGAACAGTAATCCGAATAATGCAAATAATCAAAGCTGATCTCAAAAGTGCAAAAACATAATTTTATTCGAATTTTTTAAGAAACTGTTTAGACCGTCTATCTTAACATTTACTGTACAATTAGTCTTACTTTTGGTATGGAACTGGATGTGATTTTTGCTAAATTCATCTATCATATTTTCATGATCTCTTCCCTCATGGTCTGATTAAACTCTATAGGAAGCAGAATGTCTTCGTATTTATTTTATTTTTTAATTTTTTTTTTTTGTTATTCAGTTTCCTTTGGTTGATCGCGTGTGCATAGAAGGGAAGTATATAATGATAGATTCATTGAACTTCCTTTTCATTTAACGATTACAAGTTTCATTTTATCATTTTTTTTCCCCTGCTTCCGGCCTACTATGTTAGGAGTCCACTAATTACCTCCCTTTGGCTCCTGCGTATTTCTTCCTGTTGGTGACCTTTGCTGTCAGTTTCAGCCATTGTTAGATGACAACTGTTTTGAAGGAATCTCATGGCGTTGTTACCATTCCTCATTATTTGTCAAATGCGACAAACTTTTTCATTTCCTGCATTAGGAAAGCAAAATCGAGAATCCAATTCTTTCAAATTGATGAATTTCATTATATATAAAAAGGAAATTTTGATTATAGAAGCTTATTTTAATTCCCCATTATTATAGCGTATGAATCCGAATATTCTTTTGCTGGCATTGGTTTCCCCGATATTTTTCTTGTCTGAATTATTTCTAGAAGGACGTCAGGTACTTACATGAAAGTAATCACGTGAAGGTTGCCAACATCCTATGTGAAAATTATTTTTGATGGCTTCCGTTCTGCTAGATCTACAGTAGACGTGCTTACTTATATCTCATAGGATTAGTGAATTTCTCGACAGAAGCTTCCTCTCTAGGGCAATTGCTCTCGATATATCAAAGGCCTTTGATAAGGTATGACATAAAAGTTTACTTCACAAGATCTCCAGTTATGGTATAGCTGGAAATGTCTTAATTATTAAATCATTTCTCTCTGATAGGTTCATAAGAGTAGTAGTTGATGAGCAGAAATCAGAAGGATCTCAGTATTAATGCTGGAGTCCCTCAGGGGTCCATCCTGGGCCCAATTCTCTTCCTGATCTACATTATCTTCCAAATCACATCCTTACATCATTCATAGAAATTTATGCTGACAACACTACCATCTATGGTAGCACATCAAAGACCGTAAATGACCAAGTTCTCTGATTCTCTCTCCTCTAACCTTGAGCACATGGTACAATGGGGAAAGAGGTGGCTTGTTACTTTTAATGCATCTAAAACCAAGCTTCTATGTTTACATCATCAACATTCTGATCCCCATCTGGCATCAATTGAAATGAATGGCTCTCGTCTTGGGGAGGTTCCATGTTTTGACAAGCTTCTGGGCTTGACCCTGACTCCTGATCTAAAATGGAATACGTACATCAAATCCGTTGCCAATATTGCTGGAAAAATGATTGGATCCTTCTATCGATCCAGTAGATATCTACCTGCTGATGCAATTCTCTACCAATATAAGAACCACGTGCATTCAAGGATGGAGTATTGCTGTCACATCTGGGCAGGAGCTGCTAGGAAGACCATATGCTGCCTGGACAGAGTTTAGAATAGCAACCTCTTTCTCACAGAAGATACGTTGCAAGCCTGTCTCTGTTTTATCGTTACTGACTCTGTTACCTCCACCTTTCTACAGGGTGGAGTGATAAAGTTGCTGCCCTAGAAGAAAACAAATCTCAAGCTTTATTTTAAAACTTCTATTGAAAAAATCAAATCGGGTAATTTGGTTATGTAGTAGAACTGACATCTATTCAATGTAGCCGCCTTCAGCCTCAATCATTACCTTGATATGGGTCCGGAACTGGGAACATGCCTTTTCCACAAGCGCCGACGGGAGCTTGGTGAATTGTGGCAATTAGGCTGGCTTTGGTGTTGTGGGAGGTCATGTTGGTGATGTTCTTGACGTATGACCAAATGAAGTAGTCCAAGAAGGTTTCTTGTAATTATTGAAAGAAACAAGCTTAGTCTTGGCAGCATTGAATGTGACCATCCATCTTTGTCCCCATTCCATTAGACTGGAGGTCATCCTTTAGTGTATCTGCCATTTCCTTAGATATGTGTTCATTTGTTTTCCCGTCGTGCCTGTTATAGAGCGTGGTGTCATCAGCAAAAATACCCATCTCAGAGACAATTTCATCAGGGACGTCATTGATGAATATTTGGAATAATAAAGGTCCAAGGATAGACTCCTAAGGTACACCCGTATTTATATCATTTTTTTAGCTGTATGACTATTCTTCTGGATTCTTCTCTTATTTAAGGATTTGATTAAGTATTTGTCCAGTGATGTCGTATGATCTGATTTTCATGAAAAGAGCATCATGCTATACCCTGTCAAAAGCCTTAGCTATATCTAGGGCTACCGCTCTACCTTCCCCTGCTTTGTCCAGTGTATGGTATATACGTTCAGAGATTACAGTTAGGATATCTGCTGTAGAACGGGCTTGCCTAAGTCCATATTGTTGGTCGGTCAGAAGTTTAGTCGCTGAAGGTGATGGACAATTTTGGGTTTAAACACTTGAAATTTTAGATATAGGTTACTTGGACATGAATCTAACTTAATAACTTGATTAGAGCCCAAAACAAATTTTAAGGGGTCATAATAGGGGTTGGTTAATTATGGACTCAATTATTTTGACGAAAAGTGAGAGGACACTAATGGGAGGATAATTTAATGCGTTAGTTCTTTCGCCAGAGTTTTTGTAAACTGGTACTACAGAAGAATTTTTCCAGCAGCCAGGAAAGCAAGATTCGTTAAGGCATTTGTTGTAAAGTTTGGAGAGGACCGGAGGAATCTCAGTGGAGCATTTTTTTTAATAGCACAGCTGGGCTTAGATCCGGTCCACATGCTTTTGAGGTGTCAAGGTTTTTTATGATACCATATACCTGAGAATGGGTGATTTTCAGATCCTCCATCTGTCCAGAAAGGGAAATCAGAGAAGGAGTGGTTTGCTGTGTCAAATGTGGAGTTTGAGGCAAACCGACTGGCATGCATGTTAGCCTTTTTTCGCTCAGTAAAAATATGATTAAAGATTTGGTCATTGGAATTTAACTTATTCCGGTTTAATTAATATGCTCTATTATTAAATGTTAACATTCATTTAGCTTTTTCATTGAATAGTTTCAATAATGCTTGTTTAAATATTTACATAAATCTTTCTCCTCCTCTTTCTCTTTATGCGTGTGTGTGTGTGTGTGTGTGTGTGGATTAAAAAAAAAATCATGAAGTGTAATACAACCCAAGGAGAAAGTGAACACTATTCGGAATGTTATAAAATAAACAAGTCGATTAAGAAAAAAAAAAAAAGAAAAAAGAAAAATCACAAAATGTCGAAAGAACAAAAACCCAAAGCGCTTTTTGTGATTTTTTTTTCTTTTTTTTACTTGATCGACTTATTTATTTTATAGCATTCCGAATACTGTTCACTTTTTTCTTGGGTTGTATTACACTTCGTGATTTTTTTTGATCGACTTATGTATTTTTTTTAACATTCGATTATAGTGCACTTCTTTCTCATTATTTTAAAATTTTGCTATTCGAATAAAATTATGTCCCATATATATATATATATATATATATATATATGTGTCCTTCCCGACATGGGTAGGATTCAAAAACTATTCTCTTTTTCGTATGATCTATGACTTTTTCTTTTCTTGCTTTTTTTATCCTGAAGATGTCCTCTGAAATAAGGACGAAATGTTGATTATTTTAATAATTTCATTCTGTTTTTCTATTTTTCTCAAAACATATGTATATATATATAAAAGTGAACGTGTCTGTGTACATTTTCCTTCGCAATAACTGTTAATTTTCAGTCTACAGACTCAAAATTTGATATACAGTGTACTGAGATTTGGGAAAATCTTTGATCGGTTTTCGGCCAGAAATTTTGCTGTTAAGGGGTCAAAGTGTTCAACGATTTGACCTTTGAGAACTCTACCAAACTCCGACAATTTTGGGTTTAAACACTTGAAATTTTAGATATAGGTTACTTGGATATGGATCTAACTTAATAACTTGATTAGAGCCCAAAACAAATTTTAAGGGGTCATAATAGGGGTCAAAGTTAAAAAAATTGACCGTTTTTTATTTTTTATTTTTTTATTTATTTATTTATTTTTTTTTTGCTCCGCATACACCTCCAAATACCCGGGCAACGTCGGGCACCCATGCTAGTAATCTATAAAAGTGAAAATGTCTCTGTGTGTCTGTCTACATTTCCCTACCAAATAACTCTCTCAATTTTTAGTTTACAGACTCGAAATTTGACATTAGGGGTATTGAGATTTGGGAAAATATTTTTAATCGGGGTTCGGCCAGAAATTTTGCTATTAAGGGGACAAAGTTCAATGATTTGACCTTTGAGAACTCTACCAAACTCCTCCACCAATTTTGGGTCTAAACACTTGAAATGTTAGATGTAGGTTACTTGGATGTGGGTCAGACATTTTAATTTAATTTGAGCCGAAAACAAATGTTAAGGGGTCAAAATTGGGTTAAAAATAAAAGAAAATTTAACCTCTCCAGTCTCTATCAACTTTTCTCTATGGTAGTTAAGGAAGCCTATTATATATAAAGGCATTACCACACATACGCACACTTTTTAATATATACATATGCATATAAAGTTATTAACGGTACATAGGGCCCAAGCAAAGCCAGGCTGAACTGCTAGTGTATATATATATATATATATATATATATATACACACACACACACAGACACACACACAATTATAGACAAGACAGTCATATGATAGTATACATAGATTTATTTGTCAATGTAATAAGGAAACAGTAATTGGGAGGTGCTATGTGCTCTTTATACCTAGATTGAAGGCATTGCCAGGGCCGCTGCAAGAAAGGTGGGCTCTCTCTACCGTGTAAGAAAACTACTAACACCCGAAAGTATCCTGTACCTCTATAAGGCCACCATTCGCCCATGTATGGAGTATTGCTGCCACATCTGGGCTGGTGCATCTGCTACTAGTCTCTCGCTCCTTGACAAGGTCCAAAAGAGAGTCGCAAACCTGATAGGCCCTGAACTGGCATCTAAGCTTCAGCCTCTGTCCCATCGACGAAATGTTGCATCCCTCTGCCTTTTCTACAAGTATTTTAGTGGTGAATGCTCTGACGAACTGCAATCACTTGTGCCCCCACGACGTGAGCACCCTCGACAAACCCGACAGGCTGCTAAATCCCACCCCCACACTGTAGAGATCCCTAGATGTAAAAGATCTTTTTACTCCAATAGTTTCTTCCCCAGAACCGCTAGACTCTGGAATTCCATTCCAGGTCCCTGCTTCCCCAACAGTACTGACGTGCAGAAGTTCAAGTGTAACGTGAACCGACACCTTGCTGCCCTAATCCCTACATAGTACCCCAGTAGTTGTTGCCCCTGATAGTAGCCCCCTACACCAAAGTGGCAATTTGCCTTGTTTGGGGTGAAAATGTAATAAAAAAAAAAAAAGAAAAAAAAGATATTTCGTAACCTAATGCTTCTCATCAGAAGAGGGGCTAGATGGCAAACATTTCAATGCAACATCTAACTTAGGGGATAAGATGGGGTATTTAATTATCTGGTATGTAGGGGTGTAATAGACGAGGCATAAGCAGGGCAATCTGAGAGTGTTAAACTAATGTAGGCGAATTTTAGTTAGCTGGGAACTTGCAATAGATTAGAAACTATAAAGAATAGAGGGAATAATATAATATGGGGATGGGTGGTGAGGATGTATAGCAAAAGTGTAAACCAGGTAAATTGCGTAATTAGTGAGCGAAGGCATTAGATGGCTATGGATTGCTAAAGATTATAAAACGGATGATAAAAGTTGAGTGACGTAATCGGAAATCAAAAGTAATATGCCATAAAATTAAAAAAAAAAAAAAATGCAATATTTAAGCTTCACCATACCTGTTGAGCTTTACACATCTTGATAGATCTGATCCTAAAGAAACTTTATATACTCTTTATCCTCTTCCTAATATTATATATATTAGCAGGCTGTCCGGCAGTGCCCAGTTGTAAAATATGCTTAAATATGATATTTTGATTAATGCAGCTATCGGATTTATTATACTAGCGGGGGGAGGGGGTACCCGGCATTGTCCGGGTGTTTGAAGGTGTGTGGGGGTGGGGGTAGATAAAAACAACCCTGTTAAAAAAAAAAAAAAAAAAAATTTGGCCGGGTGTTTGGAGGTGTAAAAGAAAAAATAATTTAGTAGGAAGGTAGGCTTGAACCCCGAAGGTGGAAACGAAATGGACCCCCCCCTCCCCAGGACCTAACCATCTCGGCCATGAGGGGAGAGGAAGTGATAAATGTCTTAAGTTTAACATTTATAAAATGAAATTGACAGGTGCGAGAAAGTGAAGTCACATGATGCTTGACCTTGAAACATGACGTGGCTGCAAGCCATTTTTTTGCTTTTTTATACTGAAAAGCATAATGAAAACATGATCAGAAAAAAAATCTCAAAATAGCGCGTAAAAGTTGGGCAAATTAAAAATAGACGGGACCCCCGGTCATAATTTGTAGATATTATGATTTAGACATTATATAAAAAGTTTTAAGGAGTGAGCTGACCGAGAATCCCAGTGAAAAAAGCTTTTGCTGGACATACACAAAAATGCACACACACACTAACACACATCTTTACTTTTTTATATATAGATTATACTGGACCCAATATATAGCTATGATTTTAAGATTTAAAAAGGATTCATTCGCCACCACGGAAAATCCAAAAAACCAAAAAGTTTAGATTACAATTTACTTTTTCCTTTAGGGTTAATAGCTGAGCTATGAAGACCTGCTTGCTGCAAGGCTAAAAATTAAAACAGGAGCCAATAACTATTACGTTACGCATACATATTTGTAACGTCATCGTTAGCCTTTCATCTAGCAAATCCCATTTCTTTAACTTTCACACTTTTGCATTGATTTTGTCCGGCTAAAATCCAAATATAAAGTTTTGCATGAGGTCTAATACTTTATATATTAAGTTTCATGTCTATAGACCAAAAACTGACAGGAGTTTGGTAGGCAAAATTTTTTAAACAACTATATACACGCATAAATAAATATATATAAAAAGAGATTTGTGTTTACTTTTTACGCAAATATTACGCAAGTATAAATCGTGTAGAATATCTGCATGATTATGATTACACGTAATAGTTAACTAAAGATAATTATCCCATAAGAAAACCGAAAAAATGCAAATTAGCTAGATCTTTTGCAGATGAATGCAATTCAACGACCCATATATAACAAAGTTGTATTTTCTTTTTAAATAAATAGAAAAAAAAAAGTCTTTAATATGAATATCAAGACACACACAAAAAAAAAAAAAAAAAAATTTATAGGAATATAGATATAACAATTATTGGTATATTCATCAACGTTACATCTTTATTTCAAGACTTTCACGAGATGATTGAGTTGTAGAAATAAGAGTACAATATTTGAAAATATGGTGTGTTTGTGATGTGAAAAGGATGTTTTTATGAACCATAACACTTTAAACTCAAAATGCGTGATGTGTTTATGTAATGGAAGGAGGTGTTTTTCCTTTTTTGTTTTTATTATCCATGCTATGTTCGAAGTTTTGTTGAGAACGCGGTGTAAAATAGCTAACCTGGATTTAAATCTAAATTCTTTTAGTTTTCGTTTCCGTGACGTTGAAGTATTATTCCATAATTTTAATCATCCAGAAGAGATCATTTTACAGCCCAAACATTTCACTTGCCATATCAATGAAATGTTAGCTGAAACCAAATATCCAACGTTTAAGTGAGGGTAAGTTGAAAGTACAAATAACTGTCATCTGGGCCAGTAAAGGTTTCTATTTTCTTTAACCTGATGAGCAAAAAGTGTTTTATTGATTTTCTGTTCAAGAGATGTATAATCAAGGGAGATAATATTGAGTTAGATAATGTAAACTTTCACTTGCTATTACTAACAAGTGACGATCTCAAAGTAAATATACAACAAGCTCCACCATAGTTGCTGTCTTTATTGGTCCCCCTTAAAAAAGGAGAGTGGATTTATAAATTCACCCTCGTCCATTTATCTGTCCGCACTTTTCTCAATAACTACACCTTGGAATTTTGGAAATTTTGCACAAACATTAAACATGATATGAGTAAAAAAGTGACAAAACGGATTTTCCCAAAAAACTCCGGTTGCCCCCAAAGTCATGCCTTTGGGTGTAAAATGGCTAAAATTGACACTTTTGTGCTTATTAAAAAAATTGATGTCTTGGATTTTCATAAAACTTTCTGAACAGTTGTAACTAACTGATTTCGATATCATTTTGTTTGTCTATACTTTGCGATAGCTCTTGGGTGTGCCCCAGGGCCTCTTTTGGGTCTGTCTCTTCATCCTCCTCTTTTGGGTCTGTCTCTTCATCCTCCTCTTTTGGTTCTGCCTCTTCATCCTCCTCTTTTGGTTCTGCCTCTTCATCCTCCTCTTTTGGTTCTGCCTCTTCATCCTCCTCTTTTGGTTCTGCCGCCCCATTAGCCCCTCTTGCTTCGTTCCCTTCCTCTTGCTTCGTTCCCTTCCTCAACCTCTGCCTCATTCCGTCCTCAACCTCTGCCTCATTCCGTCCTCAACCTCTGCCTCATTCCGTCCTCAACCTCTGCCTCATTCCGTCCTCTTCTTCAGTAGAGAATTAGTTCTATAATAATAAATACAACATCTGCATAAATTAAAATATATTTAAGTGCATTTTATGACCGGGCAGTGCCGGGTGGCGTGCTAGTTGAATAAAATTGTATTTATGCAGAGGTTATTTTTATTCCGCAGTATGGACTGAGGCTACAATCATTCTTTTATATTTTACCCAGGCAACACCGAAACCGAGATCCTCCTAGTTTAAAGAAGATGACCTTGTAGTGACTTTCATTGTATTTTTACTTGTTGTTTTTTACAAATTCTTTGTTTTACTTTGTGTCTGCTTCCATTCATTCATTGTCCAACTCGTTCGTACCCTCCCTCGCCCTCCACGTCACTTCATACCTTAATTTTTTCATTATTCCCATCAGTTTGTGGTTAAGGTATGTAAAACAAAAATAACAACAAAAGAACAAAATGGCTTCTTTGTCCGCTTTCATTGACTCTGACATCAGCCAATGACCTCACAGATATTATGTCAACCTAACATTCCATAGATAACTATTGTTATCATCCCCCCCCCACTCACACATGTGTATTTGTCATTAGTTGCCCCTAGCCAACCAAAGTGAGATGATTGTCCAGCCAGTTCATATGAAGTCCAGTCGAGATGTGACCAGGTTTGACCTATTTCTCGAACTGCCATGTTTGCTAAGCAGCTGCGTCTTTTCCTTGTTGTTAGTCTCGCTTATCAAAACACACCTTTTCCTGCCATTTTATTTTATTCCGCTTCTAAAAAAGAAAACGCCAGAAAGAACGTGGGTGTATCATCTAATATGTGCCTTTGCTTACCTTACTTGGAGAGTAAGTTTGACACAAGGTTAATCGAATAATGGAGTGCC
Organism: Euprymna scolopes; assembly: GCF_053919585.1. Lineage (NCBI taxonomy): Eukaryota > Metazoa > Mollusca > Cephalopoda > Sepiida > Sepiolidae > Euprymna > Euprymna scolopes. Next base: position 77,584,053 of record NC_136519.1, read on the forward strand.
CTCCTGCACCTATAATTGTTGTATACTAGAGCTGTGGAGGCAGTGAATATTAGCTGATTTCGACTCAGAGAAGAAAATAGCAAAAGAAAAAAAAAAAATTCTCTAGTTCATTGTTATTTTTAATGGTAGATGTTTTGACCGTTATCTAATTTATGCCCCCACTCTCACCGCTTTTAAAACCTAACAAAAACACGTCTAATGAAAACTACTGTAAATAATTTTACTTTCTCCTGTGTATGTCCTGGATATGACCTTAAACTATAACCGATGGTGAGGCCCCAACTTGCAGGCTTTAGGGAGTGTGGAGCCACCCTTTAATTGCCATTGCTCCCAGGTCAACTCTGACCCGGAGTGGTAGTACCTGTTAGGGTTCCAACTATGGGTTAAATAGAAACCGACTTGAAAGCAACAAATATATTCTATTAAAAAATTTTTCTTCCGAATCTTTGGATTCGGCATTAAATAACCTGGAAAGGGTTGATATGCTGTAAAACAAAAACAACAAACCAACCCTGTGTAGTTTAAACTAAATTGAAATTTCATGAACAAAGTCTTTTTCCAAGAACTATCTGGCTGTGGAACGCAACACCACGGGGCTGCTTTCCAGCTGACTTTCGCAGGGTTGTTTTCAAGTCCAATGTAAATAAATTCTTGTTGAGCCATTTTCTAAAAAAAAAAAAAAAAAAAAAAAATTTAATGCGACCAGTTTCAACAATTCTTACTAATCCTTATGTTGCTATTTCACTATCCGCCAGACAAATTCATTAACTCTTATCCTCGAGTGGCCTGCGAGTCTTGATTAGCAGTGACTCATTAGTACATGGAAAAAAAGTTTGTCTTTTAATTTTTTTTTTTTTTTTTTTTTTTTTTGAAATATGCAATGAACACATTAAAAGATAACAAAGTCGTATTTTTTATTTTTAGCTCCTTACATCAAGTAGCGTCATGCTTTGTCTGGAGCGATTGCCATATAAAAAAAATTAAATTTAACATTTGACAAGATATGAATATTAGATGTAAAGTTGAAAGTTTGTGAAAATCCCCTTTTAACAACGAAATTTCAAAAATCCAAATCCAGAACATGAAGTTTCATCATAGATCCTCCTAGCTTGACAGATCGAGAGCAGGCGTTCATTTAGTTAAGTCAATTCACAATAGTCCCTGGTATGATATGTTATTAAGAAACCAAGACTGTTAAAAAAGTTCTGCATGACGAGGCAGGAACGGGGGCATCACTTCATTCATGTCTATGATGATTGGTTGAAATAAGTATCTGTGGAAGAGTGACATAGTTTGATCATTTCCGGTCCTCCAATTCCTTTACTGTTTCGGCACAAGGCACATCCCATATTAGTGATTTGGGGAAACTTTTTAAACTGCCAAATTTAAAAACCTATATTTGGAATGTATGTATAATATATATAATCTCTCTCTCCTCGAGGCCCCTCCCCCCCTCTCTCTCTCTCTCCTCGAGGCCCCTCCCCCTCTCTCTCTCTCTCTCTCTCTCTCCTCGAGGCCCCTCCCCCCCTCTCTCTCTCTCCTCGAGGCCCCTCCCCCCCTCTCTCTCTCTCCTCGAGGCCCCTCCCCCCCTCTCTCTCTCTCCTCGAGGCCCCTCCCCCTCTCTCTCTCTCTCCTCGAGGCCCCTCCCCCCCCCCTCTCTCTCTCCTCGAGGCCCCTCCCCCCTCTCTCTCTCTCCTCGAGGCCCCTCCCCCCCTCTCTCTCTCCTCGAGGCCCCTCCCCCCCTCTCTCTCTCCTCGAGGCCCCTCCTCCCCTCTCTCTCTCTCCTCGAGGCCCCTCCTCCCCTCTCTCTCTCTCCTCGAGGCCCCTCCTCCCCTCTCTCTCTCTCCTCGAGGCCCCTCCTCCCCTCTCTCTCTCTCCTCGAGGCCCCTCCTCCCCTCTCTCTCTCTCCTCGAGGCCCCTCCTCCCCTCTCTCTCTCTCCTCGAGGCCCCTCCTCCCCTCTCTCTCTCTCCTCGAGGCCCCTCCTCCCCTCTCTCTCTCTCCTCGAGGCCCCTCCTCCCCTCTCTCTCTCTCCTCGAGGCCCCTCCTCCCCTCTCTCTCTCTCCTCGAGGCCCCTCCTCCCCTCTCTCTCTCTCCTCGAGGCCCCTCCTCCCCTCTCTCTCTCTCCTCGAGGCCCCTCCTCCCCTCTCTCTCTCTCCTCGAGGCCCCTCCTCCCCTCTCTCTCTCTCTCTCCTCGAGGCCCCTCCTCCCCTCTCTCTCTCTCTCTCCTCGAGGCCCCTCCTCCCCCCCTCTCTCTCTCTCCTCGAGGCCCCTCCTCCCCCCTCTCTCTCCTCGAGGCCCCTCTCCCCCCTCTCTCTCCTCGAGGCCCCTCCTCTGTTTTTTTGTCAATTTTGATTATAAACTATTGTTATCCTTTATATATACGGCATGATCATGTTGACACACTGGTTTCTGTTTAGATCACAGAAGTTAAGCAACGTCGAGCCTGGTCAGTCCTAAAATGGGTGACTATTTGGAATGCCAGATGCTGTGTGTGCTTTCCACTTATCTCAGCATTGTTTCTAGTCCTCCGGAATTTCCTCTTGCTGTTGGATAGGCGGTAGGAGTGTATATGTACTGCATGTGTATATGACGTGTATACACGTTTATAAACGAATCTCTATTTACTATCGTCTATTTGTGTCCATGTATTTCGTGTGATTGTCTTTAGTTATGTGTGTATTAATAAGTCTATCTTTGGTGTATGAGTGCGTGTTAATACATAGCAGAAAAAAAGGACGTATACAATTCTGTGGGATGCACATCAGAGAATAAGGAAACATACCTTGTATCTGGTTGATTTTGAGTTGACGGATGCTTGGAAAAAAAAAACTGCAATATGAAGTTTCTTGCAACAGAAGTCTTGCTTTTATTTACAGCCTTTATTATCCGATGCTTCTCCATTTAACAAAAAAAAAAAAAAAAAAAAAAAAAAAAAAAAGCCACGCTGGTGTTGTACATCTTAATCTCCACCTCCCCGCTTTGAGCCATCACGATTTGTTGGTCTCTCTCTCTCTCTCCCTCTCTCTCTCTCTCTCCAATTTCCAACTCTTCGGTACAGACAGACTTAACTTAGTTCCTACGTGTAGAATCTAAAATTAATTACGTCATTAATGTAAACAAAGAATAAAAACTCATTGCCTCTGGTTTTTTCCCCAAATCTGTGATTACTTTTATTTGCTAAATTCCTAGACTGTCTAATAACTAGGGCTATGACAACAGCATATTCTTATCATTGTTTTGACTCTTGAGACAGTTCGACACAGTTAAATGACCGAGAACCATATCACTCTATTTAAAAGCATATAAGATATCAACGGATACACACTCGAGAGTCAAAACAATAAAAAGAATATGCTGTTGTCCTAGCCCTGCCAATAACATTCTTAATGAAAACTTAACGATCAGAATTATTTCATCCATCAAGTTACATTCCTGGAAACTATTTGATGTAAATATTTTTTATTCTTCTGAAACATAACTTTTCACATCGATAACATTTTTCTATCTAAACAACAATAATCATCATAATCAAATATCAGCAAGGCTAACTATAAGATACCAATGGATACATGCTCGAGAGTCAAAACAACGAAAAGAATATGCTGTTGTCCTAGCCCTAGTTATTAAAAAATATTTAATTTCTTTTTATTACATTTTCACCTCAAACAACGCACATTGGCGCTTTGATGTAGGGGGTTATTATCAGGGACATAACAGGGGTACTATGTAGGGAGTTGGCAGCAAGATGTCGGTTCGCGTTACACTTGAACTTCTGCATGTCAATACAGTTGGGGAAGTAGGGACCCGGAAGGGAATTCCAAAGTCTGGTGGTTCTGGAAAAGAAACTACTGGAGTAGACTATTTAAAAATTTAACATTTTTCTATCTAAACAACAGTAGGTGATACCCTTTTCTCTTTTCTGCAACCTCTTCCCCACAGAAAAGACGTCGCAAACCTGTTTACTATATCGTGGCCGGAAGCTTCCTAAAACTGCCCGATAGTGAAAAACATAAATATCAGAATGACAAAACAACTTTTCACATCGATAACATTTTTCAATCGAAACAACAATAATCACCATGATCAAATATCAGCAAGACTGACCGGTATTTTCCGGGAAGCTAATAAAATTGCAACTGGAATCAAGCAGTGCCGACTCGGGAGGAGAGTGGTAAGAGATTGTGCAACCTGTGCTTCACAATTCAGCATGTGTTGTCTATCATCCATCCAGGATGATCAAATGTCCTTCGTCGTTTCCACGAATGGGTATCCATCTATTTTTTTTTTTATCATAACCATCTTGGTGTCTTACTGAATCAGAACATAGTTTATAAGTGCAGCAAAGTGTAGTATCTGTTTTGTTTACTTCGCCCTTTCTGTCCATGGTCAATGGATGAAAAATCCTTCATGACCGAGACAATTTAAATTTTTGTTTCTATCCAGAGTGCCCCTTTTCGAGGAGCTGGATTTCCCCACATTTAAAACTGACTTTGTGTCTAACTTTGCCCTCGTGGGGAGGTAAGTAAATAGGAACTTTAAATAGTTTCTGACTTTTTAACCGAACACGCGCACAGATATACGACTTTCCTTTATATGGATTTTTTTTTAGTTTTAGACGTGTGCTGTAATTCGCCAGATGTGCTGTAAAAAAAAAAAAAAAAAAAAAAAAAAAACTATTACAAAAAATCATTATTTTATCCAAATATGTCGACCGTTTTCTTTTTTATATTATTTTTTCTTAGCTATTCGTCCCTCTCCCCCTTCTCCACTTATTTTTTTATTCATTTATTCGTTTTATCAGTTAAATTCTCAGTCATTTATTGATAACAGAAACAGATGGCTCCCCCTCCCCCGTAGTGGGTGTGGTCGGGGAAGATGATCATTGAGATAGCTTCTTTAAACATGGATGTTGTAAAGAAAGTTTATTTTAGAAATAACTTTTTTATTTATTTATTTGTCTATTTTTTATGTGATAAGAAATCGTGGGTGGTGGAAATACCATCATCAACCAAGAGGATTAGTTATTTAAGAAAGTCAAAATGGCTATGCTGAATGCATAAAGTGCTGGTGTATCACTGGGGTCCCGAATTTCTGGCCTCACGGAAAATTTAGATCACGTGACCGGTGTAACATCAAATGATATAGCATTGAACTACTAAATCAGAATCATCATGATTATAACCAGATTTGAGTCAGATTCGGGGAACGCATAACGATGCTGCGGAAGTTCTAAAGGAAAAAAAAATACTTAATAGCGAAATTTCTCCGTGTTTTATTTGGTAAGGAAATGGCAGTTGAAACGGACAGACAAAGCAATACACATTGTTAAAAAAAGAAAATTCTTTGAATTGTTTTATTTTTTTTTATTATTGTTCGTCGAAAAAAAAAAAGTTCTTTGAACTGCTTTTTCAGATTCTTTGAACTTTTTATTATATTTTTAATTTTCATTGAAAAAAAAAATCGGTAAAACTTGCGGAGAATGCTCTGTTTTACGGTTGTCTTAAAAATGGAACGGAAATTTAAATTTCGTTCCGGTACTTTATTACATTACGTCCAACAACTCACCGTTTACATTCGACATGTCAACTTTTATACGTTTTCGGGTATGCTGACAAGGTTGGGAGGTTGTCTATTCCGAAAGCCGTTCTTAACATGGAGAGGTTGGGAGTGTTCGTTGTAAGCATACCTGAAAACCTATAAAAGTCGACATTTCCAATGTGAAGGTGAGTTGGACTTGTGTAAAAAAAACAAAAACAAACAAAAAACAAACAAAAAAAGAAAGCTAGAAAGGACTTGTCCTGCCTTGATAGAGTTCAAAATAGACTTCGTAGCCTCGTAGGAGATGTCCTTTTCTCCTCCTTGCAACCTCTATCTCACAGAAGAGATGTTGCGAGTTTGTCTCTGATGTATCGTTATTTTCATGGAAAGTGTTCAACTGAGCTTCAATCTATGGTCCCCCCTCGCCAAACTTTCACAAGAAACACTCGTCTAGCTGTAAACACTATCAATAATTTCCCCCACTCTTTATCTGTGCCTAAACCTAAACGTAGATTCCATGAACAAAGCTTCTTTCTTAGAACTGCACGCCTGTGGAATTGTCTTCCGTTTTCCTGCTTTCCGGCTGAATACAATATGGTTGTGTTCAAGTCTAAAGTAAATAAGTTCTTGATGAGCCGTTCCATATAAGTTATTAAATTTACCAAATTTTCATTACTAATGATTACTATATTGACCAATTTCTACTGTACACTCTTTAACCCTTATCCTCGAGTGGCCTCTGGGCCTTGATAATGTGGTGATGCCTTTGTAAAAAAAAAAACAAAAAACAAAAAAAAAACAAAAAAAAACAACACACCAAAACGGTATACCAAATTAACTTGTTCGTTTAAAAATTATTTCGTTTTTTTTTTTTTTTTTTTTAATTTTTTTTTTTTTTTTTTTTTTTAATAAAATCTTTTTATAAAATCTCTCTCTTTGTCTTCCTTACTCTAAAGACTGGAAAATGGCATCTGGCTGTTTTTATTTTTAAAAACTTCGTTTGTTAATATTTTTTGTGAGCGTATTTTTTTTTTTTTTTACTTCACATGTTTGTCTTGTTATTTTTCGTTTAACTATCGTATCTACCTATTTTGAATGTGGTAATAACTTTGGTAACGTTGCCATAGCGTAGAAGTTCATAGTTTAGCTTTAATCATTTTTTTTTTACCGATAACAACAGTTTTAAATTGTAAATTAAGACCGCCATTAGAGGTTGCAGACGTCAAGATCACGTGACTTGACTCAGCGGGTTTTAAATACAAGTTGACTCAAAATAAATGGCCGCGTGTATACTGTATGTAGAAGAGTTGGCGGCCGTATTTTTTGGGGCAGTTATAAATCGATTTAAAAATATGTAATGTTTAACATTAAAATGTCACTTTTTTGCCCCCCCCCTCCCCTGCAGAAAATCGATCAGTTGATGCACTTCTGATGGTCACTTTGGGCCAAATTTTTCGATATTTGTTATCCGGAAGGTGGGGCTTTCATATGAGACCAAGTTTGTGAATTTTTGTTGTCTGTTGAAAGTTTTTAGCAGACACACAAACATACATGCATACACACAAACATTACATACACACATTTTCGCTTTTATATATATATAGATATAGATTAAAGATTAATTAATAAATGATGCATGCAACATATGCTGAGATTTTAAACATTTAGTTGGTTGGCCTAATGAACATTGTTGTAGACTAAGTAATAATTGGGCATTTAGCAGAGAAGATAACAAACGGAAAAAAGGATCAGATAGTCAAATATACAAATAAATAAATGTTGCCATAGCCAATAAAAGTTACCTTTTTTTACCTACCTGGTTTATTTTTTTAATTTTTGTTTTTGTTTGTTTTATGTTCTTTTTTAATCGCGATTTATTGACATCGATACTGCCATCAAGACATCTAAACCCAGATGGGCAGAGCACGTAGCCAGACATGACAGCAGATGGTCCATCAAGACAACGGAATGGACACCTCGTGAACATAAGAGCCCAAACGGATGACCAAGAACGAGTTGGAGGGATAACCTTATACAACACATGGGTCCCACGTGGCACCGGATAGCTCGGGACAGAGATAGATGGCTAAAGTCCGGACGGGTGTTCCTTATTGAGTGATAAAACCCTTATTTAAAAAAAAAAAAAAAAAAAAAATTTAAATCGATTTTTACGAGTGATTTTGCAAACAAGATGGTGGCAGATTTGTTTTCCATGAAGAAGTTAGGCTGCCATCCGCTTTTCAAAACTGCTCGTAAAAACCGAATATTAAAGGGTACTTGTACAGTTTAGTCAAGACATTAAAAAAATGAAAATATCGAAAAAAAAGATTATATTGCACGTATCCGTTATGGAACGAAGTTCTCCGAAAAAAAAAAAAATTCACTTAATTTCATCAAGTAGTTTTTTTTTTTGTTTTTACATCGAAAAAACAATTTATGATACAGAGCAAAAGGTTCGATTTTTAGGAAGAAAAGCTAGAATTAAAGATGGGGAGGGAGTATCGGCGCTTTACATGGAGTTATCTCCCTGTGGCGTGTTCATGAAATTTCAAAATGGCTGACTTCAACGCGCTCTCATAAGAACGTGTTTTTTCGCTGTAAAAAAAAAACTACTCGATCAAAGTAAATGAAATTTTTTTTCGGAGATCTTCAGTCCAAAATGAATACGTACAATATAATCTTTTTTCGATATTTTTATTTTTTAATGTCTTGACTAAATTGTACAAGTACCTATTAAAGATATAAAAAAGCATTTAAAACTACATCAAAACACAAAAAATAAGCTAGGTAGGTACCAAAGTAACTTTTATTGGCTACTAGCGGGGGGTACCCGGCGTTGCCCGGGTGTTTGGAGGTGTGTGTGTGTTTTGGGGTAAATGAAAACTTCGGGGGGGGGGTAAAATAAAAAAAAAAGTTTTGGCAGGTAAGTATGAGGATCGAACCCGAGCCCTTGAGGCAAAGTTGGAAATTAAAGTGTGAAAAAAAAACGTGACATTAACCATTGGGCCACTGCGAAATACTAACGGAAACACGTTTGAATTTATTTAACTATTTAGAATTGGCAGGTTAACTTTGACTGCGGGGTAGTATTTCATTTACTGCGGGAACGCTTTTTTAATTTTTATTTTCCCAAGATGTTGGAAGGGGGGGGGAGACCAGCTCCCCATAAAAAGGGGATTGTCCAAATTGAATAGAAATTGTCTGATATAAGGAAAATATTTTCACATTGATCAAATCTGATTGCTTTCAGACATTTCCGGTGATCGCGACCGGAAATATACCGCCAGAATTAGTGCCGCTTTTATTATACGAAAAAGCCTAATCCACAAGCGGCGAGCGAAAAATGTTGAATATTTATCTTTTCGAAGTCGAGCAAATTAAATAGAAAGGCGGCCTCGGTTGTTAACTCGTAGATATTATGATTTATATGTGATATAAAAAGTTTTAAGAAGTTGTGAGCCGACCGACCGCTTCTCGGAAAAAAGCTGTAAAAGGCATACACAAAAAGCGATCATACATACATACATACATACATACATACATTTTCACTTTTATATTTATAGATGGTAGCATTTTTTTAAAATGTTTAATTATTTTTTTTTACCATAGTTGTGTGTTGACTTCTCTGCACAATCCCTAATAAGTAGAACGTTTTGCGGATCTGAACGAGAATCACTCCTCTCCCCATAATTTTAACCTGTATTCTGCAGTTGGTATTCTTTTTATGACCTAACCCAGCATAGTATAAACACTCCCAACTTCCCCATGTTAAGAACGGTTTTCGGAATAAACACTTCCCTTCCCCAACCTCGAAAACTATACTACATACTAAAACATACTATAAAAAATTTTGGGAGAGGGATCGATTCTCGTTCAGGTCCGCCTAACTTTAATAAAATATTAGCTGTTAGTGCACGAAAGTGGTCACAAATTTCTTCCCCCTTCCCCTCCCCACGTAGAAAATTTAAGTCACGTGATATTAGATGCCGGATGTCACATGAACTGACAAAGCATTGATTTCGTGAATCGGACTTAGTCAGTTTTGCAAAAGCCATTCTTGAAAGGAAAAGAAATACTTTGAAAATCTTCTGAGCCGTTTTTAAGTCTTTGAACTGTTTTTTTAATTTTTTTTTTTTTATTTCTCTTCGACTTTAAGATCAATAAAATCACATAATTAACAAAAGATGAAGGTAACGAAATTAAAGACAGAAAAAAAAAAAGAACTATTGTTTTGTTTCTAAAAAAAAAAAAAAAATCGGATCGTACGATTGATGAAGGGGGGGGGTATTGAAAGACTGCGCGGATAAAAAAAAAAAAAAAGACGTGGCTATGTCATTTGAGTTTATACCGATTATCAAATATCACGTGACCTAAATTATCAGCTAGGTGAGAAATTTTAAGGCTCCTGAAATATATTTACCATGTTTTATGTATTGCAACAAAATGTTTGAACAAAAATGAAAAGTAAATAAAGCGTAATTAGGCATGGATTAATTTCAAAGATTTTTTCCTGGTGCTTGTCCAGAATTCCCCCTATGCTAAAAAACTAAAGTAAAGATTTACACATACCCATGACATATATATATATATATATATATATATATATATATATATATATATATATATATATATATATATTAGTCTATAGTAGCTTTGAATAAAAATAAAAATAAAGAATGCAGTTTAAATCCCTGGAAGAAAAAAATATTAATTTTAACCTATCGCAGACTTAGCACCTACATAATCCGACTTATATATATATATATATATATATATATAATTTAAAGGAGATTAGAATAATAGTCTAAAGAGCTAAGTGTATTTTAATGTAACAGTGAAATTACTAGTTTAATTAAAATACAGGAAATGCTCGTTACGTATATACATACATACAGGGTGGGTCATAAGTCGCGCACCAAAGGATTTGAAATAATTCTGATAGTAATAAACGTTATTTATTATAACCAAACTTAACCAATAAACTCAAAAACACGTTGTACACACTGATACGATCATAAAAGAAGATGTATCTTATACACAAAGAAAATAAAATATATTTTGCCCTCCAGATTTTACAGTTTCATATCACTTGATTCTTTGGTGTGTGACTTATGGCCCATCCTGTATATATATGTATATATGTATGTCGATGACTAAAATATATATATATTTCTAGACTGTCTTCTACTAAATCAATATTTACCAAAAATGAAAAATACTATAATGAAGCCCTTAAAAACTCTGGATATAATTCACAAATTAAATTCATAAATGAAAATGATAGAAAGATAAACTGCATTAAAAATAAACCTATTAAGAGCGTAATAACATAATATGGCAATGTCTTCCCGTATACGAGTTAAGAAAAATAACCAAGAGACAAAAAAAGATAAAACCAAACTACAAATATTAGATAATAATACAAATAAACAGCAAACTAAAACCCGTAAACGTAAGAATAGACACAAGGAGATCCTATGGTTCAACCCCCCGTATTCCAAAAACCTAGAAACAAACATAGCCAGAGAATTTTTTAAAATATTAGATAAGAACTTTAAAGCCCCCCATAGATATAATAAAATTTTCAATAAGAACACAATTAAAGTCTACTATGCCTAACCTTCATCAGAAAATAATTAGCTCTAATAATAAGAAAATTAATAAACTACAAAATACAACTATACAAAATACATCGGACTGTAACTGTAGAAGAAAAAATAAATGTCCCCTACAAGGCTCATGTAAAATTAAAAATGTTATCTATAGCTGCACAGTATCAAAAACTCCAAATCTACAAGAACCTATTAACAGCCATAATTCAACTACCAGATTAAATAATAACACCAACTTAAATCAATCTACCGATCAATTACTAATCAACCCACCACATAATAATCCAACAATAGACCTAACGGAAAATAATCACAATAATCAAGAGGTAATATATATTGGTTCCACATCTGGCCCAATAAAACATAGAATTTCAACGCACAAACATTCTTTTAAAAATAACTCTCTATCAAACCAAACTACTCTATCCAACTATATTTGGCAACTAAAAAATAGCAACATTTCTTTCAACTTAAAATGGCAAATAATTGAGACTTGCAAATCATATAAACCAGGAGATAAATTTTGTCCACTATGTACAAAAGAAACCCTAAAAAATTTAAAAATATGAAGATATAAAAAATACAACCAAACTAGTAAATTCAAGACACGAGCTTCTGATATGTAATCATAAACGTTGGTTTAAATTTAATAAATATAAACCACCTTAAATCATTAAAAATTACTCATTAGTAAAAATAAATTACAATTTTTTTTTTTTTTTTAAAAATAAATTAAGTTAGACCAATTACCTCCCCTAGACCCATAAATCAAATAATAAATAAAGTCCATGACAATTATCTCCCCTTAAAAACTTGCAAAATAAATACTCTCTCTATATATATTAACTGTAGCGTCTTTAAATCAAAATACGCTAACGGAAACAATTTACTGCACGAGCGTCACCCTGTTAAAATTCATCATTCAATAAAATAAAAAGCTATAGCAAACATCTAAATGACTACTTTAAACACAGTTCCTGATTTCAAAAAAAGAAAAACTAAAAGGTAACTATCTCTATATATTTTTAAATCAAATTTATTATGTAAATTCAAAAATATATATTTTTTCTACTCATTTCTATCTATAACCTATATTAATTTTCTTATAAATCTTAAATCCAAACCTTTTATTTCAATTTTTTCAGATTCATCTGCCTTACTTTTAATGCTAGGTTTATTTATGGTGTCTTTTAAATTCAATAAAAATCCTCCTAAATTTGCTGATGAGGAGACCGTGCTTACTAAAAAAACTATATATAATTGTTCTACATAACTTCATGTATACCACAAATAAAAAGCACGGATTTCCGAAACGATCGTACAGATAATTGACTTTGTTGTTGTTCCTTCTTATGAAACTGATTTTTAATTTAATTAAAATTTGATTTTTAAATTTTAAAATTTCTTTTTAAATTTTTAAATTGAAAATCACTTTACTTAATATATATATATATATATATATATATATATATATATATATTGGTTAGAATATTGAAGAAACCATGCTTAATTCAATAATACCACTGTTAGTTTGAGAAATTAATTTTATTTTGAACTAGCGGGGATGACCGGCGTTGCTGGGTGTTTAGATGGTGTAGTAAGGACCACCCCGGGTTGGGGTGGGGTGGGGGATCAAAACAACAGTAGGCAGAGGTGTTAAAAAAAAAAGTGGTAGGCAGGCAAGCTTGAACCTGTAATGCGAAGGAGAAAAAGGTTAAAAACGTGACGTCTTAGTTGATATCTCTCTTGCTTGACCAGAAGTTCGGAATGTTGAAATTAGGCGTAGTCACTTGAAAAGATGATGACTTGCTAAAATGGTGGTGAAAAAAGTGACCCTTCCTTGTACAAAGCTGCTCAGTTGAGGATGGAGAAATTAATGTTTTTAGTCAATTTTTTGGTATTTGTCGTCCAAAGGATGGAGCTTAAAAATGATACCGATTTCGTCAGGATTTGTTGCCTCTGCCGAAAGTTTTTGCAAGACATGCAAACAAACACACACACATACACACATTTTGCCCTTTATATAGAGAGATTAGAAGATTATAATATTGATTTCATTAGTACGGATTTGGGGGGCTTTTTTTTTTGTTTTGTTTTTCGTAATGTTCCTGAAGTGTATTTAAAAAAAGTTTGTTAACAATAATAAATAAGGAAAAATAAATTCATGCTTTTTTTTGTACTTTAATTTCTTTCTTTTTTTTTTTTATTTTAGTAGTACTTAAAATTATAACTTTAGTAAAGGTGTTTTTATTTACATCAAATAATGTTTCACTAAAATTTAAAAAATAATAATGGCCTCATTATTTTCTGTTATTGTTAATAAATAGTGAAAATTTCATTAAAATTGGTTGATTTCTTGAATTTTGGTAAAAGTGAAGGTAAGAGCCAGAATATTTGCACACTTTGGGAATCGGTCATTCATACCTAATTGTCTAAATTTAAGTTAGTAACAGCCAAATTAGACATATTTAAATACTAGAACCTGTAAAAACCAATTCCATATAACCATTTACAAGTAAGACAATGAGAAAGAAGAGGAAGAAAACCCACTTGAAATAATTATAAACTTTTATTTAAAGAGGGAAAAATAAATTGAAAAGGGAGGGATAAAAAAAATTAATAAAGTCTGAAGTTCACTTTTTAACCGTATAAAAAAAGACTGTATTTTGACTGCCAAAAATATCCCGTTTGGCAAACCTTAAAGGTTCTAGTAACAGTTCAGGAGAGAGAAAGAATAGAATTAAAAGATAAGAAAAGATTAAGAAAGAAGCAAAACTTACTTTGAAGTAAGAATAATCTTTTTTTTTTTTTTTTTTTTTTTTTTTTTTTTAGCAAGGATAATTTATACAGATTTTTTTTTTTCTTTTTTTTTTTTGAGAGAATTGTCATTCCTGCTTGAAATAGTATAAAAATAATGTCTCGTTGGATTTTCTTTTTTTTATCAAATAAATCTGCATCTTCAACTTTCTTTTACTCGTTTGTCGGCTTTTACTTGAGAAAAAAAAACATTATTTGACCTGATGTAGCTTCGACAGCTTAGTCGGATGAAAACTTTTTTCTTATTAGAGAAGGCTCTTCTTGCTGCACCATTGAAGATTATACACTTTCCTTTTCACTTCGAATATTTCCTGAGGAACAAACAAATTATTGTTGTTTGCACCGTCACTTTTTTCACTCGTCTGAAGTTTAACATTTGCACTTATTTCTTTTCTTCTAGACAAGACTTTTGACTTGATTTTTTTTTTTTTTTTTTTTAGACTTTTCTGTCTGAACTCAGCTGGCATTTTTCTCTTCATTTTCGTCACCTAGACGAAAATTTAACTTACTAAATAGGACCTTCATCTAGTCTCCTGATGTCTCACCACGATGGGTTACTACTTCCAGGTCCGACATTTTCAAACAACGACCTTTCACCCCCAAAGACCAAGGCAGCAACTGCCCTTTTTAACTTCCATTTTCGCTTAAATCAGCAAGCAAAAAACCACTCGACAACAAAGAAAGTCACGTGCTATCAGTAGCAGTCTACAACTCCTTGCATAGAGAGGGGGGGGGGAGAGAAAGAAGGGTAGATGGAAAAATTAAATTCTGACATAATCGATCGCAAGTTATTATAGCACTTTCATTTTTAAAGATGATGGGAATGTGTGTGTGTTTTGTAAGCTCTGTTGATTTAGCGCTTTTTTCCCTCAGAATTTAAATATTTTTTTAAGTGATAGATAGAAATCTCCCAAACAAAAATAAGATCGTTTTTTTTTGTTTGTTTATAAAAATCGACCAACAAACAAACAAATATTTTGCTAGATTTTTTTTTTTTTTTTTGCATCAAATAAAAATTTGTCACTTGTGCATTTTCGCTCTTACACTATCCAGCTAGCTCTGTACCTTCTCTTGTCATTTTGTGGATGTCGATCCCAACAAGTAATGTAAAGAAACTAAAAAAAAAAATATTACAAGATAAAAAAATCTATCCATCGGTAAGTGTTAAATGGATAGATTCTGACTTAAAAACAGCAATTTTTTCTCCATTGCCAGAAACATTACTCATGGAATGTGAGCACTCTAGAAAAAAAATTAAAGAAGCAAGAGTCATGAGGTTGTGCAGCAGTGATTGAACTCACAACCTTTAAGTAAAATTCACTTTAAAATATCCATTAGTCTTGTAGATAAAAATGTTGATAATATGATTAGTATTCTGTGAAAGGATCTTTACTGTTGCATGATGCTGCAGGAGAATCTCAGTTAGGACACTGTAGTAAGAGGACCTTAGTGACCGCGCTGTGCTTTTGAGGGTGAGGGCCTGTGCTGTTGGGAGGCCTTTAGTGGCCGTGCTGTACTGTTGGGAGGCCTTTAATGGCCGTGCTGTACTGTTGGGAGGCCTTTAATGGCCGTGCTGTACTGTTGGGAGGCCTTTAATGGCCGTGCTGTACTGTTGGGAGGCCTTTAGTGGCCGTGCTGTACTGTTGGGAGGCCTTTAGTGGCCGTGCTGTGCTGTTGGGAGGCCTTTAGTGGCCGTGCTGTGCTGTTGGGAGGCCTTTAGTGGCCGTGCTGTGCTGTTGGGAGGCCTTTAGTGGCCGTGCTGTGCTGTTGGGAGGCCTTTAGTGGCCGTGCTGTGCTGTTGGGAGGCCTTTAGTGACCGTGCTGTGCTGTTGGGAGGCCTTTAATGGCCGTGCTGTACTGTTGGGAGGCCTTTAGTGGCCGTGCTGTACTGTTGGGAGGCCTTTAGTGGCCGTGCTGTACTGTTGGGAGGCCTTTAGTGGCCGTGCTGTACTGTTGGGGGAGAGGGCCTAGTGGCTGTGCTGTGCTCTTGGGAGGGAGGGGGCTTAGTGGCTGTGCTGTGCTTTTGGGAGGGCCCTTAGTGACTGTGCTGTGCTGTCAAGGGCCCTTAGTTATTGTGCCATGCAACCAGATTTCGTTTTCAATTGTATATTTGAATGGTTGTATAATGCAATTAGAATGTGCATCGGTCTATGAGTAAGGCCATCAATATGTCATTGTTTTGATTGTGCTAATATAAAGATGTTTGCATAAAACTGCAAACAAATTTGTAACATGTGCAAACATGGCAACAGCCGCTTTTGTTTGTGATTGATTTTATTGGTTGATTCATGTAAAAATCAATAACCTGTTTTTGCAATTGTAATTTAACACTTCTTCGCCTCAAAATGTGCTGCGGATTTAGTCATATTGGATTTTCCATACATTTTGGTTTTATACAGAAAATCCTGGGAAGCCAAAGAACTTATCTATCAAAGGAAATGTAATTTAAATAGTTCATTCATGAACTGCATAGCATTTTTTCTTTTAGTTTATAGGAGAGGATGGTGGCACTAGGTTAAGAGAGGAGTAGTGTGTGGGATGGGGGGGGGCGTAAATTGCTTCAATTTACTGCCTAAAAAAGTGCAAAGAAACAATTTTAAAATAAAATTTGTTTTAAGAGTTTGTAAAACTTAATTTTTATTTTTAATATTACCACTAAATTTAACATTAAAAACAAAAATTATTTAAAAAATTTTTTTTTTTTTTTTTTTTTTTTTTTACAAAATCAGATTTTGATTATTATTAATAACGATCAGTTGTACTTACCTGGCGTTGCCAGGGAGTGCTTTTTTTTTTTTTTTTTTTTTCATTTACTTACATTTTTTTTTCACTTCCCCTCTCTTCCTCTATATTTAAAAAAACTTTTATTTCTTGTAAAAAATATTTACATTTTCGAAATAGATGATTCAATAAAGGAATAAAATCGGTGTTGCAATAATATTGATTGGACGGAGTTAAATTCCTTAAATACTTTCGATTTTTTTTTATGCATCAAATATTTTTATTGGGAAAGGAAAGGAAGTAGAAAAGTTACTGGCTCTGTAGATAGTTTCGTATTCTTGAACTTTGTTAAAGTTACCTCCCCTTTGTCAACCAAATTTTTTCATACATATGAAACTACAGCGAAAAAACGAAAAACAACTCCAAGAATACAAAACCATCTACAGAGCCAGTAACTTTTCTACTTCCTTTTCTTTTTCAAGAGAACGATTAACGTACTTGACGATGGTTGAAGGCTACACCGACCGAAGCGTTGCACAAATAACAATTAAGATGAGAACAATAGTCCAATCAAAACAAGTAATATTATTTGTTTTTTTATTAAACTATCGTTTTCTAAGCAAACTTATGAAATTAAAAAAAAAGACTCTCTAACCTAATAAGTTCCACATTTTTTACCAAGCTTGAGCCCCTGTCACATCACAATTTTACAATGGAATGTGCTCTGACGAACTTTTTGCATTGTATCTCCTTTCAACATAAGCAGCAAAATCCCACCCCTTCACTGTAGAGGTCTCCAGATGCTGAAAAACTTCCTACTCTAATAATTTTTTCCTTCAACCGCTTATCCTTGGAATTCCCTCTTTGCTCTCCATTTCTCCGACTGTACTAATACATAGAAATTTAAATGTAATGTGAACAAAATATCTTGCTGCACAACTCTATAAATCTGACCCCTGATTCATACTAGCTCTTTAGATGTCAGTGGTATTTTTTTTTTTTTTTTAGTGGGGTGGGGGCGTCACTACCTATCAAAGTCTAAAGGAAACTCAAGGATAAGGGTTAATTAATGTCAGGTTGTTGGCGAGATATGATGATCAGTAATGGTGGAAATTGGGTAGGATTTGATTATTTATGAGTTTGGGGCGCGTAAAAGTTTTTAAAAAAATATAATTAACATCAAGAAAAGACAGATGATATAAAAGAAATATAAAAAAAATAATCAGAATAAGAAAAATATTTCTCACAGACGTGATGTTGTTAGTCTCAGTCTTTTCTTATATACTATTATGTGTTCCTCAGAATTGTCTGATCTATTCTCTGGTTTTATTCCAGCTCGTCTGACTCCTTAGTCTAATCGTCTCCATCAATTAGCTGTTTTGACGCCTCATTGTAAAAGAGCTTCCTATTCCAGGTGCTGTCATTTTTTTTTTTTTTTTTTTTTTTTTCTCAAGAATTGCAGACTTGTGGAACCATCTTTTTGTTGACTGTTTTCCTCTTACCTATAGCCTTAACCGAGATATACATCCAGCTGGAGACGACTTGTGAACTTATATTCCCATGAAACTTCCTCCTCTGGTGAAGTCAGCTTAACTCGCCTCGAGTGAATGTCATTGACATGCCATTCTTAACACAGTTAGTGAAGAGTGTAACTATATCGTACTTTCACCTAACGATTTAATAAATTAGTAAATAAAAAATTACTACAAAAATGTGTAAACCAGAAAGGCAATGAGTCGTGGTTGATGGGCAGAAATCAGAGGCCCTTGGTATTAATGCTGGAGTCCATCAGGGGTCCATCCTGGGCCCAACTCTTTTCCTGATCTACATCAATGATCTCCCAAAACACATACTTAAATCATTCGTTGACATCTATGCTGATGACACGACCATCTATGACAACACATCTAAGGCCGTAAATGACAAAGTTCTCTGATTCACTCTCCTCTGATCTTGAACGCACGGTACAGTGGAGGAAGAGGTGGCTGGTTACTTTTAATGCATCTAAAACCAGGCTCCTATCTTTACATCATCAATGCTCTGATCCCCATCTGGCATCAATTGAAATGGATGGCTCTCGTCTAGGGGAGGCTCCATGTTTTGATAAGCTTCTGGGATTGACCTTTACTCCTGACCTGAAATGGAACACGTACATCAAGTCTGTTGCCAAGGTCGTTGGAAAAATGGTAGGATCCTTCTACCGCTCCAGAAGATATCTCACTACTGATGCAATTCTCTATCTCTATAAAAGCCAAGTACGTCCAAGAATGGAGTACTGCTGCCACATCTGGGCAGGAGCTGCTAAAAAATGCCTATCCTGCCTTGACAGAGTACAAAATAGACTTTGTGGCTTAGTGGGGGATGCCCTTTTCTTTTTCCTGCAACCTCTCTACTACAGAAGAGACGTTGTGAGCCTGTCTTTGTTTTATCATTACTTCCATGGCAAGTGCTCGTCTGAGCTCTAATCCCTGGTCCCCCTTCACCAATCTTTCACGATAAACACCCATCTAGCTGAAACCACTGTCAAATATTTTCCCCACTCTTTAACTGTGCCAAAACCAAAATGTAGATTCCATGAACAAAGCTTCTTTCTTAGAAGTGCACGATAGTGGAACTCTCTTCCATCTGCCTGTTTCCCACCTGACTACAACTTGGATGTCTTCAAGTCCAACATAAACAAATTTCTGATGAACCGCCCCCCCCCCTTAAGTAAGACACTTTATCAAATCTCCAATACTAACGATTACTATGATACTATCCCATTGATAACTGTACACTTAATAATCCTTATCCCCACTTGGCCTCCGGGCCTTGATAAGTGGTGACTTCCATGTAAAAAAAAAAAAGCGATTTAAACAGTGAGTATTTAATATCAAAAACTTGATTCGACTGGACACGATTTATATTTTATTTTTATTTTTGTTGTTGATGACTTTGAACTAGGTACTCTCTTGGTTTGCCAATGCCTAGTTATTCCCATTTTTTTTATTCTTCAGGATATTTATATTTCCTTCAATAATCAAGTAAAAGTTTTTTTTTTTTTGAATTCATGTAAAAAAAAAAAAAATCCCTTATATATATATATATATATATATATATATATTAGCATTGTAAATATGTCATTTTCATCTCATCTGGGTAGGTTTCAAATAGCTTAAGTTCATAGAATGAATGCGGTATTGTGGTGATTGCAACTAGCTTTAGGGAATAGGCCAAGTGGACGACCCCCCCCCTCATTCCCTTTCGGCTTCATGCCTAATCATGAAATTGTAGCATTTTTCGTTATATAACACCTGCCTGGCACTTCTTGTATGCCTTAAGAAATGTACGCACAATTTTTATGATAAATAAAATCAAGTTTCTTTCAAATGTTTTACTAATTTAATCCAACAAATTTATAAAATGGCGAATTAGTATGTCCATTTGACATGCTGGCTGATAATTTCTGCTTTCAATTTTAAAATACAAATTCATAAATATTATCATGAAACTATTCCTAAGATTTGTCATTCAAATACATTTTCATGTATTCGTTTCGTGTCTTACACATCTCACTTCAACTATTAACACAATCATATTTCATTTTAAGAAAATGAGCATTATGCATGGTAATCAATATAACTTCTATTGTATTGCCTGCATCTCTTTATGCAAAAAATTTGGATGCAACTACATAATTATAGTGGAATTCGGAAAACGAAAAGATCGATTAAAAAAAAAAAAAAATGGTATCTAATAACT
This sequence comes from Euprymna scolopes, assembly GCF_053919585.1. Lineage (NCBI taxonomy): Eukaryota > Metazoa > Mollusca > Cephalopoda > Sepiida > Sepiolidae > Euprymna > Euprymna scolopes. The sequence continues at coordinate 77,604,483 of NC_136519.1, forward strand.
TTTGTATCAATTTCAACTAAAAACAATGATAAGCGGCATTTCAGAAGCACTTAAATATTACTGCATTATTAAAAAAAAAAAAAAAAAAAATGAGTTTTCAACCTTTATTGTAAAACTCCTCACTATATTTCTTTGCGAATACGCGATATTATAACAAGGGAAGTAACTCAGTTATGCTAAAAACAAATAATTTATGACTGTTAATGCACAATATATTAAATTGGCAATAGTTACATGCTATTTACCTCCCTTTGGAACTCTGGTGTTTTTTTTTTTTTTTTCAGGTAGAAAAAAAAATTAAAGAAAACATTGTTCCTCATAATTTTTTAATATATTCATTACTGTAATATGACAACTAAGTAGAGGCCATTAGTTTGTCTTGAAATTCAACATTAAAAATTTCAAATTTCGCTATTATAGTATAGTTGCACCTAAATTTGTAATTCACTTTCTTTCAGAGTATTTTTGTTTCCTTTAAAAATAAAGTAAAAAAAAAAAAAAAAGTTTGTTTAAAATGTTGGTATTTGTACAGTTTAGTCAAGACATTAAAAAATGAAAATATCGAAAAAAGGTTATATTGTACGTATCCGTTTTGGACTGAAGATCTCCGAAAAAAAAAATTTATTTAATTTGATGGAGTAGTTTTTTTTTTTTTTTTTTTTTTTTTTTTTTTTTTTTTTGCAGTGGAAAAACACGTTCATATGAGAGCGCGTTGAAGTCAGCCATTGTGAAATTTGCTGAACACGCCACGGCAAGATAACTCCAGTTAAAGCGCCTACACTCCCTCCCCATCTTTATTACTAGCTTTTCTTCCTAAAAATCGAACCTTTTGCTCGGTATCATAACAAATTGTTTTTTCGCTGTAAAAATAAAACTACTTGATGAAATAAAGTGAAATTTTTTTCCGGAGAACTTCGTTCCATAATGAATATGTGCAATATAATATTTTTTCGATATTTTCTTTTTTAATGCCTTCACTAAACTGTACAAGTACCAAAATGTTTGACAATTGACATGCAAATTGATTTAGTTATTTTTTATTATTTTTTTTAATGAAAATTTGTTGTTTACTTTTTCAGGTATATGTTTTTTCTTCAATTGAAAACTGACATTTACAATGGTAAACTAGACTGTCCATTTGACACTGTGGTTGAATTGGCAGCATTGGCTCTTACATGTAAGTAAATTGTTACTTTAAAAAAACAAAAAAAATTCAGTGTTTGGAAGGTGGGTGAAAAAGTTTGATGTGAATTCTGGTTTCAGAAAAGAAAAACATGTCATGCAAAAAAGAGTATTCTATAGGCTCCAAAACTACTGGATCAATTGCCAAATTGAACTAGATCCTGAGAAAGTACAAAATAAGGTAAAAGAATTCATATTTGTATTATTTCAGACTACTGTTCCCATTTTCACAATATTTTGTGATATTACGTGATAAAGTCATTAAAAATTTTTTTCAAGTTTCATGTTATTGTTTCCGTACAATATCATTGTGTTTGTTAGTTCTTAGTAAAAAAAAAAAACAAAAAAAAAAAAACTTCCTCTCAATATCGTAAAAAAAAAAAACCCAGGTGTTTGGATAAACAGTTTTATAAATTTATTTGATCAACTTTTTATATATTATTGATCAAATGTGATCTTTGAAATAAGCCAAATGTTGTTTTATAATTTGTATTTTCTGTTTTTGATCGTCCTGATTTTTTTTCTTTCTTTTTACTATCGCAAATCTTCACAAAAAAAAAAAAAAAAATCTTTTTTGTTGAGTATTACTCTCTCTCTCTTTCCATAATTTATCACTTCCCTATGCTTGATGAGTTGTCATGCATGTGAGCATTATACACAATGATCTTAATTATTTTAAGATTATTTTCATCGTTGCGGCTTTTTCTACGAGTTTAGTTGTGTCCATCTTTTTTTGTTTTTTTTTCATTTAAAGCTACACTATTAAAAATCCGCTTACAAACATAAAATTAGTAGCTTAATTTTAGTTGCGTCCATCTTTTTTTTTTTTTCATTTAAAGCTACACTATTAAAAATCCGCTTACAAACATAAAATTAGTAGCTTAAGTTTAGTTGCGTCCATCTTTTTTTTTTTTTCATTTAAAGCTACACTATTAAAAATCCGCTTACAAACATAAAATTAGTAGCTTAATTTTAGTTGCGTCCATCTTTTTTTTTTTTTCATTTAAAGCTACACTATTAAAAATCCGCTTACAAACATAAAATTAGTAGCTTAAGTTTAGTTGCGTCCATCTTTTTTTTTTTTTCATTTAAAGCTACACTATTAAAAATCCGCTTACAAACATAAAATTAGTAGCTTAATTTTAGTTGCGCCCATCTTTTTTTTTTTCATTTAAAGCTACACTATTAAAAATTTGCTTACAAACATAAAATTAGTAGCTTAAGTTTAGTTGCGTCCATCTTTTTTTTTGTTTCATTTAAAGCTACACTATTAAAAATCCGCTTACAAACATAAAATTAGTAGCTTAAGTTTAGTTGCGTCCATCTTTTTTTTTTTTCATTTAAAGCTACACTATTAAAAATCCGCTTACAAACATAAAATTAGTAGCTTAAGTGTTATAATGGAACAACCTTGCACCCCTCTAACACTAAAAATGGTTAGCTAGTCATGAGAGATAACAATGGAAAGGATGATATAAAAGTGGAAGAGTTTGACATCCAGATGTGAGAAGAAAGAACGGATATTGTAAGCATAATACCCTTCTATACTTACCCGCAGACACACACACATATATATATATGTATATATATATATATATATATATATATATATAGTAAGTTATAAAATGTATATGGCGATTACAAACTCTTTTGTATTACTAATATCGCCTGAAGGGATCTCTAGTTACTTATAACTGGCTGACCGAAACATGCTCATGAATGTGTAGCAACGTATAAATGTTTACGTAAAATGATTAAAATATATATATCTTGCCCTACTTTGGTATTGAGCACTCTTGTAAGAACCTTGTTAAAAATTCATTGGTTGCTTCACCTCTGGAAAATATTAATCTGGAATTATATATATAGTAAGTTGTAAAATGTATATGGCAATTAAGCTACACTGAATATTCCGTGTTTCATCCACTCTAGGATTCTTCAGGCTTATGCTCTAGAGTGGATGAAACGCGGAATATTCAGTGTAGCTTAATCGTCATATACATTTTATAACTTACTAACTAGCTCTACCTACGTATTGAGCACTTTTGAAGTAAATACTTAAAGTTTATGCATAAATCTATACTTTCGTATATTAATTTTATGTGAGTAAATTTATATATATATATATATATATATATCTATAAAAGCGAAAATGTATGTATGTTCGCTTTTATGTGAGTAAATTAAGTAGTTATATATATATATATATATATATATATATATATATATATATAAATATAAAAGCGAAAATGTATGTATGTTCGCTTTTTGTGTATGTCTGTAAAAGGCTTTTTTTCGCTAGACTTCTCGGTCGGCTCATTCCTTCTTAAAAACTTTTTATCTCACGTCTAAATGATAATATCTAAGAGTTAACAACGGGGGCTTCCTGTCTGTTTAATTTGCTCGACTTTGAAAAGATAAATATTCAAGATTTTTCGATCGCCGCATGTCCGGAAATGTCCGAAAGCAATCAGCTTTCATAAATATGGAGTTTCTCCTCATATCAGACAATTGCTATTCAATTTGGGCAATCCCCTTTTTATGGGGAGCTGGTTTTTCCTACAACATCTTGGGGAAACAAAAAAAAAAATAAAAATCCTGCCCCGCAGTCAAAGTTGATCTCATTAAGTACGGGCACCTGCCAAGTTTTAATACTTAAATTAATTCAAGCATGTTTCTGTTACTATTTCATGGTGGCCCAGTGGTTAACGTTGCACGTTTTTTTAAATTTTTTTTCACACTTTAATTTCCAACTTCGACTCAAGGGTTTGGGTTCGATCCTTCATACTTACCTACCAAAACTTTTATTTTACCCCCCCTTCCCTCCCGATACAAACACCCTGGTGTTTTGATTTACCCAAAACCACACACACCTCCAAATCCTGGGCAACGCCGGGTACCCTTGCTAGTATAATATAAAAGCAAAAATGTGTGTTAGTGTGCTTTTTTTTTTTTTTGTATGTCCGGCAAAGGCTTTTTTCGGGGTGGGGAGCTCGGTGGGGGGGGGGGGAATTACTGTTTCTTTGAACTGTTTATATACCCCCTAGATTATAATATCTACAATTTATGAAAGGAGATTATGTCTACCTTTTATTTGAGCGACTTTTACACACTATTTTCGCGCTATTGTTCTTTGTGCGTTTGTTTGGGTTTTCTGTATAAAAAAGCAAAACTGAATCTGTAGCAAACCACCTCCCTGGGATTCGTGCCAGGGATGTCCAGAAAAGCAATAAGCTTTGATCGATGCTGGGAAGACCCATCATATCAAGCAAGTGTTATTCATTTGGACACTCCCCTTTTTATGGGGGAGCTGGTTTTTCCTAACATCTTGGGAATATGCAGAAACTGGCTTGCAGCCAAAGTTAAGTGCGGGATTTCATTTCCCTATGGCGTGATGTTTGATCTCATTAAATTTACGCACCTTTGTGAACTCATTCACTTAATTTTTAATTGTTTAATTCTCATTCCGCAGCCCTCGTAACGTTGTGGTAAGTTGTAGTAATTGTAGTAAGACTATCACTTTCTATTCTGCTTTCGCCTCAAGGCTTCTGGTTTGAGCCTACTTGCTTACCAAAACTTTTTTCCTACACACACACACCCAGGCAATGTCGGGCACCCACGCTAGTCTATATATATAAAAGGCAAAATGTGTGTGTGTGTGTGTTTGTATGTCTTGCAAAAACTTTCGATACAGGCAACAGATTTTCACCAGATAGGTATCATTTTGAAGCTTGAACCTTTGGACAACAAATATAAAAAAATTGGCTAAAAACATTATTTCCTTTACCCTCAACGGGACACTTTTCTGCAGGGAGGGGTAGCAAAAAATCGTTCCTTCATAACAAGGTAGCCGTATACACATGCGCAAAAAAGGTCTTTCTTGAATTAGTGTAAATATTAAAAAAACGACCCAATTTCGCTGACACACTCTTAGCTCAGTGGGTTAAGGCGTGGCATCATTATCTTAAGGTTGCAAGTTCAAATGGTGATGTAATATTTTTTTTTATTTTGAAAGTTTTAATATTGAAGCAGTTATGCCATTTTTCACATTTTTTTTAAAGTTTTAACATTGTCTTTTATATAATATTTAAACAGGGTTATTACTTCGCTTATTCTTTGTTCCATATTGTTTTGATTTAACCCCCCCCCCCCAAACACACCTCTAAACACCCGGGCAACACCTAGTATATATATATATATATATATATATAAGGCAAAAGTAGCGCGTGTGTTTTTGCATGTCTAAGAAAGGGTTAGTATTTTTGGAGAACTTTTTATATACTCCCTAGATTATAATATCTACGATTTGTGAACGCACAGCGTCTCTACATTTATTTTGATAGACTTTTGTTCGTCTTTTTTTTTCGTATAAATAAAGCAAAACTCATTGAAGCAAAGTCGTCAGCGGCCTTTCGTGCCGAGACATCCAGAAAGGCAATTAGCTTTGATCAATGTTGGGGAAACCTTCCATATCAGGCAATTGCTATTCATTTGAGAGTCCCCCCCCCCTTTTTTTTTTTTTTTTTTGAGGAGCTTGGTTTCCCCAACATGGTGGGGAAACAAATAAATGAAATGGTGGAAAGCTTAACTGGCCAACGTTCATTTCTGCACCTGCGTGATTCTTAACTTTTTGATTGACATCGATAAATTTGAACGCTTTTCACTTCCTATGGACTCATAGCGTAGTGGTAAAATATCACGCTTCTTTATTACTTTGGTTTTATCGAAATTCACAATATAATAAAGAGTAATGGTCATTTTAATGAATTCGGTAGCTATCTTGGAAAATCCAAGCAAGGGGACCAGGGTCTTTTCATAGTTTATTCCATACAGCATAATAGAACAGTTCTGAATATTGATGTGTTGCATTTAGTTCTGTTAAATGCCAATGTTCTTGGTTTATATATTCAAACTAAACTATTTAGCAAATAATTAATAATTTACTCATAAAACTAGATAGCGTGATTATCTCCCTTTTTTGTCTTCATTATTATTTTGTTTTGTTTTTTTCCTATTTTTTTTCCTATTTTTTTTCCTATTTTTTTTCCTATTTCCAGCTGAACTTGGTGATTTCGATGCAAAAGAGCACACACCTGGTGTCATCTCCGAATTTCGATTTGTACCCAACCAAACTGAAGAAATGGAACTTGCTATTTATAAACAATACCAGAAAGTAAGGTAAGGTCAGAAACAAGAACGAATATTAACGTGCTCCGGTGCAACATGTGTGCTTAACAATTAAATTGCTGTTTTAAACTTAAGCATGACAGACTGACAGCTTATTCAAGAGTTTTCTATGGAACATCGAAAAAATACACTTGATGTAAATGCTATTTCAAACTGCATTCCAACAGATTACCTAGTTGACAGTTACAAAAATGCAAAAACTAGAAAAAATGTTTCCTCTTTCGATCAAAAATAAATTTACTCGTAATACAAAGTGGTAAGGTTTTAGGATCTATTCATAAGAAAATATGACGAGCTCACTTTGTAGAATATCAGATTGAAGGTTGCCAGGTCTCAGTTTCAATTTCTGAGCATGACATCCGCTTTATTTATTGGGAATTATTTATTAATGCAGTATTTTCCATTTTCTAAAAGTAAGATGTTTTGATATCAAAATATGTTTCTTATGTTAGCAAAAATTCTAACACACACACACAGACAGAAAGTATTTCTTATATTGGTCCCCCAATTTATCAGAAAGGGACCTATGTCTTCAGTGGCATCCGTATGTCTGTTAGTCCGTGCGTCTGTTAGTCCGGACGATTACCAGACAACCGTCCATTAGTTTTTCCTGAAATTTTGCCACAAATTGTATTTCATTAAATAGATGTGCACAGTAAAGAAATGTTTTTTTGCAAAAATTCCCGTTGGCTCAAGATGTCAAAAATGCCCCAAAATGATAAAAAAATTACACATTTTGCCCTATAACTTTTGATCCATCCATTAGATTTTTCTGAAACTTGGCTAAAATGTGGAGCTCAGTTTTCTTAATATAAATCCAGTATGAATGACCCTGGCAAAATTCTGGTTCGTGTCCCCAGGGACTTTTAGTGCTAAGTACACCCCTTTTTGTGGCTCTTTTTTCATGTTTCGCAACAAAAACTTGATGTCTGACTATATGGTGTTTTTTCATGGTGGCCAACTCAAATATACATGTGTTAAGGCCTGAAACTGCACAGTTATCCATTTACACAGGAATTCAGCGTCCCCAGGGGCTCAAGAGGTAAAAATAGCCAAAAATGACACGTTTTGCCCCATAGCGTTTGATCCATCGATTAAATTTTCCTGAAACTTGGCCAAAATGTGGAGGCCATTGTTCTTAATGTAAATTCAGTACGGGTGACCCTGGCAAAATTCTGGTTCGCATCACTCTGGGACTTTTAGGGCTAAAAAAAGATATGCCTTTTTGAAGCTCTTTTTTCATATTACTCAAAAATTGGATATGTATGTCTATATAGTGGGCTTCTATGGTGCTGAATTCAAATATACATGTCTTAAGGCATGAAACTGCACAGTTTGTCCATTTTCACTGGGATTTGGCATTTCCAGGAGCTCAAAAGGGGTCACAAATGTCCCAAAATTGCAAAAAATTACATTTTTTTTTACCCTATAACTTTTGTCCCATCCATTAGATTTTTCTGAAACTTGGCGAAAATCTGAAGGCAATCGTTTTTCATATAAATTCAGTATTGCTGACCCTGGAAAAATTCTGCTTCGCACTCTTGAACATATACATTTGCCTTACCTCTAACTCAACATTGACCCTTCACAATTCTCACATTCATCATTTCTTCACTATTTTTTGTGGCATCATCTCATATACAGCATCAGAGGGGGACCATGCATAGACTGTCCAAGCCAAGGCGGTTTGTTTCGTTCATGTAATGATTAAATTAAAAGTAAAACATATATATATATATATATATATATATATATATATATATATATATATATATATATATATATAAATCTCAAGCATGAATGCAGTAAAGTATTTTATTTTAGCAAAAAATCTAAAGTAAAAAGATTGTTGAATTTTCAGTTATAAGGAAATTGAAAACCATTACGTAACGTTAATTAGAAGACACTATTTCTTAGTATACACCGCCATGATGTCTCCTGAACAGAAAGCAGAAGTCAAAATGACGCAAGTTTTTTAATTTAACCAAGGTGAACATTTTTTTTTTTTTTTTTTTCTCAATTTAGAATTGATATCTAGCATCAACAAACTTGATTATATTATTGTACCATCTTTGGACAGAGCAGATACTACACTTTAATCTTAGCTTGAAGGCCAAAAAGTGTATTTTAATTTGAGTTTCATGTTCAACGTCAAATGAATTTTATAAGTTATTGATTTTTTTTTAATTGTATCGTTGGCAATCAAATGATCCCATCTTTTAAAAGATGAGTGGAGGGTGATAACTAGGGCTATGACAACAGCATATTCTTTTCATTGTTACAACTCTCGAGTATATATCCGACCCAATTAAACACGGTTAATCAACCGAGAACCACATCACTCTATGTAAAAGCATATCGGATATCAATGGATGCATACTCGAGAGTCAAAACAATGAAAAGAATATGCTGTTGTCTTAGCCCTAGTGATAATATGTACAAACGCAAAATTGCTTTAGTGTATTGTATAGATTCACATACGTGAACATACTTTTTAGGAATTTTTATGATGTCAATCGATGACTAATGGGCACAAAATGTTTATTAAAATTTAGTTGACAAATAAAATGTCAAAATGTAACAATGCAGAAGATATCTGGATTCTGGTCAGGAATATAGTTGGCTAAGCATTAGAAGTTTGGCAGCATCAATCCTTATGTAAGCAAGAGGAATTCATATCAATAACTCTGAAAGTGGTAGTACCTATTGCAACCTTTCTTAGGTTAATTAATAACCTTAGTTAAATTAATTACGAAGTAAATAAAAAAAAAGTACCTTTTTGTTCTTTGAATAACTTTGTATTGTGGAAGGTATATCAATGATGACAAAAGAAACAAATGAATTAACAACATAACATTTTCTCAGCACACACAGAGACGCGTCTATTAATTTTTTTACATCTGTATGCAAAAAGAGCTATACACCAAAGAGATGAAACACTGCATATGTATCCTTTTTATATAAAAAGTCAAAGGAAGATTTTTTTTTTCCCTATTAGACAAATTTAAAAATTAAAATAAAAATAGAACTGTTTTTTTTTTTTGGTTTGTTTGTTTTTTTTCATATTCCTGACCAGAATCCAGTCATTCAAGTTTAAAATGCACGTCACCTCTTAAGACAAAGGGAGATTACTACAAGCTGTTTATATTACCAGTAAATAAGTCAGAGAGAGAAACTCTTCAGTAATTAAAAATCCAGTTATATTGATAATTTCCAATATATGAAGCTATAGAATCAGAACCACTCCAAGATTGGTAAAGATGCCAGGAAGACTAAGCGAAGACGTGGTTACACACCAGCCAAGCTGATATTGAACCTATCTCTAGTCCACACAGCTGGTGTTTGCCACTGGTCCTGAGATTGGCTGCCTATAAATACCTTAGCCGTTACAGACCATTATGCATGGTTTACATTCATCTGGCAGCTGTGTGTTTTATGAGAGAAGGTGGCTCAACCCATCCTGAGCGAATGCCACCAGTTCAAGTCAATGGACAACATGGAGTTTTGAAATATGCATCAATTTAAGATTTTTTTGTTTTTTTTTCAATTAAGATTGTTTTTCTCTTTTTCAATTTACTGATGAAAAATGTTCTATTTTTTTTATTTATTTAAATTATTTTCTTAATTTACAGTGGTATTACTCCTGCTCAAGCAGAACAGCAGTACTTGAATAAAGCCAAGTGGTTGGAAATGTACGGTGTTGATATGCACACGGTGATAGTAAGTATCATTTAATAAAATATTTCCTTTTCATAGATGACTGCAATAAAAGGCTTATTTGGCCCCACTGCAAGTGTGGGCGCTAATTCTCCCTTCCTCAGTCTATGATTATAGTTGACGACACTATGTGAACAAACCAATAGGTCTATTTATTTGCCTCCCCACAAAGGCAGAGAGAGACACAACGTTGATTTTCTTTTAATATGAGGAAAATCCAGCACCCTAATAAGGAACACTCTTGACTAGGACAAAAATTAAGGATTTCTTTCTCACTTATAAAGGACAAGAAAGATGAAGTGTAGTACCAGAACAGTTACATCTTGCTCTTAGCCAAATGTGTCGATTTATTTTGAAAATTATTATATATCAATAGTAATTAAAATTTTCAGATTATAAAATCATTTTTTGCTGCTTATTTAGAATTAATCCTATTTTCAAAACAAAAATAGAGAAAAACCTTTTAAAAAAAATTACAATGTACATATCCATCATGGAATAAAAACGTCATATTCCCAAAATCATAAATTGATCAAATAGTTTTTTTTTTTTTAATTAAGAAAAGCAAATTTTATGACAAAGCAAGATGTAAGGTTTTGGTCCAACATGTTTTAAAGGGAAGCAACTCAATTCAAATTATCATGATCAAAATGTTTTTTTTCTTGTTTTTTTTTTGTTTCTTTTCCTTGTTTTTTTTTGTTTCTTTTCCTTGTTTTTTTTGTTTCTTTTCCTTGTTTTTTTGTTTCTTTTCCTTGTTTTTTTGTTTCTTTTCCTTGTTTTTTTGTTTCTTTTCCTTGTTTTTTTGTTTCTTTTCCTTGTTTTTTTGTTTCTTTTCCTTGTTTTTTTGTTTCTTTTGTTTTTTTGTTTCTTTTGTTTTTTTGTTTCTTTTGTTTTTTTTGTTTCTTTTGTTTTTTTTGTTTCTTTTGTTTTTTGTTTGTTTTTTTTTGTTTCTTTTGTTTTTTTGTTTCTTTTGTTTTTTTGTTTTTTTTGTTTCTTTTCCTTGTTTTTTTTTGTTTTCCTTGTTTTTTTTTGTTTTCCTTGTTTTTTTTTGTTTTCCTTGTTTTTTTTGTTTTCCTTGTTTTTTTGTTTCTTTTCCTTGTTTTTTTGTTTCTTTTCCTTGTTTTTTTGTTTCTTTTCCTTGTTTTTTTGTTTCTTTTCCTTGTTTTTTTGTTTCTTTTCCTTGTTTTTTTTTGTTTCTTTTCCTTGTTTTTTTGTTTCGTTTCCTTGTTTTTTTTGTTTCGTTTCTTTGTTTTTTCGTTTCTTTGTTTTTTCGTTTTTATTTTCATTTCTTTTTTTCACCTTATGCTTTTATTCATTTTTAAAAAAATTATTTTTTTTCAGGGGCGTGATGGTTCCAGCTACACTCTAGGATTGACACCAACAGGAATATTGGTATTTGAAAACACAGAAAAGATTGGACTATTTTTCTGGTTAGCTCTAGTTCTCTATCTTTCTCAAAGTAAAAACTGTATTTTTCCAACCGAATATAGGAAAACATGACAAATAAAAAAGACAGAATTTCCTCAGCTATTCGTTTTTTTTAAATTCTTTCCTTTTCTCAATGTTAATTTATTTTTGTAAGCTAAAGAGGATTCGATGAAGAATTGAAAATGTTCATGATACCTATAGAGCATTATTCATTTTTTATTTGTGATATAAAAGATTAGAAATATGAAAAAGTAAAAATCATAATCAAGCAGTAGAACTGTTAAGTATTTAAAAAAAAAAAAAAAAATGCTGCCTTAATACACCTAATGGTGTATGTGTGTAGATACACACGAATGAATATTTTCCTATATATATACTGTGTGTATATATATACACACACACCAGGTTAAAGGTATTCAAGTGGTAACATTTTTTTTTTCTTTTTTTTTTTTTTTTGAATCGTCCCTGCAAAGATAATCTTTTTTATCTTGTACCTGTACCTACCCAGCGTTGTCCAGGTTAGGGGTTTCATTTTTGTTTTTGTTTTACATTTTTTTTGACCTATGCCTTTTGTTTAAATTAAAAAAAAAAAATGTTAAATTAAATTATTATGGCATTGTTTTATCATTTAAATTACTAATTGAACCAAATTTTTATAAAACTAATTTTATAAAGGTAATATTTTAATCTCTATAAAATTGCTAGATGCAAGTGACTTCCAAAATTTTCAATCTTAATCTCAAATTTAAATGAGGATTTTGCTAATTGTATTAAATGCAGTTAAATGACTTTCATTTTTTAAATTTTTTTTTTACAAAGGCATCACACTTATCAAGGCCAAGAGGCCACTCGAATATAAGGGTTAAAGTAATTGTTAGTAATGGAAATTCGGTAAATTTATTAATTTATGTGGAATGGCTCATCAAGAACTTGTTTACGTTGGACTTGAAGACAACCATATTGTAGTCAGCTGGAAAGCAGGAAAACAAGATAATTCCATAGGCATGCAGTTCTAAGAAAGAAGCTTTGTTCATGGGATCTACGTTTAGGTTTAGGCACAGATAAAGAGTGGGGGAAATTATTGATATTGTTTTCTGCTAGACTGGTGTTTTTTGTGAAAGTTTGGCAAGGGGGGACCATAGATTGAAACCCAGTCAAGCACTTCATTTTAAGTCTTTGAAGGCTTTCAAATTTTGAAGGCTCATAAAGCAACTGATTGTCAATTTAACAAAAGATTAACTCAGCTGACTTGTTTATGATCTAAAAGGCAACTGCAATTTAGGGGAGTCAATTCTGGAATTATTGTTTGAAATATGAATTTTAAAAATGTTTGTAGTAATGGTATGTAGAGGCATAGCAATAAGCGCCCACGGTTGGCATGTGCTCGCTGTAGAGATACTCTGGCATGTGAACCTGGAACCCTTCTGATACAAGAATAATTATGATGCAAATTTAGACACTGTTGGGAGTCAGAGGTGGCAGTATATAAAGATTTTAGCTCAGCTATGATTTTTGGATGTTGCAATTTTATTATTGTTAGAGAGAAAAAAGGAACTGCTTCTGCTTAGGTGGAAAAAAAAAACAAAAAAAAATGAATGCCTTAGTCATGGAAAAAAATAAAGAACACAAAATAATCCAATTTGAATGTGTTTTGTTTTCAACTCTAAGGAATTTATGTGACTGAAATAGGAATTAATTTTCTAAATACATTTTTCAGTCACGTAAATCTTTACTTTTATATAAAAGGAACTTTGTGTATCTGTGAATTCGTTCCCTATGGACTTGAAAATGGTTGGCCCAATTTTTATGAAATCTCACATAAAGGTATTTTGTGCCTGTCAGTGTTCTTAGATAGGTTTTATATCGGAATGTCTTTGATAAGTATCAATAAGCGAAATAATCCAATGTAAGAAGGAACAGATAATTTTGGATAAAGTTAACACCTTACACAGTCTAAGATCGCAAGTGCATATGAGAAGTTTTATTACCACACAAGTTGAAAGGCCTGACATAAAATCAACAGCAAGTTCTTTGATATGACAGGAGAGTGTTTAAAATGAATGTTTGTGTTTAAAACACAATTGAACCATGATACTTGATTTTTGCTTTTTAAACTTAAATTCAAGCTATTGTAACTAAAAATCTATATTTATGAAAACGTCTGTCTGTGTGTCTGTCTGTCTGTACATTTCCCTACATAATAACACTGTCAATTTTCAGTCTACAGACACGAAATTTGATATACAGGGTACTGAGATTTGGAAAATCTTTGTAATCCGTTTTCGGCCAAAAATTTGGCTGTTAAGGGGTCAAAGTTCAACGATTTGACCTTTGAGAACTCTACCAAATTCCTCCGCCAATTTTGGGTTGAAACACTTGAAATTTTAGATATAGATTCCTTGTACATGGATCTAACTTAATAACTTGATTTGAGCCCAAAGCAATAAATCTTAAGGGGTCATAATAGGGGTCAAAGTTAAAAAAAATTTGACTGCTTCGGTCTCTACCAAATTACTCAAACAATTTCTGGTCTAAACATTTGAAATTTTACATAAAAGGTATTCAGAGATAGGGCAAGTTTTTTAATCGGTTTGGATCAAAAATTTGAGTTACCAATATATAAATGTATGTATGTTTGCATGTCTGCTTAAAACTTTCGACAGAGGCGACGGGTTTTTACAAGATCAGTATCGTTTTGAAGTTCGACCTTTTAGACGAAAAATTGGCTAAAAACATTAATATCTTCATCTTCAACTGAGCACTTTTCTACAGGGGGTGGGGTCGCTTTTTTCAACAATATTTTCGAAAGTTATCCCCTCTTTTCAATTGTCTAGCCTTAATTAAAACCTACGTCACTTCCAGTTTGGCGGTGGTCGTAACAGCAAAGACATCACATTTTTTCCCATTCTTTTCCTCCTTCGCAGTACGGGTTCGAGCCTGCCTTCCTACTACCACTTTTTTTTTTTTTGCTCAACATACACCTCCAAACACCCGGGCAACGACGAGCTGAAATGCTAGTAATTTTTTAAATCAACAGTAGGTTCTCTTAGGTGCAATGTAGACTACAATGTATTGTGAACCAAGTCACTGCAAGACGCATGTGAAACTTTCTCCTGGTGTACTGCGATGGGTTCCCAACTAGAATAGGCAATCAATCGATTTGATTGCAAAATGAACGATTCCACCGATTTTCATGACAATAAAAATATGTGAATGTGAAACATCGTTGATTATTATTTGATCCCGAGCAACATTAGATAACCCTGCTAGTTTATAGATAATCTTTCAAGTCTTTCATGCTGTTACTTTATTGATTTAAATAATTAATTCTGACAAAATTTCTAACTTTAAAATTAATAAGAACTCTTTTCTTATGATAGTTTATGCTAATAAATATCTTCCATGTTTTAATATAGAATTCCTTTTCTCATCGATTTCTAGGCCCAAAATCAGTTCATTAAACTTTAAAAATAAAAAGCTCATCCTTGTTGTTGTTGAAGATGATGATCAGGTAAGTCTTTTTTTTTCTTATTTTTTTCATTGGATTATCTCACCCTGTTAAGTTAGTACCACCAAGTTAAATCATTAAAAACGAAAACGTACTGCCTAACTTCCAGTGTGTCTGCTTCCGGAAGCGGTGACAAGACAAATTATTTCCTTCGCTTTTTCTCTCTCAGACTTATATCTCTCCTATGCGTGTACTCTTTATGCTTTTCAGAGAATTCTATTTCATTTGATAATCATTGAAAAGTTTTTTTTTTTTTTTTTTTTTTTTTTCTTAATTAAAAATTGTTGAAATTATTAATATTTATTTATTTTTTTTAAAGAATTATTGAACACGCTCTTTGTGGTTTATTTTTTTTTTTTTTTAAAGAATTATTGAAAACATGTTTAAAAATTTTAAGAATTATTGAAATTATTATTTTTTTTTTTGTATTATTGAAAACGCGCTTTTTTTTTCTATTAAAGTATAGTTGAAAACGCATTTAAAAATCTTAAGTAATGAACTATTCAGTTTATGAATGGAAGTGTGCATCACCAAAATAGTAATCGATCCCCTATGCATGTACTCTTTATGCTTTTCAGATCATTCTATTTTATTGAAAAGTTTTGTTCTTTTTTGTATTATTTTAATTAAAAATTATTGAAATTATTAATATTTATTTTTTTAAAGAATTATTGAAAACATATTTAAAAATTTTAATTAAGAATTATTGAAATCATTTTTTTCTTTTTTTGTATTATTGAAAACACCTTTCTTTTAAAGACTAATTGAAAACGCGTTTAAAAATCTTAAGTAATGAACTATTTAGTTTATGAATGAAACTGCATCACCAAAACAGTAATCAAAGACCTATTAGACAAAACTTTGAACGCAATGTGATGGTTGATAAGGCATGGCTTAATAGCCAACAAACACTTTAATAAACATATTTATTAACACATTGAATAAACAGATGAAACTGTTTTTAAAACACATTACAAAACAAAATATTTTATTAAAAGAAGGAAGAAAAATGATCCGATTTTTCTTTCTTTAAAGGTAAAATATTTTGGTGCTTAACTACAATTGAGCCTATAAAAAAAATCTTTAAAAATCTTTATGATGTATGTATCTGTCACTGCATGAAGATGTCATATTCCGAAAATCACATAAATTGATCAAGTAGTTTTTTTTTTTTTTTTTTTTTTTTTTTTTAAGAAAATCAAATTTCATGACACATTTTATCAGAATTACTTGATGCCGTCTTCCATTTCGAATGATACGCTGCTAGCGACACCTCTTGGCTTTGTCAGGAATGTAGGATCAGCAAGGGCAGACAACCGACTTTTCACACTGGTTTTATCTGTTACTGAAAGTCATTTATTTTTATTGCTTAGGGCCACGAACAAGAGCACACTTTCTTATTTCGTCTTCAAGACAGGAAAGCTTGCAAACACCTGTGGAAATGTGCAGTAGAGCATCATGCATTCTTCCGATTGAAGGGTCCTGTCAAAGGTGCTACTACACGACAAAACTTTTTCAGAATGGGTTCCAGATTTCGATATAGGTAAGTTATAGTCTTTGCCTTTTATTTAGATGCCTTTTATTTAGATGCGTTTTATTTAGATGCCCTTCAATTAGATGCCTTTCAATTAGATGCCTTTCAATTAGATGCCTTTCAATTAGATGCCTTTCAATTAGATGCCTTTCAATTAGATGCCTTTCAATTAGATGCCTTTCAATTAGATGCCTTTCAATTAGATGCCTTTCATTTAGATGCCTTTCATTTAGATGCCTTTCATTTAGATGCCTTTCATTTAGATGCCTTTCAATTAGATGCCTCTCATTTAGATGCCTCTCATTTAGATGCCTTTCAATTAGATGCCTTTCAATTAGATGCCTCTCATTTAGATGCCTCTCATTTAGATGCCTTTCATTTAGATGCCTCTCATTTAGATGCCTTTCATTTAGATGCCTTTCAATTAGATGCCTTTCAATTAGATGCCTTTCAATTAGATGCCTTTCAATTAGATGCCTCTCATTTAGATGCCTCTCATTTAGATGCCTCTCATTTAGATGCCTTTCAATTAGATGCCTTTAAATTAGATGCCTTTAAATTAGATGCCTTTAAATTAGATGCCTTTCAATTAGATGCCTCTCATTTAGATGCCTCTCATTTAGATGCCTCTCATTTAGATGCCTCTCATTTAGATGCCTTTCAAATAGATGCCTTTCAATTAGATGCCTTTCAATTAGATGCCTTTCATTTAGATGCCTTTCATTTAGATGCCTTTTATTTAGATGCCTTTTATTTAGATGCCTTTTATTTAGATGCCTTTTATTTAGATGCCTTTTATTTAGATGCCTTTCAATTAGATGCCTTTCATTTAGATGCCTTTCATTTAGATGCCTTTTATTTAGATGCCTTTTATTTAGATGCCTTTTATTTAGATGCCTTTTATTTAGATGCCTTTTATTAAGATGCCTTTCAATTAGATGCCTTTCAATTAGATGCCTTTCAATTAGATGCCTTTCAATTAGATGCCTTTCAATTAGATGCCTTTCAATTAGATGCCTTTCAATTAGATGCCTTTCAATTAGATGCCTTTCATTTAGATGCCTTTCATTTAGATGCCTTTCATTTAGATGCCTTTCATATAGATGCCTTTCATTTAGATGCCCTTCAATTAGATGCCTTTCAATTAGATGCCTTTCAATTAGATGCCCCTCATTTAGATGCCTCTCATTTAGATGCCTTTCATTTAGATGCCTTTCATTTAGATGCCTTTCAATTAGATGCCTCTCATTTAGATGCCTCTCATTTAGATGCCTTTCAATTAGATGCCTTTCAATTAGATGCCTTTCAATTAGATGCCTTTCAATTAGATGCCTTTCAATTAGATGCCTTTCAATTAGATGCCTTTCAATTAGATGCCTTTCATTTAGATGCCTTTCATTTAGATGCCTCTCATTTAGATGCCTCTCATTTAGATGCCTTTCAATTAGATGCCTTTCAATTAGATGCCTTTCAATTAGATGCCTTTCATTTAGATGCCTTTCATTTAGATGCCTTTCATTTAGATGCCTTTCAATTAGATGCCTTTCAATTAGATGCCTTTCAATTAGATGCCTTTCAATTAGATGCCTTTCAATTAGATGCCTTTCAATTAGATGCCTTTCAATTAGATGCCTTTCAATTAGATGCCTTTCATTTAGATGCCTTTCATTTAGATGCCTTTCATTTAGATGCCTTTCATTTAGATGCCTTTCATTTAGATGCCCTTCAATTAGATGCCTTTCAATTAGATGCCTTTCAATTAGATGCCTCTCATTTAGATGCCTCTCATTTAGATGCCTCTCATTTAGATGCCTTTCATTTAGATGCCTTTCATTTAGATGCCTTTCAATTAGATGCCTCTCATTTAGATGCCTCTCATTTAGATGCCTCTCATTTAGATGCCTTTTATTTAGATGCCTTTCAATTAGATGCCTCTCATTTAGATGCCTCTCATTTTGATGCCTCTCATTTAGATGCCTTTCAATTAGATGCCTTTCAATTAGATGCCTTTCAATTAGATGCCTTTCATTTAGATGCCTTTCATTTAGATGCCTTTCATTTAGATGCCTTTCATTTAGATGCCTTTCATTTAGATGCCTTTCATTTAGATGCCTTTCATTTAGATGCCTTTCATTTAGATGCCTTTTATTTAGATGCCTTTTATTTAGATGCCTTTTATTTAGATGCCTTTTATTTAGATGCCTTTTATTTAGATGCCTTTTATTTAGATGCGTTTTATTTAGATGCGTTTTATTTAGATGCGTTTTATTTAGATGCCCTTCAATTAGATGCCCTTCAATTAGATGCCTTTCAATTAGATGCCTTTCAATTAGATGCCTCTCATTTAGATGCCTTTCATTTAGATGCCTTTCATTTAGATGCCTTTTATTTAGATGCCTTTTATTTAGATGCCTTTTATTTAGATGCCTTTTATTTAGATGCCTTTTATTTAGATGCCTTTTATTTAGATGCGTTTTATTTAGATGCCCTTCAATTAGATGCCCTTCAATTAGATGCCTTTCAATTAGATGCCTTTCAATTAGATGCCTCTCATTTAGATGCCTTTCATTTAGATGCCTTTCATTTAGATGCCTTTCATTTAGATGCCTTTCAATTAGATGCCTTTCAATTAGATGCCTTTCAATTAGATGCCTTTCATTTAGATGCCTCTTATTTAGATGCCTTTCAATTAGATGCCTTTCAATTAGATGCCTTTCAATTAGATGCCTTTCAATTAGATGCCTTTCAATTAGATGCCTTTCATTTAGATGCCTTTCATTTAGATGCCTTTAATTTAGATGCCTTTCATTTAGATGCCTATCATTTAGATGCCTTTCATTTAGATGCCTTTTATTTAGATGCCTTTTATTTAGATGCCTTTTATTTAGATGCCTTTTATTTAGATGCCTTTTATTTAGATGCCTTTTATTTAGATGCCTTTCAATTAGATGCCTTTCAATTAGATGCCTTTCAATTAGATGCCTTTCAATTAGATGCCTTTCAATTAGATGCCTTTCATTTAGATGCCTTTCATTTAGATGCCTTTAATTTAGATGCCTTTCATTTAGATGCCTATCATTTAGATGCCTTTCAATTAGATGCCTTTCATTTAGATGCCTTTCATTTAGATGCCTTTCATTGAGATGCCTCTCATTTAGATGCCTTTCAATTAGGTGCCTTTCATTTAGATGCCTCTCATTTAGATGCCTCTCATTTAGATGCCTTTCAATTAGATGCCTTTCATTTAGATGCCTTTCAATTAGATGCCTTTCAATTAGATGCCTTTCAATTAGATGCCTTTCAATTAGATGCCTTTCAATTAGATGCCTTTCAATTAGATGCCTTTCAATTAGATGCCTCTCATTTAGATGCCTTTCATTTAGATGCCTTTCAAATAGATGCCTTTCATTTAGATGCCTTTCAATTAGATGCCTTTCAATTAGATGCCTCTCATTTAGATGCCTCTCATTTAGATGCCTCTCATTTAGATGCCTCTCATTTAGATGCCTTTCATTTAGATGCCTTTCATTTAGATGCCTTTCATTTAGATGCCTTTCATTTAGATGCCTTTCAATTAGATGCCTTTCAATTAGATGCCTTTCAATTAGATGCCTTTCAATTAGATGCCTTTCAATTAGATGCCTTTCATTTAGATGCCTCTCATTTAGATGCCTCTCATTTAGATGCCTCTCATTTAGATGCCTCTCATTTAGATGCCTCTCATTTAGATGCCTCTCATTTAGATGCCTTTCATTTAGATGCCTTTCATTTAGATGCCCTTCAATTAGATGCCTTTCAATTAGATGCCTTTCAATTAGATGCCTTTGATTTAGATGCCTCTCATTTAGATGCCTCTCAATTAGATGCCTCTCATTTAGATGCCTTTGATTTAGATGTCTTTCATTTAGATGCCTCTCATTTAGATGCCTTTTATTTAAAAACGTTTGATTAAACAAAATATTCATGTTTAGTGATTTTTGTATTTTTTTTTTTTTCAAAAGTAAATTTTGTATTTCATTATAAACAAGCAGGGCTACCCGATATTGTCCTGGAAAAGAAAATCAAATCAGTTACTTTCGGTTCTTGTCCAGAATTCCTCCTGCTATTAAAATAAACAAAAGTAAAGAAAAATCTGTATGATGTATGTACCCGTGACGAAACCAAAATGTCATCTTCCAAAAATCACATAAATTGATCAAGTAGTTTTTAGAACAAGGCGTCAAGAAGTTTTAGATGGAATTGATCGAGGAGTTTTAGATGGAAGGCATCAAGAAAATTGAAAATTTATAGACTTTTTGCACTTTATTTTGGTTAATAACACTAAATTCAAATTATTCTGTTATATAAGACAGGAGTATTTAACTTGAAATATTTATTTTCGTTGGACATAAAATTGATGCTACAGTTGAAAAATCCATTTAAAAGCAAAACTACATGCATAAAACACAAAAGCCACCCCCCTCTAGTTGCTATGCCATTGATAAACATCTTTCTATTTAAACCAACCTCCCACCCTCTGTCTTTCTCATGTTACTTTTTAAACACACCTCTTCCGTCTCTTTCTAATTGCTGTGCAAACTTTGGCGACTACTTCTGCTGCTAGTCTCTCGCTCCTAAACAAGGTTCAAAAGAGTCGCCAATCTGATAGGCCCTGAACTGGCATCTAAGCTTCAGTCTCTGTCCCATTGATGAAACGTTGCATCCCTCTGCCTGTTCTACAAGTATTTTAATGGTGAATGCTCTGACGAACTGCAGACACTTGTACCCCCACGACGTAAATACCCCCAACAAACCCGACAAGCAGCTAAATCCCACCCCTTCACGGTAGAAATCCCTTGATGTAAGAGAGCCTTTTACTCAAGTAATTTCTTCCCCAGAACCGCTAGACTCTGGAATTCCATTCCAGGTCCCTGCTTCCCCAACTCTACTGACATGGAGAAGTTCAAGTGTAACGTGAACCGACATCTTGCTGCACAAATCCCTACATAGTGCCCCAGTAGTTGCTGCCCCTGATACTAGCCCTGTACACCAAAGTGGCAATGTGCCTTGTTTGGGGTGAAAATGTAAAAAAAAAAAAAAAATGAAAGAAAGTTAGCAGCAGTCAACTGCTTGATCTACGACGCAATCATGTTGATATGCTAGTACTGAACTTAAGCTATACTGAGCCTGGCCAGTACCAAATGGGTGACCATTTGGGACTACCTTAGTACTGTATGTAGGTGGAAGGTAAAGTCAGTCCTCTTGCTTTCCAATGTGTGTAGTGGTCGCATGCACACACATTTACATCCATATAAAAAGATGGAGTTTATTGAACTCTATCATTTCAGGTGTGATCGCAAAATGATGTTTGATGTTGATCTAGTACTGGTTTTAAAATTGGGTCCTTGGTGACCCTCAAGCAAACATCAGGATATTTTTTTCTGATAACTAGCACGAGGATTGAATGAGGAAACCTGAGTCCTCCCTTTCCCAGCACATGGTACTATACACCCGTTGTTATTGTTGCTTTAACATTTCACATGGATTTAGGACTTTAAAGTAAACATTTACCCTATTTATTATTTTCCAAACCTTTATTTTATTTTTTGTTTCATTGTTTTTTGAGATGAAACAAAAAGAAGTTTCTTGTCCAGAATTCAACCTAACTTTAAAAAAAAACAGAAAAATCTTTATATGTCTTATGGAACAAAGATGTCATATTCCAAAACTCATGTAAATTGATAAAGTCTGATAGGTCCTGCACTGTTGGTCAAGCTCCACTCCCTGTCCCATCATCGAAATGTTGCATTCCTGTGCTTGTTTTACAAGTACTTTAATCGTATGTGTACTGATGAACTCCTGGCACTTGTGCCCCTTGATGTACATATTCTCAACAAACCTGAAAAGCAGCAAAATTCCACCCCTTCAATATTGAGGTCCTTAGATGCTGGAAAGACTTCTACTTTAATAGTTTCTTCCCTTGGACTGCTATATTTAGAATTCCCTTCATGTTTCCTGCTTCCTTGGCTGTACTAACCTGTCAAAGTTTAAATGTAATGTGAACAGAACTCTCACTGCTCAACTCCCCACAGTCCTCTGTTTGACATGATCCCAAATAGTAGCCTCTTACGTTCTAAGTGGCAATATACCTTGTTTGGGGTGAAAAATAGTTTTAATAAAAAGAATAAAATAAAATAATTAGTTTTAATAAAAAAATAAAATAAAATTAGTTTTAATAAAAAAATAAAATAAAATAAAATAATTAGTTTTAATAAAAAATAAAATAAAATAATTAGTTTTAATAAAAAGAATAAAATGAAATAATTAGTTTTAATAAAAAGAATAAAATGAAATAATTAGTTTTAATAAATAAAATAATTAGTTTTAATAAATAAAATAATTAGTTTTAATAAATAAAATAATTAGTTTTAATAAATAAAATAATTAGTTTTAATAAATAAAATAATTAGTTTTAATAAAAAAATAATTAGTTTTAATAAATAAAATAATTAGTTTTAATAAAAAAAATAATTAGTTTTAATAAATAAAATAATTAGTTTTAATAAAAAAAAATAATTAGTTTTAATAAAAAAAATGAAATAAAATAATTAGTTTTAATAAAAAAATAAAATAATTAGTTTTAATAAAAAAAAAAAGAATAGCCGAAAAAATTTAGTTTTATTTACAAGCTAATTTTGTCATACAGTTTTTTTTTGTTTTTTTTAACTTTGCGCATTTATATGGAAAAATTTTTATTTACAAACTTTTTATTAAAAAGAAAATGATTAAAAAGATGAAACAAATAAAATAAACATTTAAACAAATTGATATTGTGTGGAAATTGTGTTACAATTTCTATTGTTTGTGTATAAACATTGTTTGGAGTCATAAAATAACCTTTTGTAAATGAAACATTTTCTTTTTAAAATGTGCGTCTAACAAAATGTAACTCTTGCTTCCCTTATTTTGTCCTTTAGTCCTCACATTCCATGAAAGATCTTCTGGGGCGGAATTTATCCATCTAGCACTTATTGTTAGCTATTTTTTTTTTTTTTTTTTACTTTAAAGTGTTTTTTTTTTTATTTTTGTTAGCTCCTTACAACAAGTGGCTGCATGTCTTGTCTTGAGCGATTTCCATTAAAAAATAAATAAAAGAATGTACTTTTTAGGCTATTAGAAAAAACTTTTTTGCAAATACACCTTTTTTTAAATATTAAAATGTTTTGTAAATGCCCCCCCCCCTCCGGATAAGGATTCTGGGTTTACATTTTTACTTTTGGACTTTTCATGTTGGGTTTGAAAATTTGTGGAAGAAGCTAATGGAGGAGTTGAGAGTAGAAATGAAAGGAGAATGAATTAGCAGATTGTCTTTTGTAAATCATTAAAAAGATTTGAAGCCTTAACATTTTCCACTAATATATCGAGAGACTCCACTGGGAACTACTGCTTGGAAGAGGTTGATCAATTCAGATATCTAGCCTAGGCTTCATCATCACCGCAACAAGCCAGGGGGGGAAGACAATATTCTCAGCCGCATCAGCAATGCCCACACTGACTTCAGTCACGGCTCTGGTCTTGAAAAGAAATAAAACTGAATCAGTCTACCAGCCCTTCATCCACACCATTCTCCTTTATAATTGAGAGATTTGACCTATACGGACAAGTGACATATGTGAACTGGACGTATTCGACCATCACTGCCTACTTTGTGTCCACTGGAAACAAGTTATCTCCACCATTTTGTGTTCATTACAAGTTCTAATCCCTCCAAAAATCTCTCCTTGCGAAATACCTTCATTGGTTTGGTCATGCCCTTCATCTTCATCCATGAAGTTGTCAACTAAGCTGGAAGAAATGTTTTGATGGCCAACTCAAAACCTGGTTCAGGATGGCGAGGCAGTATGCTGAACTGTGTTTGGGTCATCACCTTTACGAGGTCTGTCGCTGGAACTGCGAATGGCTTGCACTCATAATGGAATTAGTTTTGGACCATCATCCCTGTTCAGGATGCAGCAAACTTGTTGGAAAGAGTCGGTCTAACTGACTTAAGGTGAATGCCACAACCATTGCTTATTCAAACTTCATCCGCCATATTTATTCACAGTATTTTATTTGATGATTGTTAAGATGTTCGGACAGTATCTGTTTTAATATTATCTTCGCATTATTGAAGCAAGATATCTTTTCTCTTTTTCTGAAACCAGTGGACATACAGAGTATCAGACAGCGTCCATTAACAGAGCACGACGGGGTGTGAAATTTGAGAGAAGAGCCAGCCAAAGGTACTCGAGACGACCCACGTTTGAAAAACAAGAGAAAGAAGAACGGTTACGACGACGAGATGATGAACTACGCAAGTAAGTTTATTTTACAATTTTATTTACCAATTAGGTGCTTGTGCAGAATAGCGTATTTTGAAACAAACGCATTTCAGGTGAAAACATTATGTTGAAATTAGTATAAATTCTAAAAAAATTTTAAAAGATGATCTAGTAGAAAAATAATTACAAGTAAAAATAAAGTTTATCGAGTTATGGCGTTTAATCGTATGTTTTTATGTGGAAAAGCTCCCAAAAACCCAAAGGAGGTGATTGCAGTCAATCAATTTGAAAATTTGCCATTTCAAAATACAAAATATTGCGTAAGTACTAAGAGTTGCCAACCTAATAGTTCCTGAACTGTTGAAAAAATGTTGCATCTTTACTGGTGCATCTGCTACTAGTATCTCACTCCTAGACAGGGTTCAAAAGAGAGTCACCAACCTGATAGGTCCCAAACTGTCATCTAAGCTTCAACCTCTGTCCCCTCGACGAAAAGTTGCATCCCTCTGCCTGTTCTACAAATATTTTAATGGTAGATGCTCCGACAAACTACAAGCCCTTGTACCCCCTCGACGTAAATACTCCTGACAAACCCGATAAGCAGCAAAATCTCATGACATGATCAAGAGCGAGAAAAGGAAGGGAATTATGGGAGTGCATTCTGGTTGCTTACGTATCCCTCCACCTACAGTCAAATCACGGCCATGCAGGGGGAGGGTGCTAACAACCACCAAAACCGGGGCACTAAGATATACTGCCACACTTACCCTGACACAGAAGAGATCCCCAAATGCTAGAAAGTCTTTATAGAGTTGAATGTGATGATCAAAGAAGAAAGTGCCCGCATGTGTGTGCATTGTGCGGTTATACAACTTACCTTCGGATGGGATCTGAGAGAGAAATTAAAGATGACAGCCATGGATTTCTAAGGTGTAGTCTCGTGGAATCTCACAAGATCTCATCTTCCACTGCACACGTATGCAAATGGAATGGGGTCAGTTTTCTAATAAAATGCCTGTTGGCAGAGGTGGTTGAGAGAACACGTGCTGGAAGTTGAGAAAATTGGCAGTGACGAATTCTAGCTGAACTTTTGCTTATTTTATTTTGTTTTGCTGTTTACCAGCCCATTTAAATGCATATATATATATATATATATATATATATATATATATATATATAAAATAAAAAAATTATGCCTTGTCTCGGCAGCCGAGTCTAACACGTATCTTATTTTTCTTTTAATAATATTATTGGAATTCTTTCCTCTTTTCCTTGTACCTATTTGAATTATTCCACGGATTTCGGCCTTTTGGATTATTTTGGACCATCTTCCAATTACGCGATTCCCTTGGATTTTACTTGTGCGAATGGAAATTCTTGTATTTGCATTTTTGGATTTTACCATCATTGGATACTTTACCTTTTACCAGACTATCCATTCACGTGAAATCACCTTTTTCTTCACCCTATTCCCTCTGCTTCACTTTTTGTTATCAAGTAAGATCTTTGACTTACTTGTAGTTTCATCAAATACTTTTACAAGCAAAATCCGATCCCGCATTTTGCTAAATCCTACCCTTTGATGAGAAGGAAAGTATTTCTTCGAAACTCCGTGGATTAAGGACTATCCACTTTTTTAGTGTTTCCTTTTTAAATTAAATGTTTTTAACTCTTTCTTAAAGTGTTTTTAGCATGTTTTTTTTTTTTTTAACTATTTGCTTTTATATATATATTAATATATATATATATATAAATTATGTGTATTGTGCCCAATATGTAGTAGTGGCCCTATCATAAAATACGCTTAAGTTTGATATTTTCATTCATGCAGATTTCTATTAATATTAGGTCAATGTGTACCAACTAAATACTTACCTTCAAAAAGTTGAGTTCAAGATGTATTCGGATCTATTTTAAACGAATATCACATTTAAAATTGTCGCCAACAGGTATTTTTTGATATTAATACTTTTATTATTCAATGTATTCCCAATTGTTTTCACTGGTGGCTATGTTTGTTTTCGCGCACGTACATTTAATTTTGACACATGCGCGCCAGAAGCGAGTGCCATCAGCTAAAATAGAAACCAAAACATAATTCTCCAGCCTAATGTCGGCCCTGTCGGTGGGGCATTAGAATACGCCAACTGCCCCCCTGCAGAGGGTAAAAGTCCCTCAATGGGGGTCCTGGATATGACCTTAAACTATATCCAGTGGTGAGGCCCCAGCTTGTGGGCTTTGGGGAGTGTGGAGCCACCCTTTAATTACCATTGCTCCCAGGTCCACTCTGACCCGGAGTGGTAGTACCTGTTAGGGTCCCAACTATGGGTTAAATAGAAACCGACGTGAAAACAACAAATATATTCTATTAAAAAAATTTTTCTTCAAAATCTTTGGATTCGGCATTAAATAACCCGAAAAGGGTTGATATGCCGTAAAACAACCAATCAACCAACCAAATGTCAAAAATTTTCAAAAGATTTTCAATCTTCTACACTAGTAGTTTCTTCTCCAGAACTGTTAAACTTAGGAATTCCTTCCAGGTTACTGCTTCCCTTACTTGACATGCAGAAGTTCAAGTGTAATGAAAACAGACATCTTGCTGCTCAACTCCCTACATAGTATCCTTGCACTTATGTCCCAGATAGAAGCCTCCTACACAAAAGTGGCACAGGGTAAAAATGCAATAAAAAAAAAAAATTGATCTAGCACTTCGTCTACTGAATTATTTTTCATAATTTTTGGAATTTATATTAATTTTGACATGTATAAGTATGTAATGTTTCCACCTGAAATGCATTTGTTTCAAAATCCATTATTCTGCACCAGCACCAGTGTGGGTGAGGGTAAGAAAGCAGGGAGTCAAAGTAACCCAGAGTTTTGTTTGGCCTCTACTTTGCTCCACACACAGTTTAACATGATCTATCTGGTAACGTTTCCATCTGGAAACCTGCTTTAAAATATTGAAGTAGTTTTTATTTGAAAATGTCAGTTTTAAGAAAGTTCCCGGCAATCGCGCCAGTTCTTGGCCTTCAGGCCGGGATCAAAGTGTAGTATTTGTTTCGGCAGATACTGCAAACAAAGACCTATGTGGGGGCGCAAGCCCGCATATAAGACCTTGGTTAATGTCGGGGCAAACCTTCATACCAATTGTCACTATCCAGCTCCCCTACTCCCCGAGGAGCTGGTCCCTATTTCCCCTTCACTCCTCACATTAAAAATCAGCCTCGTGCCTAATTTGCTCGGTGGGGGAGCAAATAAATACCCAGTTATGTAAATCTTTATTTTCACTGATGCTAGCAGATCTGACTGTCTGAAGATACTGGCTTCCTAAAATACAGCAAATTTTCATGTTATTGTTTTTTCCTTTCCCTTTGCAAAACTCAATCATGTTTTGCAAAGTAAAATATAATACAATTTTCCTCTACAAAACAGCAAAACCAAACAGCATGGATAAATATTTAAAAGATATAAAGAAGCAAAATGACTGAACATGAAAATGATTGTCATGCCATAAAACAAAACAACCAAACCAAACAATACGAATGAATATTAGAAGATATAAAGAACTTGAAGCATACAAACTTTTTCCCAAAATTACTGGATTTGGCATTAAATTACCTAAATAGTGTTGATATGCCATAAAACAAAATCATCACCCATCTTTAAATTAATGTCAAAAACTAAGGGAGATAATTCAACAATAATTCAAGCTTGCAAAATTTTTGTTGTAATGCCTAAAAATTTGTTTAAAAATGTTTTTCTTAGATTAGTGTTAAATGCAAAAATAATCAAATTTAACCATATTCAACCATTGATTTGGCATAAAGCACTCCTAATGCAGCTAAAATGTCTAATTTTTTTAGTTTTTTTTTTTTATCTATATATATATATATATGACAAAACGGCTGTGCACGTTTTTGTATGCCCAGCAAAGGCTTTTTTCGGGAGGTTCTCCGGGGGGGGGGGGGTTACTATGTTTTCAAACTTTTTATATACTCCCTAGATTATAATATCTATGATTTGCGAACGCACGTTGTATCTACATTTATTTAAATCGACATTTATAAAATTCATGCTATTCCTTCCTCTCAAGTGTCTGTTCGGCTTTTTCGTATAAAAGCGAAACTAAAGCGAAGGCAGCTTCCCGGCCTTTCATGACAGGACGTCCAAAAGCAATCAGCTTTGATCAATGTCGGGGAAACCCCTCAAATCAGACAATTGCTATTCATTTGGACACTCCCTTTTTTTGGGGGAGCTGGTTTTCCTTAATATCGTGGGGAAACAAACAAATAAATGAAATGGCAGAAAGCTGAACTGGCCTCCAGCCAATGTTCGTTTCTGCAAGTCAGCTTTTTGATTGAAATCACTAAATTTCAACGCTTTTCACTTCCTATGGCTTTGTAGCGATAAGATGTCACGTTTTCTTTCACTTTCACTTTTCCGCTTTCGGGTTCGAGCCTCCCTCCCTACTAACACTTTTTTTTTTTTCTTTTACACTTACAAACACTCAGGCAACACCGGTACCCCCGCTAGTATATATATATAAAATATTCTCTAGATTTGATTGGCTGAAAGTTTAGAAAATTTTCTTCTTGGAATTTTTTACTAAACCATTTCTTCTTAATCTCTTGTCTTTCATCTAGACGAGTGCAGCGATCGCAAGAAACTCCCGACAATGAGCGAAAGAATAAACACACAAAAGACTCCCATCAACATTTCACCATGGATGCTCAGTCTGCAGCTACTCTGGCCAGGAGGCAACCACCAGAGATCATCGATAAGCCAGTCATTTCCAAATCATCCCAGGTCTCGAATGGCGATGTGATTACGGTCCAAACCCAACCATCGACTGCACCAGCATCAGCACTTGAACGCCTCGACTGTCTGATCAAGGGAACGACTGCTGTGAATCCTTCCTCAAAAACTGCGTCAGAAGAATTACCTGCCCCTGCTGCTGCTGTTGTCACTCTCATCACACGTCCAAAAACCCCAGTAGATGACAATGACGATGATGACGATGAAGATGAAGACTTTGTTGACCATACAGAAGACGGAAAAACTGAAGTATCGTTAAAAGGTAGGTTGATAAAATATTTAGACTTTTTTAGTAACAAACACCAAATATATATATATATATATATATATATATATTAGTGATAGGACGATTTTAATATTTTTTCTGATGCAATTACCGATTCCGATTCTTTATAAATCTCTAATTATTTAACTATAAGATTTTTATTTCCTTCGATTTTCGTAAAACCACACATTAAATATGCAGATATTTTCCTAAACATCAAAATACATTTGTGGATGATGATCTATCGATTTTAGTTTTACTGGTAATTTAGAATCAATAAATATTTTTATCATTATTACCAGCAATGGAAGATTTTATGTTAAACAAAATCAAATAAAAAAAAAAAACAATTAAAAGAATCGTTTTGGCATTGGAAAATAGGCATCAATTTTACCAATTCCGATACCCCCAAATCTTCCGATTTTTCTGATTTGGATTAATCGTCCCAACACTATTTTATATATATATATATATATATATATATATATATATAATCTGTTAAAATAGTCATGTTCCTCTGTTTACAAGTTGATTAATATGTACAAAAGGTAAACTATGCTTCTGAATTTTTGAGATGAGGATTAGTTATTTGTGTTACGTGGATGCTTCGAACTACTAGTCTTCATCTTGAGTGTCATTTTCACAACATAGCCGTCAAAGTAACACCGAATATTCTAACAGATTATGAGTGTCTTAAATAGTAACTAAACTCTTTGCCTAGCAATGTTTTGATCTATAAGCCTGACGAATTCTTATGGGAATGAAACACAATATTCTGTGTAGCTTAATTGCCATATATTTTCGTAACTTACTATAACACACTCATATATATATATATATATATATATATATATATATATATATATATTGTGTACAGAAAGTTTTTAGATGAGACAAGTCATTGATACCATCGGTTTCAAGCCTGATAATTAGGACCGTTTTAGATATCCATATCAAGCTCTCTTCAGCCAATACTCATCTCATGATATCGATATCTTAAACGGTCCTAATTATCGGGCTTGAAACTGATGATACCAATG
Organism: Euprymna scolopes; assembly: GCF_053919585.1. Classification (NCBI taxonomy): domain Eukaryota; kingdom Metazoa; phylum Mollusca; class Cephalopoda; order Sepiida; family Sepiolidae; genus Euprymna; species Euprymna scolopes. The sequence goes on from NC_136519.1 coordinate 77,635,462, forward strand.
ACTTGTTTCATCTAACAACTTTCTGTACACAAAATACAAAATATAAATACGCTCTTATTTTTCGGATTTTCCTTATAATTGAGCACTCTGCTGGATTTCTTTTTCCAAAAAAAAAAACCTATATATATATATATATATATATATATATATATATATATATATATATGAGCAAACAGTTAATGAAATATGTTAAAAAAACACTTTGAAATGAGTTAAAAACATATTTAATCTGAAAAGGAAACACTAGATAAATGGATAGTCCTTAATCCGCAGAGTTTCGAAGAAATACTCTCCATTTTGGATTTGGATTTTTTTATCTTCCACCAGACTATCCATTAATGTGTAATCACCTTTTTCTTTACCATATCCCCTCTGCTTAACTTATTTTGTTTTCAAGTAAGATCTTTGACTTATTTGTTGTTTCATCAAATACTTCTGCATGCAAAATCCGATCCTGCATTTTGCTAATTCCTACCCTTTGATGAGAAAGAGTATTTCTTCGAAACTCCGCGGATTAAGGACTATCCATTTATCTAGTGTTTCCTTTTCAGATTAAATGTTTTTAACTCATTTCAAAGTGTTTTTTAACATATTTCATTAACTGTTTGCTCATATTATAAGCTCTATTTCCTATTTGGTATTATCGAGCTTTTATATCTGGCTGAGATAAATTTATAAATATTAATTCTTTAATATTTATAATTTACTTTAATTTTACCATCTTGGATCATTTTGGTAAATTCAATTGTAATTTTCATTTATATATATATATATATATATATATATAGCATCGTAACTGGAAAAACAATGAGAGATAAGTTTTGTTCTCTAGGTCAAAATTCACACCATCATTTCTTCGTATATAAATATGTGACTTATCGAAATCTCTTTTTTTTTTTTTTTTTTTTCATCAGTAAACTATGTCTTTATTTTTTTCCTGAAAACATCTTTGAGGTATTGAAAATAAAATACCTGGGAGATGTGTGCAGAACAGGAGACTCTGATAGCATGACCATGTTGAAAGAATGGTTCTTGAGTTAGTAGATTAGACAGAGTTCAAAAGAGAGTCGCCAAACTAAATATGTCCCACACTGTCAACTAAGTTTCAATCTCTATCCCATCGACGAAATGTTTCACCCCTCTGTCTGTTTTACAAGTATTTTAATGGTAGGTGCTCCAAACTACAAGCTCTTGTATCCCCTCTACATAAATACCCCTGACAAGCCTGACAAGCAGCAAAATTCCACCCCTACACAGATCCCCAGATGCCAGAAAGCCTTCTACTCTAATAGTTTCTTCCTTAGAACTGGTAGACTTTAGAATTCCCTTCTAGGTTACTGCTTTCCTGACTGTATCGACATACAGAAGGTTAAGTGTTATGTAAACAGATATCTTGCTGCTCAACTCCCTGCATAGTATCCCTGCAAATTATGTCCCAGATAGTAGCCCCTTACATCAAATTGATACTGTGCCTTGTTTGGGGTGAAAATGTAATTAAAAGAAATTGTTTATAAAAAAATAAAAATTGAATATGTAATTATCAAATGTACATGCGTGTGCAGTTCTGTTATAAATTTATTAAATTTTCAAATAAAGAATGTGATGTTTTGGATACATATATATATATATATTTTTTTTTTTTTTTGTTCACTCCTTTTCACTCCAAACAAGGCATGTTACCACTTGGAACATGAGGTGCTACTAATTGGGATTGTATCTAACCGGCAACTGCGGGGAGTTGTATAGCAAAATGTCTATATTCACATTGCATTTAAACTTCTCCAGGTTAGTATAGCCAGGAAAGCAGGAAACGGAGGGAATTCCAAAGTCTATCAGTCCGAGGTAAGAAATTATTAGAGTAGAAAGTTTTCCGGCATCTAGGGACCTTAATGTTGAAGGGGTGGGATTTTGCTGCTTTTCAGGTTAGTCTATTTTATAATAACATCGCGTCACTTTTTGTTTTTCGCTTCTTAATACAACGGGAAGAAGCTGGAATTTTGAAAAACTCCCAAACACGGTCTCATACATATGGTTCACATTTGACAAAAATATCTTAGACGTAATTAACGATTAAATGAGTTCGGCTTTTATGAATTACGTAAGGGTTGGCGACGTACAGATTCGGGACCACTTCTTTTTTCTCCATCGGAATGTTTTATATATATGTATGCAAGTGCTCTGAGTTGGATGATTCTATTTAGAAGTGTAATGAGAACGAACCAATCAAATGTCAGAAGAGCTTTATAAAATGACTGGAGCTTGTTGAATTTTCGGTGTCAAAGTGAGAAAACCACTATATTTCTGCTGATCGTGATTGGATTAATTCTTCAGTTGTATTTAGGCTGCTATTAAAAAAAAAAAAAGTGAATAAATTTACATTCAAGACTATACCATGAGAATGATTTATACAAAAATAAAAACATTGGATAAATGCGTTCTATGGTGTGCATTGATCGATGTGCAATCATAACATTGGATTCTGACTTTAGTATCAATCAAAAGTAAGAAAGATAATTCTTTTTTTATATTTAATGCCTGTGTATTGGGAACTGTTCTTGTTCACTATTTAGACTTAGCACCATTCATATTTAACTGGCAGGACCCGTGAAAATTTCACAGAATGAGAAATAATTTAATTAATAAATATGCTTTGATAATTTGATAGCGCAAAAAATGTTTTTTTTTTTTTTTGGATAGAAAAATGAATACCACAGCAAATATTAGTTTATTAATATTTCTATGAAAATGGTGTCCATTGTATTTTAAATATAGAACTGACCTAAATCAAATAAATTAATGCATACTACTAATAAATACTAATAACTACTAATAAATACTAAGATAGTTATATTGTGCTACATAGTTCAATACAAATAATAAAATCATGTTCAAAGAAACAATCTTTAATTTACTCATTCAGTCCAGTACCTCTTGGCAGACAACTTCATTTTTTTACCCTCTTTCTTTTGAATGTTCTCTTTTTGGTCCCCCAATTTATCGGAGTGGTACTTATGTTTTCAGTGGATCCATTATTCCAGACGCTTGCCAGATAACCGTCCATTAGTTTTTCCAGAAATTTTGCCACAAATTGTATTTCATTAAATAGATGTGCACAATAAAAAAAAAACTTCCTGTTGCGCCCTCAGGGCTCTAAAAAGGTAAAAAACATGTTCCAAAATGGACAAAAATGACACTTTTTTACCCATAGCATTTGATCCATCTATCAGATTTTCCTGAAACGTGGCCAAAATGTGGAGTCCATAAATTCAGTACGGGTGACTCTGGCGAAATTCTGGTTTGCATCCCTCTGGGACTTTTAGGGCTAAAAAAAAAAAAAAAATGCTTTTTTGGAGCTCTTTTTTCATATTACTCAAAAACTTGATATATATTATGGTTTTCTATGGTGCTGAATTCAAATATACACGTTTTAAAGGTGTGAAACTGCACCGTTTACCCATTTTCACTGCGATTCAGTGTTCCCAGGAGCTCAAAAGGGGTCACAAATGCTTCAAAATTGCAAAAAAATGACACTTTTTACCCCATAATTTTTGCCCGTTAGATTTTTCTGAAACCTGGTGAAAATGTGAAACAACATTGGCCCTTCACACTTCTCACATTCATCATTCCTTCACTATTTTTTGTGGTGTTGTCTCACATGCAGCACCAGAGAGGGAACACGCACGCGCGGCTTATTTATTTTTTTTTTTACGTAGTGTTTCGCTTATTACTACAAGTCCTTTCTCACACCATTACACAATGATTATAGAAATTATTATAATGAAAGGGAGGTCACTCTTATGTTTTCCGGGGTTGCCAGTTGGCCTTTTTAAGGCTAAATTTTACGAATTTGGCATTTAAAATTTTTTTATTTTATGTTTTTGAAGCAGTTTGGCCTTTAAAAATTGTATTTGGCCTTTTTTCAAAATATAACATACAGACTAAATAAAGAAAGGAAACAATAAGCAGATTGTTATATAGATTTTTAAGCTATTTTTATTGTCTTTTACTGTAATAAAGTTTTAACAGGATAATGCATGTATTCACTTCATGGTGCCTGACTAGTTGTCCAATGGCCAAAATCAGCATATCTCCCAGTGATACTGCCTCAAACAAAAAACACATTTTTTTTTATTATTTTACTACAGAGTCACTGCTTATTGAGGCCTAGAAGCCACTCAAAGATAAGTATCAGTATCATATAATAAGTATCAGGTTAGACAACACAATGATGATCAGTGATGGTGGAACTTGTGTAGAAACAAATTTATTTAAGAGGGTGGCTCAGCAAGAACTTGGTTATGCTGGACTTTAAAACTATGTTATAGTCAGCAGGGAAGACGCTCCATCATATTGTGTTCCAAAGACTAGCAGTTATGGAGAAAAAAAGAAGCATTGCTCATCAAAATTTGTACGGCACAATCACATTGACACACCGGTTCTCGCCAGGTCACCGAAGTTAAGCAACATTGAGCCTGGTCAGTACTAGATGGGTGACCATTTGGGAAGGATTGGTGCTGTATGTACCTTCTGGAAAGGTTGGGCGTGGGGCCAACATCCTCATCTAGAAAAAAGAACTCCTTGCTACAAAAACATTCACAAAGTTGTGGATGGCTGATGCCCCTCCAGGGGCTAAAGGTTATGGTTTTGAGTTTTCATCAAATTTCTGTTTAGTTTTAGGCACAGATAGAGTAAGGAAAATTGCTGATAATGGTTGTAGCTAAACGGGTGTTTGCTGTGAATGTTTTGCACTTGTTATCATTAAATCTGTCTCAACGAAATAAGCTGGATGCTAGAGTGGTTCTGAGTTCTTTTTTGCCGAAAAGATGAATTGGCCACCTTATACAGAGCGACAAATTATTCATCACTTGTAGACAAGATGAATTGGAACATCTGGTGCATCTGCCACTAGTCTCTTTCACTTGGATAGCGTCCAAAAAAGAGTTTGGGATCTAATAGGTCCCACTTTGTCAACTAAGCTCCAACCCCTGTCCCATCGCCGCAGTGTTGCATCCCTGTGTCTGTTTTTCAAGTACTTTAATTGAATGTGCTCTGATGAACTCGTTGCACTTGTGCCCCTTCAACATAGATATTCCTGACAAATCTGCTTAGTAACAAAATCACACCCCTTCATTGTTGAGGTCACGAAATGCCAGAAAACTTTTTACTTTAATAATTTCTTCATTCAAACAGTTAGACTTTGAAATTCCTTTCCTGCTACCTGCTTCCCTGACTACTGATATGCAGGAATTTAATTAAATGTAATGTAAACCAACATCTTAATCTTTCCTAGGAATGGTCCCAAATAGTATCTCCTTATGTCCAAGTGGCGATTTGCCTTGTTTGGGATGAATGTGAGTAAAAATACACACATATATATTGTCAAGGCTACTGCAAAGACGGTAGTATTTTTCTACTATGCTAGAAAAGTATTCACACCTGCCAATATTCATTATTTCTACAAAGGCCACCATTCGCCCATGCATGGAATATTGTTGCCATATCTGGGTTGGTGCATCTACCACCAATCTTTCACGCTTAAACAGGTTCCAATTTAATAAATCCTGTCAATCAAGCTCCAACCCCGATCTTATTGCTGCAGTTTTGCACCTCTGTACCTGTTTAATGGCATGTGCCCCAACAAACTTGTATCCCCTTAACGTAAATACCCCTTGATTAACTATGCAGTCAACAAAATCCCACCCCTTCATCATAGAGGTCCCCAGATGCTGGAAGCTTTTTACTTTAATAGTTTCTTCCTCCGATCTGCTAGACTTTGGAAGTCCTTCCCTGTCTTCTGCTTCTCTGACTAAAATAAAATATATCGGAATTGATCCATCTATAAATATAAAAGCGAAAATGTGTGTGTGTTCGCTTTTTCTGTGTGTCTACAAAAGGCTTTTTTCAGAACAGCGGTCGGTCGGTTCACAACTTTTTAAAACTTTTTATATCGCATATAAATCGTAATATCTCACACTTAACAGCGAAGCTCGCCTGTCTATTTAATTTGCTCGATTTTGGGAAGATAAATATTCAACATTTGTCGCTCGCCGCATGTGGGTTAGTCTTTTTCCTATAACATGTTGGGAAAATAAAAATCCCGCAGTCGAACTTGACCTCATTAACTCATTAAAATGGGCACTTGCCAAATCCAAGTAATTAAATAAATTCAAACGTGTTTCCGTTAGCATCTCGCGGTTGGGCAATGGTTAACGTCGCACGTTTTTTTTTTTTTTTTTTTCACACTTTAATTTACAACTTTGCCTCAACGGTTCGGGTTCGATCCTCATACTTACTTTTTTTTTTTTTTTTACCCCCCCCCCCCCCCCCCCCCCGGGATTTCCACACACACACCTCCAAACACCCGGGCATCGCCGGGTACCCCTCGCTGGTATATATATATATTTTTCATGTGTGCAGCTAGGGCTGTTTAGCACACGTGCGCTAGGGTTGACTTTTCACGTGACAAATGATAAAGAAAATAAAGGTTTTAAAGGTCTTTTCATTTTTGTTGTTGTTTCTCTGCAGATGCTTCTGAAGTTGCTGCTGCGAAAATGAAACGGATTGAACAACCAAGCAGCAACAGCGGCGTCATTGTCGTCAAGCCGAAAGATGTTAATGACTTGAAGAACAACCAAGAAAAAATTATTGCCAAGTCGACTCCGTTGTCCATTCCTTCTGATCAGATGAAGTGCAACATTTTCAAGGCTCGTTTAGAAGAACAAAACCACACAGGTATTGATTATATGTTGAAGTTGAATTATCTGTTTTCTTTTATTGTATACGAACACTTTCTTTTATGGAAAATCCTCCAGGCAAAGCATGAAGCCACTTGATGCATCCAAAAAACCAAATTACCTCAAGATGAAAAACTAGCCAACAATTCCAACCCAGAAAGCAGCAATTCTTCCACCTTTGTCAGAAACCTTGCTCCTGGAATGTAAGGACTAAAGGAAAAGAAAAAAAAAAGAAAGAAAACAAGAGTTACAAAGCTACTCAAAATAAATAATACGGACAAAAGACATTAACATAATCTATATATATAAAAGGCAAGATGTGTGTTAGTGTGTGTGTGCATTTTTTGTATGTCCGGCAAAGGCTTTTTTGCGGGGTAGTTCTCGAGGTGGGGGTGGGTCACTGTTTCTTAGAATTTTTTATATACTCTCTGGATTGTAATATCTCTGATTCACGAAACGAGGTCGTGTGTATCTTTAATTTGGGCGACTTTTACACGCTATTTTCGTGATTTTTTTTTTTTTTTTTAAATCTGTTTGTATTTGGCTTTTCCGTATATGAGCGAAACTGAATCCGTAGATTGTTGGGGAAACCAAGCTCCCTTGAAAAAGGGAGAGCTCGCAAAAGAATAGCAATTTTTTGATATGAAGGGTATTCCCCACATTGATCAAAGCTGATTCAAGACGTGCCAGCCGCAAAGGCCAGCGAGCTGATTTGATTCGATTCAGTTTCCCTTTATTTATGCGAAAAAGACAAACACTGGAAACCAGACTTTTTTTTTTTAAAAACACTCGCTCAACATAAATGTAGAAACGACGACCGTTCGCAAATCATAGATATTATAGTCTAGGGAGTATATAAACGTTCTAAAGTAGAGTCCCCCCCCTTTATCTCTTTTGTCAATTTGACTTTTTCTTAGAAACTACTGGTCTGATCTGGCTATAATTTTGTATGTACCTCTCTTATGATATTGTGCATTGAACTAAATATACGACACGGATAATTAGAAATTAGTATTTAATGTAAAAATGAATACAAATTTCAGAAGAGATGGCAGACATCGAAATCCTATAGGAAAAGGAGTTATAATATTTCAAATGTATTCTTTGTCTTACATAGAATAATAAAAATCTTTTGATTTGAAATTTAACCATTTCACGTCATAAATTTTAAAATTTATTGAATGACTAAAATTATATACACACGTGCTGGATTCCAAGCCACATCAGAGTGTGTGCAGTCAGTACCAACCCTATTCAGGGTTTAACCGGCTTCCTCCGAAGGAGGAAGTTTCATGGGAGTATGAAATTAACAAGCGGTCCCCAGTCGCCGCATGTATAACCCCGTTAGTAATGACCAGGCTCAACGTTGTTTAACTTCGGTGATCTGACGGGAACCGCTGTGTCGACGTGATTATGCTGTATATCGGAGTGAAAGGAAATGAAAGAGCAGACTTAGCAGCCAAATCGGCTTAAAGCCCTGAAACCATTCCTTACACAGACTTAAAATAGAAAACCAATAAACTGTTTTATGCAAAATTGTTGCAGCACTGGAATAGTAACACAAATAACAAACACTTCCAGATTAAAGCAACTAACCTTGGGAGAATGGGGACCATCCCCATAAAATTCAAAGAAAGAACAGGTTGTTATAACCAGAACACACATTGGCCACACAAACCTTACTCGCTCCTACATGCTCAGACGAAAGTGACTACCACAGTGCCTAACATGTCAAAAGACCTGCACACTAAAACATATCTTTGGAATGTGAGCCTACGCTACCGCGAGAAAACGCCACCTAAAATCCAACAATATGAAAGATATATTTAAAAACACTTGCACAGTCAATATTCTCTCATTTCTGAGAGAGATCAAACTATACCTAAAAATATGACCTCAAGCCCTTCCAAAAAACTTTCAATTAAAACAGATAACCTCCCCCCCCCAAAAAAAAAAAAAAATTAAAATAAACAAACACACTGAAACAAACAAACCAGATCAAAACGATCTTCAGCATTAAATGACATAACGAAAGTCGATGGTTAAATAAACGAACCAACATATTCACTCAACCAGCTTTATAGAATAAGTTAAGATAACAAAGGGATAAAAAATTTACAATTTTATTATGCTCTCAGTTTAGAAGGGAATACAATATTTAGAGATAGGGAAACATCTTTAGGCCATGACATTTCAAAGCCAAACACTTCCCATCAGACAAGGTGAGTAAAGACGCACATTATACAGAAGAAATTAAAAAAAAAAATATTGCCTTTATGGAAAAAAGGATCAAAGGAAAAACAGGAAAAAGGCATGGGTTGCTTCTTATTGATTTTTTTTTTTTTAAGAAACAACCCATGCTACAATCTTATTGATTTTTTTTTTTTTTTTGATAAGATTGTAGCATGGATTGCTTCTTATTGATTTTTTTTTTTTTTTTGATAAGATTGTAGCATGGATTGCTTCTTATTGATTTTTTTTTTAAGAAACAACCCATGCTACAATCTTATTGATTTTTTTTTTTTTTTTGATAAGATTGTAGCATGGGTTGCTTCTTATTGATTTTTTTTTTTTTTCGGATAAGATTGTAATTCTGTATTGATCTCGGACTAATTCCATTTTGATTCAGGAACTGGATAACTTTCGGATTACAATCTGATTGTTATCCAATGTAATCCACAGTGATCTCACTCAAAGATAGAATTTTTATTGATCCTGTGTTATGTCACAACTAAAATGAGAACAGCTGTCCAGACCAGATTTGCAGTGATCCGATGGACCGAAATATCTTTAAGAAGTAGAAGCATTGCAGTGCAGTACAAAATATGATATATCTCCAAAAATAAAAGCAAAACCAAACAAAAACTGCTAAACTGTGCAACTGGTAAAACCAAACAGGAAAACCATGTTAAAAAAAAAAAAAAAAATAATGAAATTGGAGTCGGATAAAAAATTCCAACTCCGACTCTTAGTACTTTTAGAAATCTGCCTCCGACTCTGCAACCCTGATTGCTGCATATTTAGTCACGTACTCATCGGATGTTTTACCTTAAAAAATCTTATAAAAACATCATTTTGGACAACTTACATGATCCATTTTCTGTCGACCATATTTACACGCATACGTTAAAAAATTGTGAAACAAGATTGAATTTTCTTTTAAAACGAAGCCGAATTGCATTTGTTTGCCATTCATGCTATATGAAATTTTCAGAAACGATTCGGAAGAATTGACGACTTTAGAAATGAATAATGTTAACAAATATCTGCGTTTAATTTTTTTTTTTTTGTCAAAATAGTAAAAGTATCGGTTTTGGAATGAAAAATCAAGCTCAAATTTTTCTTATTCCAATACCACAAAAAGTTCTAATTTTTTTTTTTTCAATTCCAGATTCTGATTCTGAGTAATCGTCTCAACACCAATAGTTACGCACATGCATATATGTATATTTGCACATACACACACACATATAAGACAAAAAAAAAAGTAAAATAAAGGTATATATTAATTTTTCAGTTCAATAAGGAAATAACATAGAAAGATGAAGCTATAGATGCTCTCTATACCTAGGCATTTCAAAGTCTAATGCTTCTTGTCAGAAGAAGGGAAGGGAGCTAGGTTACGGGTATATGGTAACATGACATCTAGCTTACGATACATTAGGGTGGAAATGTAAAATGAAATAGAGGAGAGATAAAAGAAAAAATAGAACAGAGAGAATGAAGGAAAGAATGAGACAAATACACACACACATACACACACACTGAAAACCCTTGTTACCACTGGAAATTTTATTTGCATGATTCTAAGCGTGTCTTTGAATGAGACAGTGCCTCACTTGTTTTGGGAGTTAATCTTTTTGTCTTTGCAGAAGTTTTTTCATCAAAAAGGAATCGCAGCATGTCTGCCTATTATGTTTATGTTTGTTTTCTTACAAAAAACTGAAAATATTGCAATATTTTATATAATTTAATTTTTCTTAGGAAGGCTTTTTATGTATTTTTTATGTATAATTTTAAGAAATTGCTTTCCTATGATTAATAAACATACTTTTTGTTTAACATAAACATCAATATATCGCTACACATTCATGATCATGTTTCGGTCAGCCAGTTACAAGTAAGTAGAGACGTCTTCAGGTAATGCTACTTATACAAAAGAGTTCATAGCATTTACAAACTCTTTTGTATAACTAATATCACCTGAAGGGGTCTCTAGTTACTTATAACTGGCTGACCGAAACATGCTCATGAATGTGTAGCAACGTATAAATGTTTACGTAAAATGATTAAAATATATATATCTTGCCCTACTTTGGTATTGAGCACTCTTGTATGAACCTTGTTAAAAATTCATTGGTTGCTTCACCTCTGGAAAATATTAATCTGGAATTATATATATAGTAAGTTAAAAAATGTATATGGTGATTAAGCTACACTGAATATTCCGCGTTTCATCCACTCTAGGACTCTTCAGGCTTTAGTCCTAGAGTGGATGAAATGCGGAATATTCAGTGTAGCTTAATCGCCATATACATTTTTAAACTTACTAACTAGCTCTACCTACGTATTGAGTGCTTTTGAAGTAAATACTTAAAGTTTATGCATAAATCTATACTTTCGTATATTTTATGTGAGTAAATTAATTATATATATATATATAATTATTACATTTTGTATTAAACTAGCAGGCCACCCGGCATATATATATATATATATACTTGTTTATTGTTATATAAACATGCTCACATCCCGCTGCTACAAATAGCCACTTGTTTCAATCAAACAACAGATATCATCAGGCAGCGACTTGACTATTCAAAAGTTCAATGAATAACCAGTATTATCAGCTCTTTTTATTGAGCACTATCTAACAACCTCGTTGAATTCATTAGTCCATTACTTTTGAATATAAAAAACCCCGAGTATATATATATATATATATATATATAATGTTGGGACAATTAATCAGAAAAATGGGTGTTTTTTTTCCAATGCCAAAAACGATTCTTTTATTTTTCTTTTACTTTTTTCTAACTTTATTTTCATTGCTGTAACTAATAAGATGATAAATCGATATATCCCTCCACTACCACCACCATCATGTTCTGCAAAGCAAAGACGAATAGGGATGGGGGAATGTTGTTTTTGTCTGTTTTCTTTTTTACCTCCTCCTTTTCTGATCCAGTCAGTAGGGTATCAGAATATGCTGACTGTCTCTCATCAGAGAGTAAAAGTCTCAATGTGCCACCTGTTGGTTGTGGGTGGAAACCTGTGATGTTTAGGATGGTTGGTCTTGGTAGTTGAGCAAACCTTGACCTCGACACAAAGACGACATGGCCCTGCAACACACCACTTTGGCTTTTACTTGGGCTAGACGGGCGGTCGGAGAGGCCCGATCTGATCAATCGGCTGGTCATGTCAAGCCCTAATTCAGAAGACAAAATCAGCATTCACATAAACACACAAGTATCACAAAAAATATTATCCCAACTACTGAATTAGAAGGCGGCAACTCTAGGGACAATCGGTTTGAAGAAATGGGTATATGACATTGTTGTACTCCCCCAACTTTTACTATTTTCTTGGATAGTTAAACAAGAAGAAAGAACAAATGCTTGTGGACCCGTTCAAATACAAGTATACCACTCTCGTATTTCCCATTGAATTGGACCTGACGCAAATGCATCTACATTAACATCTTTGTTTTTGTTTTTTCCTTTTTAATTTTTGCACAACTAGCGCATGTTCTGCAAAGCCCAAAATAGAAACGCCCCCCCCTTTTTTCTCTCACCCCCCTTTTTTTTTCTCCCCCCCCCCCCCCAGTTCGCCACCGGTTTCCTTATTAAAACATACCAACCTAAGTAATAAAAACAACCAAACTATAATCTAGAAATAATTTTTTAAAAAGACAATTGGAAGCACTAAAAGTTTTCCTCTCAATCACTCACACTAGACCCAGTCGGCAGGGCATCAGAATATGCCGACTGCCCCCCCCCCTGCAGAGAGTAAAAGTCCCTCAATGGGGCTACTTGTTAGCTGTAGGTAGCAACCCGTAATTTTTTCGACTATGAATACAACATCTAAAATATTCACACGACTAATCTTTTGAAAAACTCTTCTGACTTTTAACGGCAAAAAAAAAAAAAAGGCTGAAAAAGTCATTAAACCCAATCCAATCCATTAAATTGGACTCCGCATTGGGTGAAGAGCAGGGATGATGAAATTGAAAAAAGAGCATTCATGGCAACAAAATCAACCAAGAAACCTCACACAGTCCAATACGGACACTGAAAATATGGAAAACTTCCTGAGATTCATTATTCTGGAAGCAGTAGACAACACCCCATGGACAAAACTATCCCCATTTTTGATATAACTGGTTATTTTCTACGAAAATAAAACCCAATGCAGTTAAAATTTTAAAATTTATGAAATGGGACAATCCTGGTGGAGGTAGAAAAAAAAGGCAGAAGTTCTACTAAAAATGGAAAAATTCCATGACAAAAAAAAAAAAATTAAAACCTATCCCCTCCCCATGGAAAAATGAAAAGATCAAAGGATGTTATTGAAAACCAAGAACTATCCAGTTATTCAATCGACGAAATAAAAATGGAATTAAAATCTCAAGGCTTAACTGACACAAAGAGTATCCATTACAAAGAATGGAAACCTTATACTAACAAACACCTACATCATAACCTTTAATATAACAAAAGCCCCAAAAGAGATAAGAATTGGTTATTCAATTAAAAAAGTAGAACTATTTATATGAAATCCTCTACGATGTCAGAAGATGGGCATCATAAGAATGTATGTTACAACCAGTCAGTGTGTGGCAGATGTGCCCCCCCCCCCATTATAACACAAATGAATGCAAACAGATGCTAATGTGTAAACTGTGGAGAGAACCACCCTGCCTATGCAAGGACCTGCGATATATGGAAAAAAGAAATTATAACGGTAAAACAAAAACATTTCATTCTTTGAAGCAGGGGGAATTCTAGGTAGATATATGGGGGACAAAAGTTATGCACAAATTACAAAAAAAAAAAAAAAAAGCGCAGGAAAAAGTGATAAATATGACATACACATTGAAAAATTAATGAAACTGAGCGCAAATGATTGGCAAAACTTAATAATCGAAATAAAATCTACAATCACAGATGCCACAAACGTGAACACCTACCCTGAAATAAACCAAAATAAAGATCAAATAAGTCAAAACACAAAAAAGAAAAATAACATCAAATCAAACAAAAAACAATAAATCAAAACAAAAAAAACAATAAATCAAAACAAAAAAAAACAATAAATCAAAACAAAAAAAACAATAAATCAAAACAAAAAAAACAATAAATCAAAACAAAAAAAACAATAACATCAAAATAAAAAAAACAATAAATCAAAACAAAAAAAAACAATAAATCAAAACAAAAAAAACAATAAATCAAAACAAAAAAAACAATAAATCAAAACAAAAAAAACAATAAATCAAAACAAAAAAAACAATAACATCAAAACAAAAAAAACAATAAATCAAAACAAAAAAAAACAATAAATCAAAACAAAAAAAACAATAAATCAAAACAAAAAAAACAATAAATCAAAACAAAAAAAAACAATAAATCAAAACAAAAAAAAACAATAAATCAAAACAAAAAAAACAATAAATCAAAACAAAAAAAAAAATAAATCAAAACAAAAAAAACAATAAATCAAAACAAAAAAAACAATAACATCAAATCAAACAAAAAACAATAAATCAAAACAAAAAAAACTAAATCAAAACAAAAAAAACAATAAATCAAAAAAAAAAAAACAATAAATCAAAACAAAAAAAAACAATAAATCAAAACAAAAAAAACAATAAATCAAAACAAAAAAAACAATAAATCAAAACAAAAAAAACAATAAATCAAAACAAAAAAAACAATAAATCAAAACAAAAAAAACAATAACATCAAATCAAACAAAAAACAATAAATCAAAACAAAAAAAACAATAAATCAAAACAAAAAAAACAATAAATCAAAACAAAAAAAAATCAAAACAAAAAAAACAATAACATCAAATCAAACAAAAAACAAATCAAAACAAAAAAAACAATAAATCAAAACAAAAAAAAACAATAAATCAAAACAAAAAAAACAATAAATCAAAACAAAAAAAAACAATAAATCAAAACAAAAAAAAACAATAAATCAAAACAAAAAAAACAATAAATCAAAACAAAAAAAACAATAAATCAAAACAAAAAAAAACAATAAATCAAAACAAAAAAAACAATAACATCAAAATAAAAAAAACAATAAATCAAAACAAAAAAAACAATAACATCAAAATAAAAAAAACAATAAATCAAAACAAAAAAAACAATAAATCAAACAAAAAACAATAAATCAAAACAAAAAAAACAATAAATCAAAACAAAAAAAAACAATAAATCAAAACAAAAAAAAACAATAAATCAAAACAAAAAAAAACAATAAATCAAAACAAAAAAAACAATAAATCAAAACAAAAAAAACAATAAATCAAAACAAAAAAAACAATAAATCAAAACAAAAAAAACAATAACATCAAATCAAACAAAAAACAATAAATCAAAACAAAAAAAACAATAAATCAAAACAAAAAAAACAATAAATCAAAACAAAAAAAAATCAAAACAAAAAAAACAATAACATCAAAACAAAAAAGAAACAATAACATCAAATCAAACAAAAAACAATAAATCAAAACAAAAAAAACAATAAATCAAAACAAAAAAAACAATAACATCAAATCAAACAAAAAACAAATCAAAACAAAAAAAACAATAACATCAAATCAAACAAAAAACAATAAATCAAAACAAAAAAAAACAATAACATCAAATCAAGCAAAAAACAATAAATCAAAACAAAAAAAAACAATAAATCAAAACAAAAAAAAACAATAAATCAAAATAAAAAAAACAATAAATCAAAACAAAAAAAAACAATAAATAAAAAAAAAACAAATCAAAACAAAAAAAAAACAAAAAAACAATAAATCAAAACAAAAAAAACAATAAATCAAAACAAAAAAAAACAATAAATCAAAACAAAAAAAACAATAAATCAAAACAAAAAAAAACAATAAATCAAAACAAAAAAAAACAATAACATCAAATCAAACAAAAAAACAAATCAAAATAAAAAAACAATAACATCAAAACAAATTAAAACACAAAAAAAAACAATAAATCAAAACACACAAAAAAACAATAACATCAAATCAAACAAAAATAGAATCTCTACAAATCTCTAACACATCCGGAAACAAAGAATCACCAGTCCAAGAAAGGATCAATAAAAAAGAAAATTAAATGAAGCAAGAACCCCCCCCCTCCCAACACCTCATGATCACAAACTAAAACAAAAAAGAAGCAAGAAATTACTGAAACCATCAAAGTTAGCAGTAACGTCAACAGTCCAAAACAAGAAAATGGAACATAAACCATAGTTAATAAAATACTACAATGGAATATAAAAAGGCCTAAAAATATTTAAAAGATGACAGAATTACTATAAAACATTATTCAATATACAACTACATAAACAAAACATCAAACATAGCCACTGGTGGCTCATCATTACTCTTAAATAAAAATATTCTACAAAGCACAGTAAACAAACATGCAAGCCATTGCAATAACCGCAACACTACACAAAGCAATAACCCTCTACTCAATTTATATACCACCGAATGAAACAATAGTTGAAATTGAACGATCTAATCCAACTACCAAAACCTTTTTTATTGGTGGGTGACTTTAATAGCCATAATGAACTATGAGGCAGCAAAAAAAAAAAAACAACAACAAAAGAGGCCAAATTATTGAAAAAATAATCAACCAAAACCAGTTATGTTTACTCAATAACAAAGAGAACACATACCTCCATCCAGCAACAGGAACACTATCAAAAATAGACCTAACATTGTAATCCAACCATATGCATGGACTATAGCTGGAGAACACACGGTGGTGCATGTGGAAGCTGTCTATGCAAGACATTTGAAAGAATGGTTAACGAAAGATTAACTTGGTTTTTAGAAAACAAAACCCTGATTACAGTACATCAGTTTTCAGGAAAAGAAGAGTCGGCATCAACTACTTAATAAGACTTGAAACAAGAATAAGGAAGGCAGTTGCCAAGAAGCGAACACCTAATAGCAATTTTTTTTTTTTTTTTTACCTCGAAAAAGCATATGACACTACTTGGAAGAACAGCATCAAGAGACCTGCACGAACTAGGACTTAAAGGGAGAAGGGCAGAATTTATCAGAAACTTTTTAAATAATAAACTCTTTTACGTACGGATGGATAACATACTTAAGTTCAAAAGAACAAGAAATGTGTCCCTGAGGAAGCATCTTATCCATAACCCTTTTCGATATAAAAATAATATCATAAAAAAACATAGACCCAGGAATCGACACTCTATATGTAGACGACCTATTCATATACTATCAATCAAAATACATATCAACAGTTGAATGCAAACTCCAACTCTGCCTAAATAAGATAAATAAATGTGCCATAGAAAATGGATTCAAATTTTCAGAAAAGAAAACAAAAAAAAGCAAACATTTCTGTAAACTACGAAAGTTCCATCATGACTCCACCTTGAAAGTGGACAATAATCATATCCCAGTTGTTGACCAACAAAAACACTAGGGCATCATATATGATAGGAAATTGACATTCATACCACACATAAATTCATACGACACATAAATTCATACGACACATAAATTCATACGACACATAAATTCATACCACACATAAATTCATACCACACATAAATTCATACCACACATAAATTCATACCACACATAAATTCATACCACACATAAATTCATACCACACATAAATTCATACCACACATAAAATACTTAAAAAACAAAATGCCACAAGACTATGCAATTAATCAAAGTGTTAACACACATCGACTGGGGTGCAGATAAAACTATATTATTAAAACTATACCAATTTTTAATTAGATCCAAACTTGATTACGGATGTTACATACGGAGCAGCCAGAAAATCATATGTGAAGGAATTGGATATGATACACCACCAAGGATTTAGATTGACCTATGAAGCCTTCAGAACCTCTCCAGTGGAGAGCTTGTATGTGGAGGCTAGCGAACCGCCACTGACCCTAAGAAAACAAAAACTCTACAATATTACTTAAAGCTTGCATCATGTACATCAAACCCTACAAATTAATGTGTTTTCCATCCACAATATACACACCTTTTCAAAAAAAAAAAAAAATTATCAAACCCTGCAAATTAATGTGTTTTCCATCCACAATATACACACCTTTTCAAAAAAAAAAAAAAAAAAAAATCAAACCCTGCAAATTAATGTGTTTTCCATCCACAATATACACACCTTTTCAAAAAAAAAAAAAAATTATCAAACCCTGCAAATTAATGTGTTTTCCATCCACAATATACACACCTTTTCAAAAAAAAAAAAAAAATTATCAAACCCTGCAAATTAATGTGTTTTCTGTCCACAATATACACACCTTTTCAAAAAAAAAAAAAAAATTATCAAACCCTGCAAATTAATGTGTTTTCTGTCCACAATATACACACCTTTTCAAAAAAAAAAAAAAATAATCAAACCCTGCAAATTAATGCGTTTTCCATCCACAATATACACACCTTTTCAAAAAAAAAAAAAAAATTATCAAACCCTGCAAATTAATGTGTTTTCTGTCCACAATATACACACCTTTTCAAATAAAAAAAAAAAAAATATTATCAAACCCTGCAAATTAATGTGTTTTCTGTCCACAATACACACACCTTTTCAAAAAAAAAAAAAAAATATTATCAAACCCTACAGCCTCTGTCTAAAGCACTTCCTCACAGAAACTCAAACAGACAACAAAAATACATGAATCATGTTCAGTCATCCATGATGTTAAAATTAAATATTCTGAAACAAAAACCCATCCCATGAAGAACTGTTTAACATCCAAAATAAATATGGAGAATATTCACAAATCTACACAGATGAATTAAAGGATGGAGACAGGGTAGGATGTGCAGCCATCCATAAAAGTAAAAAAAATAAAGAAAAGACTACCGGATGGAGCTTCTGTGTTTAGTGCAGAGGTGTCTGCCATTGACTTGGTGCTAACTATAATGTCTACTGATAACCATCAAAAATATTTCATCCTTACAGATTCTCTATCAGTACTCATATCACTGAAAGAAAAAACTGAAATGACAAATCCTCTTATTACAAATCTCCTAAATAAAATAAATACCATAACAATGAATGAATACATAATCGTCTGCTGGATTCCTAGTCACATCTACATGAACAAAAAAGTGGATAAAATAACAAAGGTCACTTCAACAAAACTATAAAATGGAAAAAATCACTTATACAAACCTAAAACCCAGTATATATATATATATATATAGAACGTGGCAAGAACATTGGAACTCTTGGACAGAGAATAAACTATTCAAAGTAACACCAAACATCAGAATAAGAGACACAAAAAAGATGTCAAGAAAAGAAGAGGTAGCAATGACTAGACTACAAATAGTTCACACTCATGTCACTCACTCACATCTATTAAAAGGAGAAGAGGTGCCTATTTGCATAACATGTCAGGAGCCATACACAGTGCATCATATCCTGATGGGCTGTGTGGACTTTAAACGGGCCCGAATAAAGCATTACCAAGAGAATAGTCTAAGTTTAATAGTTTAACAAAATCGACCCAGAAAAAATTGTTGAATTCCTGGAAGAGACTAAAATATACAATAAAATATAACAAAAGATTTTGCAAGAAAAACCAAAAACAACTAACCAACATCCAACACATTACAATTAATGTTTCAGCATTAAATGACTCAAAAGTAGTTGATATGCCGTAAAATAAAACAAACTCCTATAATTACTAGAATGATGAAGATTTTAAGATTTCAGTTTTTCATAACATACATGCAGCCTTGGTAGATGTGTGTGTGTGTAAAATAATAAAAAAAATACAACGGTGTAGTGATTATGACCAAGGATTGTAGTGTGAGCTTGGTGTGCCTGTTTCCAGTTTTGTCATTGTTACGCCGTCGTTTGCACTAATCCCCTTGGAAAAGTTATGCATCCTCCGGCTATGGATGAAATAATAGCATAGACTACACTTGGAAGCCTTGGCTGTGTAGAAAATTCAGAAAGAACACCAATCATTCTCTGCTTATCTTGGTATTTTTTTTTCCTTTCTAGACTACTCCTTGCCATTGGATTCTAATAGTGCTGGTTCAGGAGTGGTGCAGTTCAGGATTACACAACCCTTGCTTTACGGCATGCTTATGAGGGTATCATTGTTTCTAGAGATTGAAAGGAGGCCAATGTGTATATCTAAATTTATCTTTTAAAGGACTTTATTAGCTTATTACGTTCAAAATGAATTCAAACGAAAAGGTCAATCGGTTTAAATACCTTGGCTTCATCATCACTGCAACAGGCCAAGAGGAAGAAGATATTGGCAACTGCATCAGCAATACTTGTCTCGCCTTCTCTCGACTGCAATCACAGCTCTCTCTGGTCCCTGAAAGAGATAAGGCTCCACACAAAGGTCAAGATCTACCAGGCCTCGGTACGCACTATTCTGCTTTATGATTGCAAAATCTGGCCTATGCGTGCAAATAACCTTCACAAGCTTGAGGTGTTCGACCATCATTGCCTACGTAGCATCTTATGTGTCCACTGGCAACAATTCATCTCTAACAACACGGTCTGGCACACTACAAGATGCGCTCCCTTCAACAATCCCTCCTGGCCAGACGTCTTCGTTGGTTCAGCCATGCGCTTCGTTGAAACCAAGGTGAACTCATTTGTGAAGCCATCGACCCAGCACCACCATCAGGCTGGAAGAAGTGCCGTAGTGACCAATACAAAACCTGACTCGGGACGGTGAAATGATCCTTTCTGAATGACTAACATTTACATGATGTTTAATTAAGAACAAAGATAAAAAGAAATGTGAGTAAGCCATAATGAGGAGATCTTATTTGGGCAGAGAATTCTATGTGATTTTGAATATTTAGTCAGGGTTTACTTGTAGGGAAAGTATCTTCATGCCAGGTTATTGTGACAAACTTCCTGTACAGAGAGACTTTAGACACTCGAGGATGGTGTCTAGTAGGCATTCAAGTTATTGTGTGCGTGTGTACACATATTCAGAGTTCATGTAACATGAACAAGGTAAAAGTCATTAATCTATGATGGGTTCAACAAACATGACAGATAAGCAGTAACATAACAAACTATTAACCTTATGTTGTGGCTCCCTTTGTCTCTTGGGCTGTGAAGAAAACATTTCACTGTGAAGCAGTAACAACAGGAATTGTATAGAATAGGAGACCACGAAATGGAGTTTCATTCTATATTAAAAAGCAACTTTATTTGTCATCTTCGTTAGTAGCGTGTACAAGAGAGAAACAGGTTAGTAGGTTGAAGTGTTCTTGAGTAAAGATAGAATTAATATATTGCCGGCTTGTTGAGGAGAGAACAGCTCGGTCCACACGTGTTTATAGCTAGTAGTCGCTGGGACAAAGGAAGCTGATTAAAGGAGAAAGAAAGGGCAAAGTCTTCAGTGTAGTGGTGTGTGTGTGTGTGTGTGTGTGTCTGTGTATCAATGAGAGCAGTAGCATGGTAAAGAATGTTCATGTAGGTACCGCATGTGGAAACAAATGGGAGTTTGAAGAGAGCCATATTGGCTTGTTGTCGTACTCACGTTTGGCCTGGGGCCGAAGTCTGCTGAGGAAAGAGGAGTAAGCATTTCAGATTTTGCCTTTTATGTACTTGGTCACATGACAGAGCTGGCTTGTGATTGGACAAACCAGGGAGAAAATGGATTTCAAATCTCGAGCTGCGAGAATTAGCTCCTGCCTTTTCTTTTTCCTCGTTTATTCTCATTTTCACAGTTAGGTGTTTCCCTTAGAGATTCACAATGTTTTCTTTCTCTTTAGTTCTTGCATCATCTATTAGCTCAATCGAATGCTTCCATGGTTTATAACATTGAATTCATAAATCTATTTTCTTACGTATCTTTTAAAATTTAATTCATAAACATTCTTAAATCTAAGTTAAAATTCCTCTGTTAGATTTTTAACATAAATATTTTAGCTAAACATTTTTTTCTTTCAAAACATTCTCTCTGCATATCTTTTTCTACATAACAGTTAACAAATCAATAATGATAGTCGTTCCAACCTTTGGCATTGTGCGCCACAACTTAACACAGATCGTTGTATTGTTATGTTGGGCCAACATAACACTACAACGTGAACTTTTGTTTTCAAAAAGTTATATGAAATATTTTTTTTTTATTGATGTTTCTTTATTCATAAAATTTCCTATTTTATTATTTTAGTGATCAACGATGTTGGCTCAGAAGACCACGAAAGGTAAGCAACATTTTAAATGATTAAAAATGTTTTGGGCATTGAATTTATTTTGTGGTAATCTTTTGAATAATACTTATTAATTCTTGGAATGCTTTTATTTAGGGCATAATTTTTCTGTTTTTATAAAAATTGTTTCAAACAAGATATGAAGCCAATCGATATAAGGAGCTAAAAAAATTCAATGTCAAACATTAGCCAAGGATGAATGTTAGATGAGTATTTGCTTCCCCACTGAGCAAATTAGGCACAAGGCCATTTCTTAATGTGGAGAGAGAAGAGGGGGAGCGGAAAGGAGGAACCAGTTCCCCCGAGGGGAGGGGAGGAGGAGATGGTAGTACTGCCTCTTGGTATATAGGATTGCCCCTACATGGACTAGAAACTGATTGCCACAACCTTTCTGAAATGCTAGACCACTCGTTTCACTCCAATTTGTAAAGGAACCAGGGTTTTGCGGGCAGCCTCCAAATGGAGGGGGGGGGGGAGAGGTGTTGTGTCCTAAATAGGAGAGAAAAGAAAAAATTGGTGGGGGTGTTAGTGTTTGATTTGATTTCCTCCAAGATGGGTTGAGCTTTCAGAGAGGAGGGCAAAAGAAAAAATTGTTGCTTTTGGAGGTTGGAGTCTTGGAGGCTTTCTAATAAGGGAAACAAGATTTATTCGGCTGGCTGAGAGGCTGAAGGAAGTAAAATTGGAAAGGGGCGGGGGTTCGACGGAAACCCCAGAACCGCGCGCTCCACACCTAGGCGGGGAACACTTACTCAAATTTGGCCCCTCTTCGTACACACAGACTTGCTAACTGTATTCATCTTCTTTCAAAAGCCACGTGATGCAGCCTTCTTCTGTCGCATCTGATCTTTATCCGTAGTTGGTGTTTAAAGAAAGCGATCAGATCAGAAAAAGGCAGCACCCCCTGGCCATCTTGCAGTCTCGACATCCAAATCACCATTCTCACCACGGCCAGGATTGCGATGTAGACCATTTGTCTCTCCTGGTCCCACGGCGACCTCATGTTGTCCACTATGTTTGATACAGTAATCAGGCGAGGATGCTTGGGGACGATGCGAGCCGTCACCTCGCCAACATACAACCAGTACTGGCGGAGTTCACAGCGATCAAAAAATGCGTGATCAGTTGTTTCTGCGGTTATCGTGCTGCAATGGGGACAGGCCGACGACTCCAAGAAACCAGACGGAGGCCAGGCGAATTAGATGGAATAAATTCTAATTCAGAAAACAGCAGTTCTTCCCCCTTTGTTAGAAACATAGCTCCTTAAGTGTGCAGGTTAAAGGACGAGAGAGTTATGAGGCTGACGAAAGTAAACCCGGATTTGACTTTCTACTTTCATTATTATCTAGTTATTATATTCTAATTACAATGAGGATCTGTTATTTTCATCAAAATTAGAAATATTTTCTAATTTTCACTATGGGCAAATAGCTCCACTGCCTTGTGGATGCCTTGGGAAAGACAAATGCTAAGAGAGTAAACCCCCAACAAAAAATCCGATTCAGAGTCCTGGTAAGCAGATGCTGAAGCACTGCAACACTTTTACGGCAACTTGTGCAGTTGTGCTGGCTTCAACCATATTGGCTTGCCTTTCCATCGGACTTTGTCTGCAATGTTTAGAGGGGGGGGGCCCTGGTAACCAGGCAAACCTAGGTCTCCTTATCACTTGTCCTGGCTTGCATCCAGATTTGAACTCTATAACCAAAGCAGATCCTGCAGTGCACCAGACTAGATGTAAATAAATATCTAAATATTTTTATTATTCGAAAACATAAAAAAATGAGTTAATAATAGAGCATGCATCATAAGTTAATAGAGCAAAAAAAAAAAATTATGAAAGTGCTCGATTTTTTAAATCACATGGTAGGTCAGTGAAACTTTTTGGCTTCAATAATCATAATAATCATCGACCAACAGACATTTCAACGTTACCTGGTCAATATCTAATGCATGTGGTTTTACAAGCTTTTTCAAGCTTTGAGGGTGGGGTGGGGGGCATTCAGACCTAGGATTAATGGTAGGATAAGCAATTTTTTTTTGTAGTTTCTAATCTTTCACCATGAAAAAAATCCCCGCCACCCTAATAAAAACCCACAGAATTTCTCCCATATATATAAAAAAAAAACAACTTTTGTTCAATGTTAAATTTCATACAGGACCCCCACCCCCACCCCAGTTAAGAAATGCAAGTGCGGAGATATGAAGGCTGGAAAATTCATGTCGATTTCACCGTTTTTTACCATTGGCTACTGGAAAATATATTTAAAAGAATATAGTCGATTTGAAAAAAATAGAAATAGTGAAAATGTTGCTTGCATAAACTTACACATATTACACAACATGTTTTTTTTTTTTTTCATATTTGTCATATGAGAGAGAGTTTGGTTTGACCATTCTATTTTACGGCATAGTAATCCTTTTCGGTTATTTAATGCTGAATCCAATAATTTTGAAAAAAAAAAAATTGTTTACATGTTTTAAGTTGTTTTTATATCTTCAAATATTTATTCATGGTATTTGGTTTGGTTGTTTTGTTTTACGGCATATCAACTCTTTTTCATGTTATTTGATGCAGAATCCAATTTTTTGTGTCCAATAATTTTGGAAAAAAGTTTTTATGCCTCAAGTTTTCTGTTTTTTTTTTTGTATCTTCTAATATTTATTCATGGTGTTTGTTTTTTTTTTTCGGTGGAGGAAAACTGTTTTGTTTTCGATTTTTGCGGAACATGATTGAGTTTTTCAAAGCGAAAAGAAAAAACAATACCATTAATGTTTGGTGCATTTTAGGTCAGGAAACCAATATCTTCAGACAGCTTTATCTGGTAGTAGCAGGAGGAGAGCATGTATCACAACTTAATAGGGCAAAAAAAAAAAAAAAAAGAGCACAAAGGTGCTCGATTTCTTAAATTGCATACTAGTCAGTGAAAAATTTAACATTGAGCACTGGGTTAGAAATATCTCCACAACCGTGATCATAGGAGACTTAGCGTAAGGACAGTCAGTCATCATCAAACACCTGTCAAAGTAAACGTAGATAATAAACCTGGATAGTGAATTAGTGACTATACATTCCTGTATCTGTTGAGGGTGCCCAGGTTTCATTTACTGTGTGTTATTTGCTTTAGGAGAAAAAAAAAAGCAGCTTGTAAAACCATCTGGATATATTTTTATGTGGAACGACAACAAATTTCGCCATGTTTCTGATGTTGGATTTCATTCCTAACAGAATCAATAAATCTTTCTGAAATATAAACAAACCAGATTTTCTTTTAAATCCAAGATGACCATATACACTGCATGTGAAATTATTAACGAGATAACATTTTTATTACCAGTTTCAGAAACTTACCGGTAGTTTCGTATCAAAAGCTTCGGAAATGTTGGCAATGCTGAGCTGCGCCTACTATGAAATTTTCGTACTGTTCCGCTCAATGTAAACAACTTGCTATCGTAATTGTTGAATCCACGGTATTTGGGGTGTGTCAAATTATTAACAAGGCAGTTTGTTTCGTCAATAAAATGGGTCGTAAAGATGGTTCGAGTAATTCTGAAAAGAGTACTATTACAGAACAGCTAGCAAAAGGTAAAACTACCCTTGAAATATCGAAAATGATAGGAAGGTACCATTAAACTGTGAGGAACTTTGTCAAGGACCCTACAAAGGTACATAAGAGAGCTGATAAAGGTAAATCTAGAGTTGTTTCACGCCGTTCTCTACTCCAAATTAAACGTAAAGTTGTTAAGAACCCTGTCCAGACTAGTCGAAGTCTTTGACCAAGCCGCATTAAAGAATGTCTCAAAGTGTGCGATGTCGCCTTCTGAAAAAAGTAGCAAAGTCTGTTAAGCCTGTGACAAAGCCTCCATTAAAGCAACATCACACATAAAACCGATTGAAATGGGCAAAGGACAACATGAAACGGATTTTTCCAAAGTTTTGTTTACGGATGAAGTGCATGTCACTCTTGATAGCCAAGATGGCTGGAGCAAGGGATGGATCCTGGATGGACGACATCATCATCAGTGTTTATGGTGCCAACAAGGTGGTGGTGGGATAATGATTTGGGCTGAGTTTATCAGAGGTACTTTAGTTGGCTCATGGAGACACCCAGAAGGTGTAAAAATGATGTCAAATGCTTACATAGCTTTTCTGAATCATGGCTAAAGAAGCAAAGGTTGACGAAGAACCATTATTTTTATGCAGGATAATGCTCCCTCACACGAAGCAAACAAAAGCAAAGAGTGTTTGCAACAACTAGGGTTCTCTGGGCTATGGAAGATGGAGTGGCCTGCAAATTCACCAGATTTTAACCCAATTGAGAACCTTTGGAGTATCATGAAGCGATGCTTCTACGCAAGTGGATGCCAATTTAAGAGCAAAGATGAGTTGTGGGATGCTCTCCAAGAGGTTGTGTTGATGAAAACACAAATTTTACTAATTCTGTGGACTAACGTCTTTTACAAGTCATTCATAAAAGAATCGCATAACCCCTACTAATTATGTCAACGTGAAAATTGCTATGTAGTTATTGTGCTCTAAGGATTTTTCCTAGTTCATTTAATGTTTGAAAATTATTTCAATAAACAAATTATGGGTATATTGTTTTCTTTTCTCAACCTCGTTAATAACTTGACATATTGAAATCAACAGATATTCCTATCTTCTGCCATAGTTTCGCTAATACTGCTTTAAATAATTTTATTTTCTGACTGGTGTAGCTGAATAGAATTGTAAGCACTTTCCCAAAGTTTCATTGATTTTTATTCACCCGTCTCTTAAATATTAAAAAAAAAAATGTAAACTCATTAATAATTTGATAACCAGAGTAGATGAAGCCAATCGTAATGTGTAGTACTTAAATAATGTATATTAGGCAGCATTTTTTCTTTTAAGCAAGTTTCCTTTCTACATGATTCCATGAACAAAGCTTCTTTCTTAGAACTGCACGCCTGTGGAATTGTCTTCCGTTTTCCTGCTTTCCGGCTGACTACAAATAAGTTCTTGATGAGCTGTTCCATATAAGTTATCAAATTTACCGAATTTTCATTACTAATGATTACTATAATGTCCAATTTCTACTGTGCGCTCTTTAACCCTTATCCTTGAGTGGCCTCTTGGCCTTGATAATGTGGTGATGCCAGTGTAAAAAAAAAAAATCATTTGGTTCTGATCCTTATTCATTTTTTTTTTTTTGTTTCTGGCAAAAACTGGAAGATGTAAATGTCATAGTCACTTTTCACCTGAGTACTTTCTAGTCCGTCTGGATTCACCATCAGGGCTGATTACCAGTTAAGATATTACGATATTTATAAAGGTGATTATTTTTTTTTTTCTCTCTAAAAGTAACATACAACATTTTAATATACTTAACTAGCAAGGAGACCTGACGTTGCGGGGGAATGAATAAAAATCAACAAATGTTTCATTCACCTATATTTTATTGTCATTGAAATCTGTAAAATCGACCATTTTTCAATCCTCTTTGCAGTTACTTAGTCCACGATACTTTGTAGAAAAACCTGTTGATTTTATAAAATTATTTTTATATTATGGCTTGAATTAAAGCTTAAAATGCAAATATCAAGTATCATGGTTCAGTTGTGAAACACTCATTTCGAATGCACCCCTGTCATATCAAAGTCTATTGTTGATTTTATATGCCAGACCTTTCTGCTTGTGTGGTAATAAAACTTCTTAAATGCACTTATGATGTTAGGCTGTGTAAGGCGTTAACTTTAGTCCAAATCGTCTGTTCCTTCTTTCATTGAATTTTTTTGATTATTGATACTTATCAAAGACATTCCGATACAAAACCTATCTAAAAACACTACCAGGCACATAAAGTACATTTGTGTGAAATTTATAAAAAAAAAAAAATAGACCCAGTTGTTTAGTGTTACATAGAAAAGGGATTTTAGTCAGTCATTCAGAGAGTTGATCAGCCAAGAGTTGACATAGTCAGAGGAGTGTCCCTTAGTATCTAGGAGTGTCCCTTAGTATCTACATGGTTAATCTTCTGATTAACCATGTAGATACAAGTGGAATTCCTGACGTCATCGACCAGCCGATCAGATGAATAAAGAAGTCATCATTATGTTGTAATTGTTGTCTTGTGTCACATCCTTCATCACAAACGAAAGGTAATTGTGTTTATCATCTTATAATGAACATTGTGTAAAGCCTTCAAAGATTGTCTATCTTCTCTCCTCTGTGTTAAGAACTTGTGCATCATATCACCCTCTCCTCTAATGTGTTAAAAGAACTGTAATATAAATGTCTTCTAATTATCACTATCGTTATGTCTGTATTACATGAGTCCCGTTATATATGTGCCGCAATATGAATTCCCGTCACTCTCCAATATGAACCCCGCACAACATTTATTGTGATTTGGTGCTCGTTTCCAGTGCACCGATACAAGGGTGTGGCAAAAAAATTAAATCTTGCGTATACCACGGAAACAACTAAAGTCCTTAGCTAGACGAAATACACACATACACGCAATGGAAAAAAAAAGTAAAGCATACACTCTCACACAAAACAAAAAATGCTGATATGCCGCAAAAAAAACAAACAATAAAAACACTCACACATGAATATCTATTTAGAAAAAAATGTTGATATGCCGCAAAAAAAACAAACAATAAAAACACTCACACATGAATATCTATTTAGAAAAAAAATGTTGATATGCCGCAAAAAAAACAAACAATAAAAACACTCACACATGAATATCTATTTAGACAAAAAATGTCGATATGCCGCAAAAAAAACAGAAACAATAAAAACACTCACACGCGAATATCTATTTAGAAAAAAAATGTTGATATGCTGCAAAAAAAAAAACAAACAATAAAAACACTCACACATGAATATCTATTTAGAAAAAAAATGTCGATATGCCGCAAAAAAAACAAAACAATAAAAACACTCACACACGAATATCTATTTAGAAAAAAAAATGTTGATATGCTGCAAAAAAAAAAACAAACAATAAAAACACTCACACATGAATATCTATTTAGAAAAAAAATGTCGATATGCCGCAAAAAAAACAAACAATAAAAACACTTACACGCGAATATCTATTTAGAAAGGTAAAGAATAAAATCCTGGACGATTTTACATACATTCACATATGAAAGAAAAAATGTACTTAAGAGAGATGATATGCCGCAGAAGAAAAAAAAGAACGTAGATATGAATGAAAAAAAAAAAAAGCAAGAAAAACACTCACACCCAAAGAAAAGCAAGTTCACAAGTTCTAATATTAAAAGAACTGCAATATATAAATGTTTTCTCTCCGTCATCATCACTATCGTTATATCAGTATTATATGTACCCCGTTATATATGTGCCCCAATATGAGTCCCGTTAATGTGTCCCCAATATGAAGTCCCTGTCATCTTTAAATATATACCCCTGCTATTCAACATTAGGGGTCCATAGGGAATGAACTCATATGCATAGTTCCTTTTATATAATAGAGATAACGTGATTTATTGGAGGAAAAAAAATCACCTAAAAAAAATATATAAAATAAAAAAGATGAGATATAAAACTCCAGACTATAGTGGAATGCGGCCGCAAATAGATGGCAACATTTAATGCTAGTAAGTTAATGAATAAATTAAATCATACAGTATAACTGGACGTATACTAAATATAATTATATCCTTCTTAGACAATAGAAGCATACAGGTTGTCATTGATGGGCGTACATCCAAGCAGTATAACATTAATGCGGGAGTGCCTAAGGGGTCGATCCTTCGACCATTATTATTCCTGATATTCATAAATGACCTCCCTGATAATATTTTGTCCGAGATGAGTATATTTGCTGATGATACAACGCTCTATAACATGTATGAGGGAAGGGCAGATGTACATAAATCTAAGACAATGGCAGAATCGTTAGAAAATAACCTCAAGACTATAGTGGAATGGGGCCGTAAATAGATGGTAACATTTAATGCGAGTAAAACTAAGCTGCTCTCTTTTAACAATTACAAGACGCCTCCCCAACTCCCTATATCCATGACAAATAGCACCCTACCTGAGAATTCTGCTTTCAAACTCCTCGGCCTAACATTTGCGGGCAATATGAACTGGAACAAATACATAGAGGACATTGCAAAGGCTGCTGCAAAGAAGGTGGGTTCCCTCTATCGAGCTAGAAAAGTACTCATGTCTGAGAGTATCCTGTACCGTTACAAGGCCACCATTCGCTCATGCATGGAGTATTGTTCCCACATCTGGGCTGGCGCATCTACCACTACTCCCTCTTAGATAAAGTCCAAAAAAGAGTTGTCGATCTAATCGACCCCACTTTATCAACTAAGCTCCAGCCACTGTCCCATCACTGCAATGTTGCATCACTGTGCCTATTTTAGAAATATTTTAATGGAATATGTTCTGATGAACTTGTTTCACTTGTACCCCCTCGACGTACACATCCCCGCAAACCCGCTTAGCAATAAGATCTCATCCTTTCACTGTTGTTGTCCCTAAATGCCAGAAAGCTTTCTATTCTAATAGTTTCTTCCCTCGAACAGCTAGACTTTGGAATTCCCTTCCTGCTGGCTGCTTCCCCGACTGTACTGATATGCAGAAGTTTAAATGTAACATAAAAAATATCTTGTTAATCTTTCCTAGCCATGGCCCCAAATAGTAGCCCCTTACGTCCAAGTGGCGATATAATTTGTAAAGGGTGATCATAAGTATAAAAAAAAAGGGTAAAATCGAAAAGCAAAACAAAAGAATATATTTTAAATTGAAGTTTCTGAATTTTTGAGATGAGGATTGGTTATACATATTATTATTCATCGGACTACAGTTCTCATCTTGAGTGTGATTTTTCACATTTCGGTCGATGTAACCTCTGACCTTCTCAAGGTGTATCTTGTCGAACTCGGGAATGTTTCTGTCAAACCCAGGAATTTAGACGGAATTTTGAGCGTAATCCTTTATTTACACCACGGGGGTAGCATGCTCTTGTTCCATCAGCCATGACTGGATAGAGGTCCTAAGTAATTCGCAAATGTATTTTTTTCGGTCGCCCACACTGAAGATTGAACCTTCAACCTTCAAGAGAATATTACTTTTACAATTGATTTTTCCCAGTACTCTAACCACTGAGCCATGGGTTCTTGAAAATCACACTCAAGATGAGAACAGTAGTCCGATAATTAATAATACATATTTTAAATTGTAGTTTTTATACTTTATTTTTTACTTTATTTTTTAACTTTCTATTTTTAAGAGACCATGTGACGTTTTCGAATTACAATTTTCTCCTTCATTGAGGACATGACTTTTTTTATAAACAAGATCCCCTTACAAGAACTTTATTTACTCGTAACTAATTGACAGAAACATTATCATGATCGTGTAGCGATATTAAAATGTTGATATAAATAAAAAGTGTGAGTATGTATGTATATATATATATATATATATATATACTAGCAAAAGTACCAGTCGTTGACTGGGTTCAAAAACAGCCTACAGAAAATGGACTCTGATTTATGGATGTATGATAGATTATGAAAAGGAAGGGTTGTAAATTTGGGTTGAATTTGGGAGTATCAAAACCAAAGCAAAATACGGTGAAAGTAAAAATAAAATAGATAAACCTCATAATTTATTATGCCATACCTGTTCACACTGAAACACTTATCACAATATTCTGGTGATCTATATTAAAAAACCTTGTTAAACTTTGTGACATATTTCCATTCTATGAAGGTCAGGTGCGAACGAACACCCCATATATTTATTGTACCATATTTCTTCAAATTGAAACATAATTATCAAAGTATACTTACGCAGATAGATATGAAAAGTCTTTATTAAATTTTGTGCCTATTTCCATTCTATGGAGGCCAGGCGCGAACGCAGACCCCACAATTTTAATGACCTCCGTTCTGCCAAATCAAACATACCCATTCCTGTGTCTCGATACATCTATTATTATATGTAATCAGTTTTTTAAAATAGTCAACCATATAGGAGCCTATTCGTGACCACACACACAGGCATTCGGCTTTATATTATATATATATATATATATATATATATATATATATAGTGATGGCACAATTCCAATATTTTTCCTGATTCTGATACAATTACCGATTCTGTTCAAAATTCCCGATTCCAATACAATTACTGATTTTTTGAAATTTCTAAACATATTTTTTTGGTGGGGTTGGGATGGGTCGAAATGTGGGCATATATTTTCCCAAACATACAAATAAATGTGGGAAGATGATCTATAAATTTTAGTTTTACTTGCAGTTTAAAATAAATAAATATTTATTTTATCATTAATACGGACTATGTAAAATTAAGTTTTAAGCAAAAGCAATCAAATAAAAAAAATTTAAAAGCATCATTTTGGGAATTGGAAATAAAGCTCAAATTTTTCTGATACGATTCCGATATCTCCAAAAGTTCTAATTTTTCAGTTTCCCAATTCTGATTAATCATTCCAACACTAATATATATATATATATCTATATATATATATATCTATAAAAGTGAACGTGTCTGTCTGTCTGTCTGTGTGTCTGTCTGTCTGTCTGTGTACAT
>NC_136519.1:77673260-77830760 GCF_053919585.1 Euprymna scolopes
CTCACTGCCCCAAGTAGGTAAGTTATATATAAACATGTTAGCTATATATCATTCAAACACTACCATGTTTGAATATATGATTAAGTGTTAGTTTTACTCATTTAAAACTGCTTTAAAGCTTCACCGCTCACTCATTTTTTGGACCAAATTTCAAACAATTTTTACAGTTCATAGTAGTGTTGGGACGATTCCTAATTTTTATACGATTCCGATTCCGATTCCAGGAAAATATTAATTAACGATTCCGATACCAAGTACGATTCCGATTCCGATTCCTAGGGAATTATTGTTTTGAAATATACCAGGTAGTTTTATACTTATGGTCGGTAGTTACCAAATATGTTCCCTAACTTTGGAAGAGATATTTTATGTCTACACCGTCGTGTTTTGGTTTAAATAAAATTATTATATAGTAAACTAAACGGAAAAATTAGCAAAATTTATTTTAGAGAAAATTTATTTTAATTAATTGGAATACAGAAAAAAAAAACAAAGAAAATAGAATTTATCCTTCAGAGCAAATACAAATAAAATAGAATTTATATAACAGAACAAAAACAAGAAAATTAGAGAATAAATTAACACGATTCATTATTTTGGTCCTCATAATTTACAGATTTAATGAATTAAATAAAAAATATATAGCGGAAGAGAAAGAAAATATATACTAATTAAATATAAAAAAAGATAAATATTTAATTTAATAATTTATAAATGAACGTGTGTAATGAAAAAAACAATGTGACATGGCGCCGTAGATACAAAATAACCCTTCCAAAGTTAACGACCATATTTGAGAAATACCATTAATCAAAAGTTTTTGTGTTTTATACCAAAAGCGAAAAGTTACAAGTAAAGGAATTTCAAAAACGATTTTTTGTTTGGCTATTGATAGTTGTATTTGTGACAGCAGTTCTTCAGACCTCCATAATTCACAAAGAGTAGTTAACACCTATTGTTTTTTCTTTTTCATTACTTTTACATGTTGTTTCTAACGTGAAGAATAAGTTTAGCCAAACTAATTTTGAAATAGGGTATATCAAAGGAACACATATAAAAATTATACCACTATAAAAAACAAATGAAATACTAGATAAAATTGAGCAAAAATAGTTACCAAAATTACAGAAAAAGATAAAACAAAACAAAAAATGGTGAAGTTTGTTGAGTGAAATGAATTATCGAAAGAATATTAATTGAACTAATAGAAATGTTAAATAAAAAAAATGTCACATTTCAATATTTTTTTAATAATTAAATTCTCAGGGTTGTCGAAATTAAAAATTAAGTGATTTTTTTTAATTAGACTTATTTCGAAGCTTGTTACCTTGAAAAATACATTTTAAACCCTGTTTTTTTTTATAAATAAATTGAACAAAAAAACGCAATTAAAAAAATTTACTTGATAATTGAAACTTTAAAAACATTAAACATTGAAAAATTACTTATCTCACAAATTAACGTCCAATAAAGTAGATCCAGTCTTCATACAGGAATTCGGTTATAATAAATATATCTTTCCCAATGTTAAAAATTAAATCTTTTTTTTTTTTTTTTTTTTTTTTTTTTTGGAGAGAGAGTGCTTTAAAATCGCCCGGGAATGCCGCCTAAAATTTTAAAGAAGTAAATTTTAGGAGTTTAGTGCCTTTCAAAGACGATTATCATAATTTATTATCATCCTTTAATTTCCTTTTTTCCTCCCCCACACCTTTCCATGTGGTTCAGTAGTTAACCAGTGCTCCTGTTGCTGTCAGTCAGCTATCTTTACCTAAGTTTTAATTTCTAGTTAAAAGAATTTTTCATGAATAGAATCAGCATTTTTAAAAATTATTTTTTTAGTTGTATATATTGTATTTACTCTTTGAAGTTAAGGAAGGTTAAAAAAATTGGTGACTTGGGCAAAAAAAAAAAAGACACTGCGATTTCGACCCTAACTAATAAAACTGCTCTGAGTGACTAGTTGGTAATTTTTTTGTTCCTTTTCTTTTTTATTTTGCTCCTCCAATTCATTTGGATGCTTCATAGTTAAATGTTTTAACATGTTGGTTGTGGTCATGTTAGATGGTTTTGTTCCTCGCGATATTTTAATTTGACAGACTTTGCAAAACTTCAAAAAGTTTCCATGCAAGACTTTTTTTGGGACTTTGAGGCCATATTAGAAAATTCAGTTTATCTGTAAACAAATAAATTACTATTAAATTTTGTTTTAAAGCTAGTCACTTATTTGGATAATTAATTGAAAATAATCCGCTAAAAAAGACAAAAAGAAAAAAATATAAAGGGATGGAGCGGTAAATTGTACCAACCAGTAGTTAACAAAAAAAAAAAAACAAAAAAACTTATAGAATTTAATTTTTGAAACCAATGTATAAAAGTTTACACAATGAAATGCAAATATGCATTTCTTTTGAATTTTTTTTTTTTTTTTTGGTTGACTGTGTTCAATTCACACATGGTTGATGCGGTTCAATATTGCTAAACTATAAGTCTTAAGTAAAATTCTATTTATAAATACTTTTTAAAATGAAATTATTTAATTAATCGTAAATATTATTTAGACATAAAAATTAATTGATTACAACACCTTTTAAAAAATATATATTAATTTCTTTTTCGTTCGGCAAAAAACTGCGTCAAACACTTTTTTTTTAATTTTCAATTTAAAATTCTAGAAAAAAGATTATATTATTCTGCGTTTAATATAATCAAATTCAGGGTTTTATCTTTCTGGAGAAAAAAAATTAAAAAATGGATTTTATTTCAATGAAATTTAAAAAAAACAACTTGACTGAATTGAATTAATTACCCTTAAATTAACGAAGGGGTTATTTAATAACTTTAGGTTTGGAAGAGATAGGTATGGGGTCGGTTTTTTTGAAACATCAAAAGAAGCCGACTACTGTCCAAATTTTGCGAAATAATACGTGATCAATTTCATTTTAGAGATATTTCTTTCAAAAGCCTTCTTTTAAAAAAAGAAAAAAAAGTATATTGTTCTATTAAACCTTTTACTGTTTTAATAATTTGACTTTGCTCGTTTTAAGAAAATATAAGTTGAAAAAGCATTTTCATTCACTATTAGAAGATTTGTCAGTAAAAAAAAACAGTCGCCAAAAAGATAAGCGTTTTTTTTTTTTTTTTTTTTTTTACTCGCAATGTAGAGCCCTGCATACTTCTTTTCAAGTTAACTCTTTTGTAGTTTTGATCACAATAGATCTGAATGAATGAACCTTGTAAGGGAAGGGCACTAAGCATTGCCCTGTTAATAATGAATTTCTTTGGTTTCTTTTTATAACATGCTACATTTCTCTCTTGCCGTTAGAAATATCAGGACATTTTTTTCAACATCAGGATAAAAGAATCGTAATGAAGGAATCGGAAAATTAAGGTATTTTTTAACGATGCGATTCCGATTCCGATACCTCCCAAAATACACGATTCTTACGATTAACGATTCCGATTCCGATTAATCGTCCCACCACTAGTTCATAGGTCACCTTCTCAGCTAGATTTTGAAATACAAATTTTCAATTTTCGTTTATGAAAACAGGTGATAATAAAATTACTGCTGTTCAAAAGTCCTCAGAATTAGTAAGGGACATGAGACGATTTCTTTTGATTGGCTGTTACTTACCATAGCAACTTTTTCATCATTGACACATTCATAAATCATAGTGGGGATGTCGCTTGCATGCCAACTTATTTGGGTTATATAGAGAGAGTTAACAAAAATGATGCTCTTTGTTGGGCTAGGGCTGATAATATTTCGCTTATGACGTTGCCTGTTAATTCTGTTTTCCCCCCCCCTTTCTGTTTATTTACTTAATTATGTCTTTTATTTGATTTTTTTGATTTTTAAAAGTTGGTAATTTTTTTTATGGGTTGTTGACAATGCGTATGATATTGAACATAATATTATGCGGGAAACAGGGTCACGGCAAGTGCCAGCATCGACCTCTTCCTCAAACAGAAATTAGACGAGGTCTATATCAATGAGACATTGTGCTCAGCACTCCTCAATTCAGGTTGCTCTCGCACCATAGTGAATGGGATCTCTGCCGCACTTGGAAGAAGAAGAATATCAGAGTGAACATTCTCAGAGAGACGCAGACATGTTGCGGGGTGAGCGCTGTGAACATTCGCACAAGAACTGGAAATTCGGCTAACATCGAAGCACTGATAGTATTTGAGAAACCACTGAGCTTTGACCTGCTGCTAGGCTATGATGCCATCAGAGCCGTAGGTGGTGCTCATATAATGCAGATGGGGGCGGTACAGTTTCAGGAGAAAGTTCCAGTGTGCGCTGTTCTAAAGATTGACCAGCCAGACTTTATTGTCGAATTTGATCAGCAGCAGAAGTACATCTTGGGATATAATACTTGATAAAAGGTCGGGTGGGGTTTATGATTGTTGCATATTTATCTTATTTTTTTCATGCTGTTTTGTTTTTATATATTTATGTGTGTGTGTGTGTGTATATATATATATATATATATATATATATATATATTTGGTGTAATTTATTTGCAGAGAGGAAATGACTTTAAGTATTTGGTATCTATTTCTTCCTCACGAGAGAAATGTGAAACTAGGGTTGGAAAGTGAAATTGAAAAGTTAGCGCTTCAGAGAAGAAGCACTCTGTCCCTGCAAAATATGCCTGTCCAGGCCCGTCACATTGACTGGCAGAGGCGCCTCAAGCAATAGGCAATAAGCTAACTACTTCCCAAAGAGAGAAAGCGTGGGAGGGTGGACCTTCTAGAACTGCACTGAACCAGCATTGCACCACAGTCAACCAGGAAGTGGCACAATATATTAGTTCGATTGTTTGTCAATGCATAGTATTTCCTATAAACACTGGAAATCTTGATCATCAAAGAAAAAAAATTACTACTGCCATTAAAAACCTCATAAATTTAATTAAAAGAAAGTTGTTTGTTCTTGGTATAGGGTTTTGTTTTCAGTTGCATCCCCATCATGAACAGAGACAAATGCACCACAAATATAGTGTATTTGAAAACATGGGGTCTACAGTTCATCATGACTTGTCCCTGCATTCTTAACCCAAACTCAAACAGCACAAGGAGAAAAACTTGAGAAACTACTAGTCATCATGCACTATTGACCTCCATATTTTCAAACAGATTTACATAGTGCTCAATATCAGCTATAGAGCTTATCTTTATGAATATAGAAACTATACAACTATATTATATACTAGCTGGACCTGTGTCTTGGTATTGCCTAGGCAAATTTTGGAATGCAAAAAACACTGGCTCCCATCCCTGTACCACATAGTACTAAAAATGTGAAATAGGCTGTGTAATATTTTAAATATAAATGTCTCGGGGGGGGGGTCTGGGTATGTAGATAAAATGTATGATGGCATATATTGTAAAGGAAGAGTGGATGAGTATTATCTACAAATTTAATTTATATATAAATAAAACTCTAAATCTATGTATGTGTGTATATTTGTATCTGTGTGAAAATATTTAATGGATAAACTCATAGAACTGAAATTAACAGGAAATAGTCATCCTACACGAAGGGTCTTTATAATGTGTAAAATCTTTGTTTGGATGGATGAATAACGCGTACAGACGTATATCGTCAAGTTAAGTTGAAACGTAAAATGTTCATTTCAACTTGAGAACATTTCTCTCACTTTTGCGCATGCGCAAATTCATAGCTTGAAGCAATTTAATTTTAAATCTTATCTATTTGTTGATAGCTCAAATGGAAGAGAACACAGCTAATTGCTTTTGATTCTCCAGCTGATGGCACCCAAGTAATTTTTATTTTAATTATGTGAAATATATATATATATAAAATTCATGATGTTGACCATCTTATAATTTATTCTTTTAAATCTGTCGATTTATACAATTGTTGACAGTATCTGTTTCGTAGCGCAAAACCAATCACTTAATTATTATATCAATCAGTGAATCTATTTTGCCCTTAACTCATTAACTGTTGCTATTTCTTCTGATGAGTAAAGGGCATACTAGATTCACTAATTGATATAATATTTAAGTGATTGATCTTGCGCTACGAAACAGGTACTGTCAAGAATTGTATAAATCAACTGATTTAAAGGAATAAATTATAAGATGGTCAAGATATATATATATATATATATATATATATATATATATATATCTTGGGGAATTGGCTCTGTAATAATAAATAGGAAATCTGAATGAATTAAAATATATTTAATTGTATTTTATGACCAGGCAAAATTGCCCCCCCCCCTCACCAGTGTAATACAAGTTTGTATGCTAGTTTTGTTTATGAAGCTATGATGGCTAGTCAAATCAGGGGGAAATGTTGCTTTTCTTTATAAATTTAATTTTCAATTTGTCTTTACATAAGCCGTAATGTGTTGCTACACAGTCATGAGCATGTTTTGTATCTTCTAGTATTTTATTTTATTTTACTTTTTTTTATTACATTTTCACCCCAAACAAGGCACATTGCCACTCAGGTGTAGGGGGCTACTATCAGGGTCAGCAACTACGGGGGCACTATGTAGGGATTTGGGAAGCAAGATGTCGGTTCACGTTGCACTTGAACTTCTGCATGTCAGTTCACGTTGCACTTGAACTTCTGCATGTCAGTACAGTAACGGAAGCATGATCCTGGAATGGAATTCCAGAGTCTAGCGGTTCTGGGGAAGAAACTACTGGAGTAGAAGGATCTTTTGCATCTAGGGATCTCTACTGTGTGGGGGTGGGATTTAGTTGCCTGTAAACCTCTTTAGGCTACAACGCTTATATTCAAAAATGGAATTCTTAAAAATTAAGGATTAAGAATTTTGCTAAGCGTTGTTGCCTGAAGAGGTCTCTAGTTACTAAATACTAGAAGACAGAAACATGCTCATGACTGTGTGGCAACACATTACTGCTTATGTAAAGACAAATTGAAAGTGTAACTTGCTCTATCCCGGTATTGAGCACTCTTGTATTTACCTAGTTATATTTTACTAGTTACCTTACTTTTGAAAAATAGCAATCTCAAATTAGTTTAATATTCCTGTTCGTTGATTTCAGTGCTAATTCTGATGTCGTTGACGGAGACAGCGAAAGTGTCCCCAGTGTTGTCTCCTCTCCCCCTGAGCCGCGGAAAGAGATACAGGGTGTGGATGCTGACACTGGCAGTGACATTGAAGAAGAAAGGTATCTGCCATCACTGCTGTCTCTGTCCGTGTTCAGCATGCATCATCGGACAATGGCAGCAACCCAAAAGCATGTTTGATTATTATTAACTCCTATTAATATTTACTAACTTTATTAACCACTTGGCTTTTCTTTCATTTTCTTTTTTTTCTTTTTTTTTAATGTTTAAAATAAGGATTGTTAATTTGGATTATTTGAATTATTCGAACTAATATATATTTTGTCATTTTACTTGAAACGTAAATCAGTTTGTATTCACCAAACTTCTTATATATAGTGAATAAATGACAAAAATTTATATACCAAAATTTATAATGTTGACCATCTTATAATTTATTCTTTTAAATATGTCAATTTATACAATTCTTGACAGTATCTGTTTTGTAGCACAAAACCAATCACTTATATCAATTAGTGAATCTATTTTGCCCTTTACTCATTAACTGCTGCTATTTTTTCTGATGAGTAAAGGGCAAAATAGATTCACTAATTGATATAATAAGTGATTGATTTTGTGCTACGAAACGATACTGTCAAGAATTGTATAAATCAACTGATTTAAAGGAATAAATTATAAGATGGTCAACATCATGTACTTTGGAATATAAAGTTCTTGTCATTTATTCTATATATTGCTCTGTAATCACATTGAGCTTCTTATATAAGGATTGATATATAATAAGAAAATATATTTCTACAGAAATATATCAATTCTCTGATTAAAGAAATTTTTTTAGTGGGAAATTTTCTACCTATATAAAATTAATGAAGTTCAAGCTCAATGAATGTCTTTTCATATAGTGTAACATAATACAGGGTGGTTGCTAGAAAAGCGGGAAATTTTAAGGTTAGCTTAGATCATGAGTAAAATGTGTGATTGTTATTTTTTGATTGGTGTCGTGTGAATGTTGTAAAAATAAATCGTTTAACGCTGCAGTGAAGTGCATGGACGACATTTTGAGTATGTATGAGTATAATATAACATTTGTCTTTGAAATATTTTGTAAAAATAAATCGTTGTTTGACAAATTTCCCACTTTTCTAGCGACCACCCTGTAGTTTTCAAAATTCCCAAATCAAGTCTCCTCAGTTGCTACATAATTATATTTCAAAAGGAAAATTATTACAATATTATTTCGTTTGCAATTAACAAGTCAACAATGATTTTGAAAGCTTCTACATTACACTACATATAATAGAAATTATTTATATAAAAACTGTTGCATATTTCAGAGATGTATCATGATTTCATTGCGGTAGACTTGCCTTTAACAAGGCCGATAGCCATTAGTCGTGTTCTCTCGTGTCATGAATGAATGCGTGAATGTAGGATTGACATGAAATTCTTAAAGATAAATTAAAATGACCGAAAAATGGGCTGAAATGACTTAAATAAATAAAAAGTAAATGACTTATAATGACTTTAATGAAGTTAAGAATGAATTGAATGACTTTAAGAATGACTTGAATGCTTAAAAAATAACTGGAATCCTTCAAAAACAACTTGAATGATCTGGAAAATGACTTGAATGGCTTTGAGACTGACTGATTGTAAAGTGGGTGATCATTTTACATTAAATTAATACAGAAAAGTGATTCCCCACTTTATATCACAAAGTTACAAACATAAGTACAGCATGTAGTAAGAACAGATACTACGCTTTGATCTTGTTTATATAGTTTATTTCTGTAATGAAAAAATTTTACAATTAAATAAACCCCTTTGATCTTAACCAAAAAGGCCAAGCACAAAAGTGTTACGAACGAACCGACCAACGGAGTGACTTATAGAGTCGTTTGCATGCGACTAAAAATGCTTTTAAAAATCCAAACAAATCATCAGCAACTCACGAAATGAAAAACAAATCAGAATGACATTCAAAATTGAAATCAATTGGTAAGAAACTAGTGAAACGTGTTTGAGTGTTTTTTTTTTTTTTAAGAAAGTACCTTTTTGAGTCAAGGCAGACTGTAAATGTATATGGGTTTTAATCATAGCTAAGTATCGTTACATGAATATAATTGTTGTAAATGGATGTTGTTTGGATTCCTGTTTTGAGGAAGTATTTAAATTTAGGGGCAGTGATGTTTGGTGTAATATATTGGTTACTGGGTGAGCCAGATATTAAGTGGGGATGTATTTTCGTTGTTAAGGGGTATAAGTTTAAAGATTCTATAAAATGATAGAAAGGTTGTCTACAAATATAAAACTATGGTCATAATTGTAGCTTCTTACCTAGGTGAGGTGGGCTGTAAAAAAGGGGGTATCTTTATCGGTGGAAGAGACTTCTAAGGGTAAGAATTAGGTAGATGGGTAAAGATAGGTTTGTTATCAACGTAATCTATATCTAATCTGTAGTAATCTGCAAGGACCAATGGTATAACAGATAAAGTACTAGGTAAAAATTCAGTTCCAAGTGACCTTCTTCTGGAGGTTGAAGTTTCAATCTGCAGTGCAAGGTGATACTTAGAATCCAATTGCGAATTATTTAAGACTTCTACTCGGTCACGGCCGACAGAATGAAGTATGCTAACTCCGATCAAACAAAGGGTTAAAAATTCTGTGCTGATTACGGAGTTTGACAGATGCGCGATTTGAACAGATACACCTGAAGAAGTTCAGTAGTTACATTGGCTGAAATGTGTGAATAGCATCCAATATGAGGAGAGTAGTCCAAATAATCCAAATAAACGACTTTGTGTACAGATTTTCAGTTGTATAATCAATACTAATGCATAGTTTTGTTAATAACTTTCAGACTGAATGATCCTAATCCTAACGAACTGCACCGATTATAACCCCCCCCTTAACATTGCATGGTTTGATTTGTTTTCCTATTTTATAGAAAGAAAATGAAATCGGTAAACATAACTGTTAATGATTTTAAAGGAAATATACTTGGAAAAAAATGAATCCTCTCCTTTTTAAGAGCAGGTATCCAGAAATTTACAACTGTGACAAAAGCAGTTCTGACTACAAATGAAGAAAGACGAATAAAGCTCGGAGTGTTCTGCACAATACGAACTGGACTAAATTGATTTAGTGAACTAAAATTTAGTTTAGGGTTGGTTTATACAGAGTGGCCCACTTAAAAATAGCCCGATCTCTATAATCTTTCTCTTAACGACCAACTGACACCACAAGACAAAATGCAATTCCTTTTCCAACAAGATAGCGCGACATGCCACACGTCTCACAGATCACTTACACAAGTTCACGACATGTTTATGGATTAGAGAACAATAAGCAAAGGATTATGGCCACCACGTTCTCCCGGACTTGTCATCATGTGATTTTTATCTTTGGGGGAATTTAAAACAAAAATTTTATGAAAATTTTATGCACAGTCTAGACCAACTAAAGGAGAACATTACCAATGCTATCAGAAGAATCATCAGAGAAGATCTACAGGCAGTATCTGCAAACGTTGAGCGTGATTATTATTCGATGGGTGACCATTAGGAAATGCCATGTCAGACGACGTCGACACCTGCCTGGAACGTGCTCAGATCAAATCATAATACTTGTGCCCCCTCGACGTATATACACCCGACTAACCAAACAAGCAGCAAAATCATACCCCTTCACTGTTCAGATCCCTAGATGCTCGAAAATCTTCTACAGGGTGGCCCACTTAAAAGTAGCCTAATCTCTCTCTCTCTCTCTCTCTCTCTCTCTCTCTCTCTCTCTCTCTGATCTTTCTTTTTTTTTCAGATTAAGCGGCCCACTTAAAAGTAGCCATATGTCTCTAATCTTTCTCTTACCGACCAACTGACACCACAAGACAAAATATAATTCTTTTTCCAACAAGATGGCGCTACATGCCACATGTCTCACAGATCACTGACACGAGTTCATGACATGTTTACGGAAGAGGGAACAATGAGCAAAGGGTTATGGCCACCATGTTCCCCAGACTTGTCATCATGTGATGTTTATCTTTGGGGGAATTTAAAACAAAAAGTTTATGCAAATAATCCTCACAATCTAGACCAACTAAAGGAGAACATTACTAATGCTATTAGGAGAATCACCAAAGAAGATCTACAGGTCTGCAAATGTTGTTACACGTACCCAGAAATGCATAGATGCCAACGGGGAGCATTTCCATCATCTTTTATAACACTACAAATAATTTAAACAAAAGAATGTTTCTCCTCTCTACTACATTTTCTGGGCTACTTTTAAGTGAGCCATCCTGTAGTAAAAAAAGAAAAAGTTCAATTTTTATTGTGCATAATAATGTTCAGCGAAATTCCTTAACGTGTGCCAATTTCGAAAGTCTTTTAAACTCTGAATTGATGCCATATGTATTGCAATTTTCTTGGATACCTATTCCTAAAAAGTACCTTTACCAACCCATGCGTGACGTATTTG
The DNA here is from genome assembly GCF_053919585.1 of Euprymna scolopes. Lineage (NCBI taxonomy): Eukaryota > Metazoa > Mollusca > Cephalopoda > Sepiida > Sepiolidae > Euprymna > Euprymna scolopes. Next base: position 77,684,821 of record NC_136519.1, read on the forward strand.
TGTTAAAATCAATTTAATGTTTTATAGAACATATAAGCAGATAAAGTTATTATTGGCCTTAATAGTTAGGCAGCCGACTTATGTTTTTTTTTTCTTTCCTATGAAATCCTAACCAATCCTAATATGGTAATTTCATATGCAAGAGGTGTTTCAAAAGTAATGCCTCCTATTTATTCCACCTGAATGGATCAGAGGGAATTGCAAATTGTATTATTATCATGACTGAACTTATGCATTTATGACCTGAAATTTTCATCTCTGTGTTGCAGATATTGACGGTGTGAGACTCTTAAAAAAGCAATCCCTGTTATGGACATGCATCAGAAGCAGAGATGAGTAATTGAATTCCTGACAAGAGTATATTGAGAATGGTGGTGACTATATAGAAAAATAAATTCTGGGGCACAAAAGGTGGTTCGTTTTAATAGTGCCACTCCTGTCTTTCTAGTTCTTCAACTTTTTAGTTAAAAAAAAAAAAAAAAAAAAAAAATAGGAGGCTTTACTTTTGGAGCAACCCTCATACAAATATTTTCCAACAGTTATGTTTACCAAAATTTTTTTTATCTAATTTGTAATATAACACTGGTTATTTTTTTTTTATTTTATTTATTTATTTATTTATTTTTTTTTTTGAAAACATTGTTTTGTAGATTTTTAAAAAATCAATTTTGGGTTTTTTTTTTTTTGTTTGTTTGTTTGCTTTTAACATAAAATTTATTTTATGCTTAGATGTTCAGAATAAAATTCCTTTTCAAAGCAAAATATATATTTTTTTTCGTATTGTCTGGGTGTTGTATTTGTGTTTAGACATGATGTTGCACTTGGATCCGTGGCATGCAGAAGATTTGGTGATTGTATGCCCCAAAGACTAGTCTAAGTTCTAGTACAGAAGAATATGAAAAAAAGTAGCTTGGATCCCCCACTCTCCTACTGCATGTCTCCTAGCAGGATTTAAGCAGGATGACTGAAAAGCAGTTATCATTACATGTACAGAGTTTTGATTTGTTTTTCTTATATCTTAATAATTATAAAACTCTGTGAACCGGCCGGGCATCTGAGCTTGCTTGAATCTTGTATTATAATAAAGTCGTGTTCCCGTTTATTTGCTTGTTTGTTCACAATTTGATGAATATATACAAAACGTACAATGTATCACAAATTCATTTTCATATTGAAAACAAACTTATTCCAGCATGAAAAATAATGTTAATAATTAGCTCAATTTTATTGTTTCAATAGAATCGCTTGAATTGTTCTATTTAGAAATATTATTTAAAATTAATTTATTGAATTCATTTTTAATTTAATTTATTTTCAATAATTAATAGCAGACAACAGTTGCATTTAAAACCGGAAGTAAACTTATTTATTTAAGCTATGAGAGTTATTTCGCGTTTGATTTTCATAAACCAAGATGGATATGTTTTATGTTTCCCTAAATCGAACATATGGTCACTTTTTGTAACAAATTAGAATATTCGGTGTATCTTAATTTGCATGTGACTAATCCTTCCACCTGGCAATGTTTTGACAAGGTCGGGTATATACAGCTGGTTTTAAATAAAACTAAAACTAACGCATTTGGATTTCATGTCTTAAAATATTCAGCAGAATTTAATCTTGGAATTTTTACTTTATTTCTTCAAATGAAGTATTGCTAATTTCTGTTTTGATTATTTGAAAAACATTACAGATTATTAAGGTGTAAATTATTGGTTTATTAATGGTGTGCACATCAAGGCTCTGATCCACATCTGGCATCAATTGAAATGGATGGCTCTCGTCTAGGGGAGGCTCCATGTTTTGATAAGCTTCTGGGATGGCCCTTTACTCCTGATCTGAAATGGAACACGTACATCAAGTTTGTTGCCTAGGTCGCTGAAAAAATAGTAGGATCCTTCTACCACTCCAGAAGATATCTCACTACTGATGCAATTTTCTATCTATAGAAAAGCCAAGTACGTCCAAGGATAGAGTACTGCTGCAACATCTGGGCAGGAGCTGCTAAAAACGGCCTATCTTGCTTTGACTTCATGGCTTAGTAGGGGATGCCCTTTTCTCTTCCCTGCAACCTCTCTCCAACAGAAGAGATGCTGCGAGCCTGTCTTTGTTTTATCGTTATTTCCATGGCAAGTGTTCGTCTGAACTCCAATCCCTGGTCCCCTCTCGCAAATCTTTCATAATAAACACCTGTCTAGCTGAAACCACTGTCAAAAATTTTCCCCACTCTTTATCTGTGCCAAAACCAAAACGTAGATTCTATGAACAAAGCTTCTTTCTTAGAAGTGCACGCCAGTGGAACTCTCTTCCGTTTGCCTGTTTCCCACCTGACTACAACTTGGATGTCTTCAAGTCCAACATAAACAAATTCCTGATGAACCGCCCCCTTAAGTAAGACACTTTATCAAATCTCCAATACTAATGATTACTACAATATTTGATTACTGTACACTCAATAACCCTTATCTCCGAGTGGCTTCCGGGCCTTGATTAGTGGTGACTTCCATGTAAAAAAAAAAAAATGGTAGAAATTATCAATAATTTACGCCATTAGACATTTCTGTTTCTGAATTTTTTAGATATGAATTGCTGATTCGTATTATTTGGATTACTGTTCTCATCTTGAATCTTATTTGCATAAAATTTCAGCTGATGTAATCTTCCACCTTCTTATTGAACTTGAGAATCTTTATCACTCTGGACCATACACAGAAATTCAAACTGAACCCTGTACTTAATCCATGCTCTCATTCTGTGAGTGATGACTGGGTAGAAGCCTTAATTCGCAATTGTATTTTTGAGCATCACCCACATTGAATATTGAATCTTTATAAACTTGTCCAAAACACTTGGCAGCCCGCCCTCCAAGTTGCTGAGCCTAATATGGCTAAAAATTCTCAACTCGAGCAATTTTGAGTAAAATCTTGTCAATGTCTAGTGTCCCACGGCACACCTGCTGTACAAAAGAGTAGATTAAACTTCACTTGGTTTGGCAGTATATATAAAAGAAAAAGTTGATGGACCTCCACGTTCTCTTGCAGCGCCTCTGCGGTACAAAAGAATGTTTAACTTCTGAGTTGGTCAGTTCAGGCCTGTCACTGTAAAATAAATTTTCTTTTCAAATGTTCCCCCCCAAAAATCCCAAGGACAGAAGAGATTAATGCATGCAAAGTAAATATAGTTTTGGGACTTTGAAGAAATTTACATAAAGAGAATTTTAAAAATATATATATATTTGAATATAATAACCAAAGCTATGCCCAAGAATCCATACATTATTTGCCTCTTTGTTTTTTTTGGGGTGGGTGGGGTGTCGGTATGCTAATGTTTTTTTTGTAGAAGTCACTGCTGTTACTATTAGGAGGGATGGGGAGAAAATGATAGGGTAACACTAATGTTCACATGTAGTAATGTTTTGCGTCGTTGCATCTAAGTTGTGGGTGGAGCTGTCGGCTTCACTTCAATAAGCTCATTTTTTTTTTTTTTTTTTTTTTTTACAAAAAAGTCCTTTGCAAGAGAAATCTTAATTTCTGGCACACAAATTACAATTCAATTTCAATGGGAAATTTATTACTCAGATGGAATATGCAAGAGAAATCGTAATTTCTGGCACACAAATTACAATTCAATTTCAATGGGAAATTTGTTACTCAGATGGAATATTCTGACATGCTTGGTATCTTTCAGGTAGGGGACACCAATTAGAAACTTCAAGTTTCTGGCTTGTTTTCTTGTTTTCCTATTCCTCTTTCTTCTGTTCTGCTGATTTTGGGCGGAGTCACGCCCTTTATACTAAGACTAGCAGGAGTGCCCAATGTTGCCCAGGTGTTTGTAGGTGTGTTGAGTAAAAAAAAAAAAAGTGGTAGTAGGCAGGCAGGCTCGAACCTGTGGGGCGAAGGTGGAAAAGACAGTAAAAAAAATAATCCTGACATCTTACCTCTACTCCATGATGTGATCGGAAGTGTAAAGCGTTCAAATTAAACATAGTCAATCAAAAAGATGACTTGCAGAAATGGCGTTGCTTTTAAACCTCTCATGAAGGTCGTTTTTAATGTGGGAGAAGACTAGCCCCCCCCCCCCAAAGGGGTCATTCTAGCAGTATCCAAATAAATAGTAATTGTCTCAGTATGAAAGGTTTTCCCTACATTGACCAAATACAGAACAGATATTACCCAGGTGAAGGTCGAGAGTTGGCGGTTGCATTCGATCAGCTTCACTTTATTTATACGAAAAAGACAAACACGTGAAATGAGGGAATTTTTTAAAAACTCAATCAAAAAAATGACAGAGACGATGTTTGTTTGCGAATCTAAGATATTATGATCTAGGAAGTATAAAAAACTTTTATTTTAAACTGATTGTTTTTTTGTTTTTTGTTTTTTTTTGCAAAACCAATTTTTTCTTTTTATAAATCTTTTATTTTAAACTGTTTTTTTTTTTTTTTGCAAAACCAATTTTTTCTTTTTATAAATTTTATTTTAAACTGTTTTTTTTTTTTTTTTGCAAAACCAATTTTTTCTTGTCCAAATTGTTAACATTTTTTCTTTTCATAATGTTTGTTGTTTCATTGAATTACCTTTCCAAGAATGTAACTATTTTCTGATTTTACAAAATCAATTTCTTTTTTGCAAAACTGATTTAAAAAATTTTTTTTTTTTGCAAAGCCAATTTCTTTTATAAGACCATTTTTTTTTTTAATTTTACATTTTTTTTCCATAATCGATTTCTTTTATTTTTAAAAACTTAATATATATATTTTTTTTCCATAATCAATTTCTTTTATTTTTAAAAACTTAATATATATTTTTTTTTCAGAATGATGCTTGTTCCTTCATTGAATAATCTTTTCAAGAATGTAATATTTTCTTCAACAAACTTAAAGGGAAAGATAGGTTGTGGGCAGGGTCATTAAATGAAATAAAAAGTCCTGGGCAACACCAAGTAGATACAGCAATGTTACAGCTGCAATATTGAATGCAAGTTACAAGATTTCAGCAGTTTGTGATGTATGAAAAAACTCTTACCTTGCAGGTTTAAAACTCCCACAAGATTTCAAATTATATTTAGTTACCTTTTTATTTACTGTTGATTCCATGTTTTAATTTCGTTTTTGCATTGCCATTTTTTCTTCCCCCAATATTTTTACTGTTCCAGATCTGTTTTAATTATTTTCCTTACCTTAGCGCTTTAGACATGTCTCTTAAAAACTCCTTTATTATATATTTTGAATTAATTTTCTCTAAGCCCTTCACTCGAAGAAGACTAGCTAAATACAGTTAGTAATAAGTATTAAGACAAAATGTTAGCTGGGCACATATACCAACATGACAAATCTGCTGGAAAAATGCTCCTGTGACCTCTAGAGTTCACAGGATTGGCTAGCATGTCTTATGTTACAATCAAGACTGTTTTAAGAGAAATACAGTGATCTCTTGAAATTGGAGCATCGGGGCGCACAAACTTCATAACATGACAGATTTGCATTCAATTGTTTTTTGTTTCTATTTTCTTAAACGAAATTAAACGAGAAATAAGAGAAATGCTAATCAGTGGAATTAAAAAATTGGTACTTGTTCAAAGAGAGGCAACAGATATTTTTAAATATGTCCTTTTAAGCAAAAGCAATATTACTTGTCATGTCGGAGATAGTAATATATACCAAAATTATTAAATTCATTGAATAAAAAATTATAGTTGAAAGTAATTTTTATGGAAAATTGCATTTTTTGTAGATGTTTTAGAGTAGACTGAAGATTGTAGAAACAGGGGACAGAACTCAAAAAGCATATTTTAAATTACATCTAACATGTTTAGCCGATAGTGAAAGTTTTTTTTTTTTTACTTAAAACACAATAGCAGTTGTTCTACTTGATGCATTTTAGTAATTTTGGGATATATTACTATTTTCGACATGACAATTCAGTAAATATTATTTTCGCTTAAAATGACATAGTAAAAAATTTAATTCTGTTGCCTCTTTTCGTATAAACATAAAAAAAAAAGTCAACAACGTCAATTGATGGGGAGACTCAACAAAAATTAATATTTGTCACTGGTTTTCTTTCTTTTTTTTATAAATTAGTTTCTTTTTTTTTAAATTAATATGCAGTTTATATATATATATATATATAATTACCTTTTATAAATTTATTTGTTGCTAATGTTTTTTCAAAATTTTTTTTCTTTGCAGTGATGTAAGCCTACACGAAGATCCAGTCAACGTTATAAAAAGTAAGACATCGGTCAGTTCGTCTACCAGCAGCTATGGCGGGTTCGTGTCTTTTACTTTTCAATTGATTTTTGTTTGGGTACGGGGAGCATAGTTGGCACAATGGATACCAACATGACTTTTGGAATCAGCTTTTGTGGTCATTTACACATTCATTTTACCCACCCAGGGAGACGTGGCTGATACAACAAGAACGTAGATTAAAAGAGAAAAGGATGAAGATGGGACCATTGGGTGAAACAGTGGAAGTAAAAAGACTAGGATGTAGGTTAAAGTGTACCAGTTATCTTAAGGTTCTGATTTCAATCCTGAGCAAAGACAGCAAGATAATTAACTGAAAGAAAATATTCTAAGGTTTTGAAAATGGAATGCAAGTTACAAACCAATATTGTTTCTAAAATTTTAAAATCTTTCATTATAAATCCCAATCATACAAAAATGAATTTTTCATCGGCAGCAGACAACAATCAAATTATCAAAATGTATAAAAAAAAAAAAAAAAAAAAAATGAGGAGTATATTGCTTTAAGCATTGTTGATAGTTTACAAGGACTTGTATTTAAAAACTACTTGCTTAGGTGCCTGGCGTTGCCCGGGTGTTTGGAGGTGTGTGTTGAACAAAAAAAAAAAAATGATATTAGGCAGGTTCGAATTTGTACAGCGAAGAAGGAAAAAAAAAACGTAAACAAAAAATAGTGACATCTTTGCCGTTGCATCCATCGCCAAACCGGAAGTGGCAAAGGCTAGTTGATCGAAAAGAGGGGATGACTTTCGAAAATATCAGCAAAAAAAGCGACCCCTCCTTATAGAAAAGTGCCCAGTTAAGGGTGAAAAAAATTGTTTTTAGCCAATTTTTCAATATTTATCGTCCGAAGGGTCGAGCTTCCAAACGATACCGATCTTGTGAAAATCCGTCGCCTCTGTCGAAAGTTTTAGGAAGACATACAAACATACATACATTTAAACAGACAGGTGAGATTTATATAATAGACTGGCGGGGGTGCCCGGCATTGCCTGGGAGGGGGAAGTATTGGGATGGAGGTAGGCTCAAACTCGAAGCCTTGAAGCAATTAGCCTGATGACTTACTATGATGCTACGCGAACAGAGAAGTGAGGAAGGGTGAAAATAGACATTTTAAAAAGCAGGTGCTTAAACAAACGTCAGTGTTTTCTAGGTCAAACATCATGCCATAGTAGTAGTAGAGAAAATCACGGCGTGAATTTTGTCACATAAAAGTCGTTGAAATAAGATACAAAGACCACCGTTTCGTAAATCGGACATATTATAATCTAGGGAGCATATAAAATGTTCTAAGAAACAGTGACCACCCCAAGCACCCCCACCCCCGAGCCTTTGGCGGACATACAAAAAAAAAAAATGCACACAAACACACACACATTTTTGCCTTTATGTTATAGATGGGAATGCAGTTTTGCCTGAGTGTTTGGAGGGGGTGGGGGTGTTAATGAAAACGTAAGAATAAGCGAAATAAAAAAAGAAAACAGAAAGCGGGTGGTGGGGGGGTAATTAAAACATTGAAAAAAAAACCCCAAAAAGCTAACGGAAGGCAAACGAACGATGTTAAATGTAAAAATCGAAAAAAGAAAACAGAAAAACGAACGTTAAAAAAAAAAAGCACGTGAAAAATGGCCTAAATCAGCCTGTTTCAATATTAAAATTTTAAAAATCGGTGGGTACCTGGGTGTGTGTGGTCGGTCGGGGGTGTTAATGAAATAAATCCTGAGAATAAGCGAAGTAAAAAAAAAAACCCCAGAAAAACGAACGTTACATGAAAAATGGCTTAAATAACACTGGTTCTATATTTAAATTTAAAAAATCATCAAAAAAAAAAGGCATCTCACTCCACGATTCGAACCCAAAACGTTTAGATAATGAACCAACGTGCTAACCAACTGAGCTTAACACAACATACATGAAATTTAGTCAGTTCTTCAACTATTTAAAGTAAATCAGGTCATGACGTTGTCTGATGCATGCATAGAACCGGTCATCGTCACGAGGGGACGGTTTTTGTTGACCCCCCCCCTCCCCTCCCCTGTCGAAAATTGTCGTTTTTGGCCAATTTTTCAATATTTTTCGGGTGAAGGATGGGGCTTCAATATGATACAGAGTTTGTGAATTTTTGTCGTGTCTGTCGAAAGTTTTTAGCAGACACACATACAAACATACATGCATACATTTTCACTTTTTTATATATAGATAGATTTATTTAACATGATGTGCTGAACTAGGATGATAATGTGGTGCTAAGTTCTCAAATGTTTAAATAATACTAGTAGGGCAGCCGGCATTGCCCGGTCATAAAATACACTTAAATATGATATTTTAATTAATGCAGATTTTGTATTTAGTATTATGCTAGCATTTCAGTCCAGCGTTGCCCGGGTGCTTGGAGGTGTGTGTTGAGCAAAAAAAAAAAAAACGTGGTATTAGGAAGGCAGGCTCGAACCCGTACCGCGAAGGAGGAAAAGAGTGGGGAAAAACATGACGTCTTTGCTGTTAGAACCACCACCAAACCAGAAGTGACATAGGTTTAAATTAAGGCTAGACAATCAAAAAGAGGGGAAAAAATATTGGTAAAAAAAGCGACCCCTCCCTGTAAAAAAGTGCCCAGTTGAGGGTGAAGAAATTAATGTTTTTAGCCAATTTTTCAGTATTTGTCATGTGAAGGGTCGAGCTTCAAAACTATACTGATTTTATGGAAATCCTCTGCCTCTGTCGAAAGTTTTAGGCAGACATGCAAACGTACATACATACATTTATATATTGGTAGCTCAAATTTTCGACCTAAACTGATTATAAAGCTTGCCCTATCTCTGAATACCCTTTATGTAAAATTTCAAATGTTTAGACCAGAAATTGTCTGAGTAATTTGGTAGAGACCACAGAGGTCAATTTTTTTAAAACTTTCAACCCTATTATGACTCCTTAACATTTATTGTTTTTGGGCTCAAATCAAGTTAAAGTAGATCCATGTCCAAGGAACCTATATCTAAAATTTCAAGTGTTTAAACCCAAAATTGTCGGAGATTGGTAGAGTTCTCAAAGGTCAAATTGTTGAACTTTGACCCCTTAACAGCCAAATTTCTGGCCGAAAACGGATTACAAAGATTTTCCCAAATCTCAGTACCCTATATATCAAATTTCGAGTCTGTAGACTGAAAATTGACAGTTATGTGGATTCTGATTTATGAAAGTATGATAGGTTATAAAAAGGAAGGGTTGTAAAGAGATAGCTTTGAATTTGGAGGTATCAAGACCAAAACAAAATATGATGAAAGTAAAAATAAAATAAATAAACCCCATAATTTATTATACCATACCTGCTCACACTGAAACACTTATAATATTCTGTTGATCTATATTAAAAAAACCTTGTTAAACTTTGTGACATATTTCCATTCTATGGAGGTCAGGCGCGAACAAAGACCCCATAATTTTATTTTACCATATTTCTTCAAACTAAAACATAATTATCAAAGTATACTTACGCAAATAGATATGAAAATCTTTATTAAAGTTTGTGCCTATTTCCATTCTATGAAGGCCAGGCACGAACGCAGACCCCACAATTTTATTATACCATCCATATTTAAGTTAAAACATACTTATCAAAGTATTATGTACATCTTTATCAAAAACACTTGTAAAGGTTTTTTTTTTTAAATTTTTTTTTTTTTCATACTTTGTAGACCAGGTGCGTACGCAGACCCCCACAATTTTAATGAATCATCATTATGCCAGATCAAACATACCCATTCCTGTGTCTCGATATATCTATCATTATGTGATCAGTTTTCTATAATAGTCAACCATATAGGAGTCTATTCGTGACCAGACACACACACACAGACGTTCAGCTTCATATTATAGATATTGGACCCAATATAATAATAATGATTTAAATTAAAAAAAAAAAATGACTCTTATGAATGAAAAATGAAATCAAAATCAAAACGTTTAGCTTACAACTTATTCTTGCCTCTGCTGTTAATGACTAAGCTATGAAGACATTTGCTGCAAGGCCAAAAATTAAAACCTGAACCAATAGCTATTACGTTATGCATGCATATTCATAATGCCGACATTCAACAGCTGGCAAATTTCATTTTTAAAATTTTCCGTTTTGTACCAATTTTCCCCGGCTAAAACTCAAATATAAAGTTTTGCATTGATTCAAATACCCTATATATAAATTTGTCTGTACACCTAAAATTCTAGGAGGAGTTTGGTAGGCAAAATTTTTTAAACAAAATATATACGTATACATAAATATATATGGAAAGAGTTTTATACGGACATATCTACAAAGGACAGATCCTACAGCCCAGAAATCTTTCCTGCAATCACACCTTGACTCAATGCAGCACAGAAAAAAAAAAAAATATCACTCAGTCTCTAAAATGGCAGGTGAATGTCTGACATCCGGTAGGATATGCCATCCTCAGCAAAAACTCAAAGATAAAATTTAAAAAAATAAAAAAAGCAACTGAAGCTAGCTGTGGTCAAGTGTACCATCGTGCATTTTGCTAGGAAAAGGACAACATCCTCAAGCGCTAATATCAAAAAGTCTTATGAAAGTGACCTAGGCATGTTTAACAGCAATTTGAACAACGTGCGCATTTAAAATTATCTTGAAGGCCTATGTTGTCCTGTCATCACTCACCGTCAGCTAAAACTGTATCCAGCTAGGGTGAGACCATACTTAGAATTTGCACCGTCCGCTTGAAAACTGTTCAGAGGCATACAACAAAGTCAGTGCCTGCCATCAGATATCCGTCACACTCTGAACATGTTACTTTTTAAGATTTGGTTTATTGAATTTCTGAGGTTTAGCAATTGACTTTGTAAACACCCAGACAATTAACAACTCTCATCAACAACGACAGTCCTGAACACTTGCTTCATCTCCATGTGTCTAGGTCCTGGATATGACCTTAAACTATATCCGATGGTGAGGCCCCAGCTTACGGGCTTTGGGGAGTGTGGAGCCACCCCTTAATTGCCATTGCGCCCAGGTCCCCTCTGACCTAGAGTGGTAGTACCTGTTAGGGTCCCAACTATGGGTTGAATAGAAACTGACTTGAAAAAACCCCCCAAATATATTCTATTAAAAAAATTTTCTTCAAAATCACTGGATTCAGAATTAAATAACCTGAAAAGGGTTGATACGCCGTAAAACAAAAACAACCAACCAACCAACCAATCCATGTGTCTAACATGTATATGGACATATTTACAAATTCTGAAAACAGGACTGCTCCTACGATTTTGAGAAACAATTTTTTTTTTTATCTTCAAAATTGCTGAAACATTGAAGAAAGTGCTTGCATCAGTTGTTGGCTCCCAGGATACTGTGCCCCTTATATTTGCCGAAAGTACACTTGATGTCTATCCACCTCCATGCACGGTCCTGGATATGACCTTAAACTATATCCAGTGGGGAGGCCTCAGCTTGTGGGCTTTGGGGAGTGTGGAGCCACCCTTTAATTGCCATTGCTCCCAGGTCCACTCTGACCTGGAGTGGTAGTACCTGTTAGGGTTCCAACTATGGGTTAAATAGAAACCGACTTGAAAACAACAAATATATTCTATTAAAAATTTTTTCTTCCGAATCTTTGGATTTGGCATTAAATAACCCGAAAAGGGTTGATATGCTGTAAAACAAAAACAACCAACCAACCACCTCCATGCACGCACATATATCATGACTAGTAACTTGTTCGTTTTCCTGATAATCGTACATTATCTTATGTATTACACATGCTTTTCAGCTGAGTTGTAGGCCACCTACAGAGCACTGCACACAATGATTGCTTTATTTAAAAAAAAAAGAAAAATGGACTCTCCCGTCTATTTCAACATATGAGCTCCGCCATAATAATTAAGTTGTCCGAAAATCCACACAGGATTTTTTAAGTGTTGAAGGCTTTGTGTGGAATCATCCACACTCTTTGGGGGCGGGGGTCAACTGCTGATCTCAGTTGATACAGTTGATTGCCACGGACAGAGCAGAGAGTAGATCTCATTTTTCATCAGTTTTCCTTCTCTTAGATGCTTCTCCTAACAAAAACTGATGGTGCATCTCTCCCATTGATTTTAAATGTTTCCTTAGGTACTAACCTAACCTTCCCATGTCTTGGTGCAATACATACGGTGCCTAGTATTCCTAAATGGTTACCCATCTGATACTGACCAAACACATCATTGCTTAACTTCGATTAATAGATTTTTTTTATTTTTTTATTTTTATTCAGAATTGATGCTGTAGATCAGCGAAAAACGAGTGCCTTAACAAATGAAGTTTTTGTTCCATCAGTAAAAATATCTAAAATCCCACAGGTAAAAAAGATTTACATTTTATTTAATGAATGAAAATGAAAAATTTTGCATATGATTTTTTTTATTACAGAATCTCGATCCGTTTTCTACTTTTTCTTTATTTTAATTGTTTTTTTTTTTTGTGCCTAAACTCGTTTTTCTAAAAACGTTACCATTTCTGATTTTTATAACTATATATATACCTATTTACTATGCCTCCCCACGGGACAGAGTTAGACACCAGGGTCGTTTTTTAACGTGGAGAAAAGGTACAAAAATAAAAATTGTCTCAGTCGTGAAGGATTTCTCCTCCACCGAAAGAAATAGAAGTGCAGCATCTGAAGAACAGATGTTATTTATTTGCTCCCCCACTGAGCAAATTAGGCACAAGGCCGTTTTTAATGTGAGGTAAAAACCAGCTCCCCTAAAAGTAGGCAAAAAGGGGGCACTCTGGTTACCAAAAATAATAATTGTCCCAGTATAGAGGGTTTCCCCTCCATTGACTGGTACAAATTATCTTAAGTGCCGCATCTGAAGAACAGATACTACACTTTGATCTTATCCCGAAGGCCAAATATATATATTCATATATTTTTATAACTATATATATATATATTCATATATATATATATATACATATATATATATATATATATATATATATGTGAAGATTCTGATAATTAGCTGATGCAGACGTGCTGTGACTGGTGATTGTCCATTGCAGATGTAGTGGTACTTGAACCAAAAACAATGAAAACATGTCAATATTCAGACAGTAGACTGATGGAATTGAGTTAGAGATGGACAAATGTTGAAAGAAAATAGGATGAGGCTTCAAGATGTTGATTAATATTGCATAAGATTTGGTACTTGTACAGTTTAATCAAGACATTAAAAAATAAAAATATTGAAACAAATTTATATTGTACGCATCCAGTATGGAATGAAGTTCTCCGAAAAAAAATTTAACTTAATTTCATTTTTTTTTTTTTTTTTTTTTCTTTTTTTTTTTTTTTTACAGCGGAAAAACAGTTTATGATACCGAACAAAAAATTCGATTTTTAGGAAGAAAAGCTAGTATTAAAGATGGGGAGGGAGTGTTGGTGCTTTAAATTGAATTATCTCCCCGTGGCGTGGTCAAAAAATTCCAAAATGTCTATCTTCAACCTGCTGTCAGAAAAACATGTTTTTGTGCTGTAAAAAAAAAAAAAACTACTCTATCATATAACATGAATTTTTTTTTTTTTTTGAGATCTTCAGTCCAAAACGGATACGTACAATATGACCTTTTTTTTTTTTTTTTTTTAGCATTTTTATTTTTTAATATCTTGATTAAGTACCCAAGATTTTAACAACTGTAATGTTGTGCTTATGTGTGATAGTCACATTAATGTATGAATAAGAGTACATTAAAACGTGTTTTACCCAGGCCTTAGTGTGAAGAGTTGTTCTGTGTTCTGTGTGTTCCTACGCCAAGGGGTTACAGTTTTTGTCTAGGAAAGTAGTTTGTGATATTAATACAATAATTGACAAAAGTTAGGACATCATTGTTTTTGTTTTGCTCAAACAGCAATGTGATAAAGATGTAATAAGGTTTCAAACAATGAAATTAGTGTAGGCATTGGACTACATAAAGATATAGATAGATTCTATTGAAAGGATTGAAAAACAAAAAAGAATGATAGCAAATGAGTGTTTTGGTCTCTGTTGGCCTTCCTGTATCATAAGTTATTCATATACAAATAAGAGAAATTTGGGTCTTATGCAAAAAGCGAAATGTAGCAGTTAAAAATAAAATGACAAAAACTTTAGGAAATACTTGTTATTGAAAAATATTAGAGTCTCCCGAAAATTGGAGAAAATAAATCAAGTATTTTTATTTAATAAATTCAACTGATACTCATAATGCTCAACGTCCCCACCCGACATCAGTTTAGTAATTCAAGGGAGATAAATGAAACTTTTCGTCTACAATAAAGATGACAAATGGCATCACTTCAGCGTAAAATTGCTAATCTTATACACAAATTCTGCTCTATAAATTTTTTATAATTTTCAGTGTATGCTAATATTTTTCAGTGAGTATTTCCCAAAGTCATCCTATTATTTTTATAGTTCTTATCCAGAATTTATTGTAATTAAAAAAAACAAAAATACAGAAAAATCTTTCTGATGTACATACTCATCACTGAACGAAAAATTTTAACTAAGAAAATTTTATGAGAAACATTGTTTTAATCTGCCATGTTTAATAAAGTGAGACAACTCAATTCGAACTACCGAGATTTTAAAATCGACCTTGTAATGTCGAGTATAATATGAATCACTAAATCTCCTTTAAAATTTTATTTATATATATATATATATATATATATATTTGTGGAAATATATCTTCTTATAATATATACCAATCCTTATTTAAGAAGCTCAATCTTAACGAATAAATGACAAGACTATATTCCAAATTCCATATTGATTGATATAATAATTAAGTGATTGGTTTTGCACTACGAAACAGATACTGTCAAGAATTGTAAATGTCAACTGAATTAAAGGAATAAATTATAAGATGGTCAGCATCATGGGCTTTGAAATATAGCCTTTGTTATTTATTCACTATATATATATATATATATATATAACTACTTGATCAATTTACGTGATTTTTATATCTTCATCCCATGACGTGTATGTACAACATAAAAATATAATGAATGCAAGTTTAACCTAATTAATAAACGATAATACTCTTTAATCTTTAATTGCCGTATTTCACTCCCATGTCTATATGAACAAGCACAGAAATTTGCTCTGCAAAATAACACTTTAGTCCTATCCTGTCTTGTTTTATCAACATCTTCAGGTTTTTATTCAGTATCCCCGTGAATAAGTCCAACAATTCTACATTTTTTTTTACTTTATGGACTTCATGTAAATTGCGGACTCTGAAAAAAAAACAGATTTAACTCACCATCTGATGTCAAAGGTATCACCTCGTTCCAAGGAAAGCAAAAATAGATATTTCAACTTTTGCTTGAAAACGGAACCCTTTTTCTCTTAAAATAAATCCAAAACAATTTTGAATAGAAATAATTGTTTTGAAATTGTCTTTGTATATGATAAAATTGTTGGACAAATTATTGTACGTTTGTTTAGCAATTCACATTGTTAAGTATATTATATTTTCAAACAATTCTATGTAATACTTATATTTATATTGTATGCTTTTGCAGTTGCTGGATAAACTGTTTTGCTTTTTTTGTTTTGTTGTGTGATTGTGCTTTAAAAATGTTTTCCTGGTTTCTATCTTTTTTTGCTTTGCAAAATATAAATGAAAAAAAAAAAAAAACTCTGCTTATTTTCTCATTGCGAAAAGTCTTCCAAATTTCTTTCTATGATAAAAGTAATTTGTCTATCTTGTTTATTATTCTCCGATACACTTTATTTGTAAGTAAAAAATATCAAATATTTGAACGAATAACGTGGACCTAACAAAGGGGAGACAACTAAAGTATAGCAAAGAACGATAACTCTTGCTCTTGATTAGTGTAAAGGCAGATAACTGGTCTCCGGTAAACAAAAATAACTGATATAATTTGGTGCTTATTTTTTATTTTATTCTTTTGCAATCACACTGCCATGAGCAAAAAAGCAACTTTTATTTTTTGACATGGGTTTTCTTGTGGAAATTTTGGTTCATTGCGATAACAAACAAGTTTTTTTTTTTTTTACATAGGCATCACCACATTATCAAGGCCAAGAGGCCACTCAAGGATAAGGGTTAAAGAGTGTACAGTAGAAATTGGACAACATAGTAATCATTAGTAATGAAAATTCGGTAAATTTGATAACTTATATGGAATGGTTCATCAAGAACTTATTTACGTTAGACTTGAACACAACCATATTGTAGTCAGCCGGAAAACGGAAGACAATTTCACAGGCGTGCAGTTCTAAGAAAGAAGCTTTGTTCATGGAATCTACGTTTAGGTTTAGGCACAGATAAAGAGTGGGGGGAATTATTGATAGTGTTTTCAGCTAGACGAGTGTTTCTTGTGAAAGTTTGGCGGGGGGGGGGCATAGACTGAAGCTCAGTTGAACACTTTCCATATTCTAAATGAATGACAAAAGTCTATATTCCAAAATTCACGATTTTGATCATCTTATTAATTTATTTAATTAGTTATTGATTTTGCGCTAGGAAACAGATAATGTCAAGAATTGTACAAGTCAACTGAATTAAAGGAATAAATTATAAGATGGTCAACATCATGAATTTTGGAATATAGTTTTTTGTCATTTATTCACTCTATTGCTTCTTAAATAAGGATTGGTATATATAAGAAAATATTTCTACAGAAATATATATATATTTATATATAGTATTCTGGAATATTAGAGCATTTTGCCAAATAATAAAAACTATTTGTAAACTACTTTACAGCTCTGTTCTTACTATGATATATATATATATATATATATGTTTAGGATGACTGTAAACAATGCTGAGAAAAGTGCAGAGCACATACAATGCGTAGAATTCCCAAATGGTCACCCATCTTGTACTAACAATGCTCAATGTTGCTTAACTTTGGCGATCTTATGAGAACTGGCGTGTCAACATGATTATGTCGTATATAAATTATGCAGTGTGTCTTTAGCAAGAACAGCCTAGCGGCAACTATCCTTCTCCAGGTTTCACAGCACATAGAACACCTGGCATTACCAAATGGTGACCCATTTTAGTATTGGCTAAGCTCAAACATTGCTTAACTTTGGTGATATAATGGGAACCAGTGTGTCAAACACGATTATGCCATATATATTTCTTATTACATAAGTGATATATATTTTTATTTTATTTCTTAGGACATTCACTTAGGGTAAGTCCAAAGATTTATTTACAAAGGGTACAATATGAGAGTCTGTCTTGTGCGGTGTCTTCGAACTCTCTAATCCTGGAGAAGTATATCTACAATATCTATCTTATTGTTTAGAGGGGTGCTAGGTCATTCCATTATGACAATAAGAATTTGAAAAAAGAAAAAAGAAAAAGGGGTATAAATGATATAAGCCAAATTACAACGTAATATTTTGTAAAATATACAAACATTTGTTTAAAATTAATATTTCGATATAATACGTAATCATTGGAATTTTTTCTTGCCATGGTTATAAATGAATTGAAGAATTCAATAGTAGAGAATCGATGTTGTTCTTCAACGGTGATATTTCATCATATCTGGAAGATTACGCTTGGTGTACGTGGTATGAAGTTAATGGTTGTGTTCTCCGTGATTTAATTGTTTTCAATTTTAAATGAAATGCATTTGATATGCATATATAAGCCAAATTACAATGCAATATTTTGTAAAATAAACATTGATTTGTTTAAAATTAATATTTTGATATAATACATCATCACTAGAGCTATGACAGTAGCATATTTTTTGTTCATTGTTTTGACTTTCGAGTATATATCCGACACAGACACAATTAATCAACCGAGAACCACATCACTCTACATAAAAAAAACATAAGATATTAATGGATATATATATCTGAGAATCAAAACAAGGAAAAGAATATGCTGTTGTCATAGCCTTATTTACTCATGTTTATAAGCCAAATTACAATGCAGTATTTTGTGAAGTAAACATTATTATTTTGATATAATACGTCATCACTGTTGAAGAACACGTGGATTCTATATTACTGAATTCTTCCATTTACCGCCATGGCAAGAAAAATATGCTGATGTATTATGTCGAAATAATAATTTAAACAAATGTTTGTTTATTTTACAAAACATTGCATTTAATTTGACTCGTATGTGTATATTATACGTATTTCATTTTAAAATTTAAACAATGCATATATCACAGATAACACAACCTTAACTTATAAAAGATTTGTTTGTTATCAAAAAGTACTGATATTCCTAGAGTTAATGATCGTTGAAATACCTACAAAAAAATAATAATGAAGTATGTTTTTTATGGCATAAAAAAAAAAATCCTGCAAAAAATCTCGTTTCTTATGACCTTAACAAAAATCAATCAAGAGAAAATTTTAGTTTTAAGTTTAAAAAAAAAACTACTCTTTTTGGTAGTAAATGCAAGAATTATCTCCCTTTTACTTTTATGCTTTCCACAGCGTGAAAATTCGAAGACCAGAGTCATACCTCCCTTCGAGAAGGGGAGACCTCAGCCTCTGGACAGTTTTTCAGGACAAGTCGATAATAAACCAAAGGAGGTGATGGTGGCACCATCTTCTTCTCCTTTACCGAAATCCAATAACGTTGAAAAAGCTTCGCATATACCCCAGAAATCTCCAACTGAAATCCTTGTAAATTTCCCTCCAGCAACAAAGGCTTCCAATATCGAATCCGCTAATTCCATTACGAATGTCAGAAAGATGAATAACCCCTTCCGCAATGCCTCATCGCAAATTCCAAGCTTATCACAGATTCCGAATCTGTCGCCCCCTCCACAAGCTTCTCAGCCAGTTTCACAAATTCCTTCTCCAAAATTCTCTCAGATTCCAAGTCCCAAATCACCTTCACAAATCCCTCATCCTAAAGGGTCTTCCCAGATCCCGTCACCAAAGCAAACATCTGCTTCTCTCAACTTCTTTCCATCTCAGATTCCACCTCCGTCTTCCAACTCCAAAAATCCATTTCTCAATTCCAAAAATAAGAATGGAAATCCTTTTATTGGTGAAGAAACCGCCAAAATCTCTCCACCCAAACCCAAAAACCCTTTTATTAATTCCTCAAGTGAGGATTCTTTTCCGAAATCCAAGTTACCCGTCTTTAACACTGCAAAGTCTCCTGACTCTACAGCGCCAAGTTCCCCACCTCGCCACAAAAGCGTTAGCGAATTTGACAGCCCCATTACAGCCGAATTGGATTCGGTTGTTGCCTCTTTGAATTCTGCTGGAGAAAAGATGATGCCACCCTCTTCTCAATCAGGGTCGTCCAAATCGGCCAAATCTGCCACCCACTCGCCTGAAAGCTCTTCGTCCCTACCCCTATTGAAGAAGGTGGACAAAGTCCCGCCAAATGAAGTTACTCTTGTAAGTTCCCTCATGTCCATTTGGGTTGTGCGGTTTATTTAACCTGCGTGCGTGCTCCTCCTACCAGTAGTTTTCCCGCCCCTTTCCCACCTTTCGCACTCACTTTCTTCTACTTCTGCGCATGTCTATTGATGGGTAATGTCTTTACTTTTTTTTTTTTATAAATATTATTAAAAATAAAAATTGGTGCTTATCTAGAATTAAATCTACTTTCAAAACAAAATTACAGAAAAATCTTTAAAGTTTTTTTTTATATATATACCTGTCACGGAACGAAGGCGTCATGTTCTAAAAATCATGTAAATTGTATTTTTTTTTCTTTAAAAAAATTTTTTTTTAACTAAGAAAAACAAATTTTATGATAAAGCGAGACGTTATACGTTCATCTACCATGTTTTATAAATAAGACAATTCAATTTGGACTATCAAGATTAAAATCAGCCTTGTAATGGCTACAATTTCCTAATAAAATTACTAGAAATTGTAAAAAACAAATGATTTTATATATAAAAAAAATGCTTGATTAATTTATGTGGTTTTTGGAATATGACATTTTAATTCTGTGATTGCTACATACACCATAAAGATTTTACTGCAATTTAGTTTTTCTTAAATAGGTTTAAATGAAAATAAGCACCAAAAATTAAAAAAAAAAAAATTCCACCTGTTACATTCGGATCTCACTTCAAGATTCTATGACTAGATTGCAATTGGGCCATCAAAGCTCAGGAGCCGTAATCAATCTAATATCAACAAATACTTGTCATAAATTGTCCTATAAGGAATCGAAGTTTAGTTCATTCCATTCATCAATTTTAATACTCCCATAATATTCTACATCTTTCAACTGATAATCATTTCATCTCGTTAACTCTTAGCCTTAAGTGATAACTTATAAGCAAAATATATTATAATACAAGAAGCTAAAGAAGGAATCTCTAGGATTCAATAAGATGGGAAGGGTTACTTCCCCTTAGACCAATATTGCTATCTTAACTAACGGCAAACAAGGTTTTTCTCTCAAAATATTTAAACACACAAAAAAAAAATATATATATATATAGTAAGTTATAAAATATGTATGGCGATTAAGCTACACTGAATATTCCGCGTTTCATCCACTCTAGGACTCTTCAGGCTTATGCGCAAAGCCTGAAGAGTCCTAGAGTGGATGAAATGTGGAATATTCAGTGTAGCTTAATCGCCATACATATTTTATAACTTACTAACTAGCTCTAACTACGTATTGAGCACTTTTGAAGTAAATACTTAAAGTTTACACATAAATTTATACTTTCGTATATTAATTTTATGTGAGTAAATTAAGTAGTTATATATATATATAGAGAGAGAGACATTAACATCTTCCTTGCCAAAAGCTGTTAAATGTTGTAGGCCAAATTTATGAATAGTGAAGATATGTTTTTTTGGAAAGAGAAAAAGGTTTGTTTTACTATACACATAGATTCGAAAAACTTGTCAAACAAATATATAACAAATAAATGTTATCAAAGGCAAGATAAGTTACTTTTCTATCTAACTGGATGATTTTTTATTGTTTTTATATAATGTAACATATTTATTCAGCTCGAAAAACATAGTGTTTACTGATGAATTTGTAAATTTTTTAAAATGGCGCCCGACTCTCTCTCTCTCTCTCTTGAACATGGTAAATTTGGGAAAACAAGTTAAAAAATAAGAAACTATACAAAATACTGTTAGAAACTCGCTCAATATGTTACTGTGACATAGGCTGACATATATTTGGTGGGTTTCTAACAGTATTTTGTATATTTTTTATTTTTAACTCCTTTTCCCAAACTTACTGTGTTCAAGAGAGTCGGCCAACATTTTAAATTTTCCAATACATCGATAAACATTGTATGTTTTTTGAGTTGAATAAACATGTTACATAAAATAAAAACACTAAAAAATTATCCACTTAGGTAGAAAAGTAACTTATCTTGCCTTTGATAACATTTATTTGTTATATATTTGTTTTTTGACAACTTTTTTGAATCTATGTATTGCAAAACATGAAAAAAAGATACTTCAAAATTAACATTTATTTTTCTCTGTTCATCCACTTAACACATCATGAGAAAGGTCTCGTACACCGAAAACTAGGCAATACAAACAATAAAAGATGTAACAATTGGAATATTTTTTTATTTTTTAATAATATTTATAAATTCTCGGATAATTCATCCAGTTAATTCTAATTTTTTATTTTATCTAAAACGGTCCCTTGAACTTTACTAACTCTCTCACTCGTAACGTCTCAATTTAGTTCCCCATCTGAATGTAACGGCCAAGAAAACTATGGTTCAATTTTCAGTCGTTTATTTAATTCAATCTCGTTAATGTTTAATTTTTGAGGTTACTCATTTAAATTATTAATTTATTAATATATTAATTAACAATTAGTTAATTAACAATTAGTTTCATTTTTTTTTCCAAAATTCTCATAATAATTTGATATTTTTTTAAAAATGCATTTTCAACGTCTTGTTTGCAAGTTTTGTTTTCTGTTTTGTTTTCTGCCATTTTTTTATGCATCAAATGTTTGCTTGTTTTTTTTTTTATTTTAGTTTTTCTTTTGCGTTTGTTTTTTTTTGTTGTTGTTTGTATCATTTTTTTGTAGTCCAACTTTTGTAGCCATTGCTTTTTTTTTTTATTTAATGTTTTTATTTTTGTTAAACTCATCAAAATATAAATTTTTTTATTGAGTTAATATTTTTATATTCTTCAGATTACTGTTTTCATCTTGAAGATTATTGCCACAATGTTTTGGTCAATGTAATCTCCAAACTTTCTTGTTGAACTCGGGAATCTGCAAGAACCTGTGGCACAGTGGATAGAGTACTTGGTAAAATTCAGTTGTAAAAGTTTTTTTGTTTTTTTTTTACATGGAGGTCACCACTTATCAAGGCCCAGAAGCCACTCGGGGATAAAGGTTATTATGTGTACAGTAATCAATGGGATAGTATCGTAGTAATAGTTAGACTCCTGGAGGTTGAAAGTTCGATCCTTAGTCATGGCAACCGAAAAATGCAATTGCGAATTACTTAGGACTTCTACCCAGCCATGGCTGACTGATAGATGGATTGAATATCTTTATTCAATCCAATCGAAATTCTGCAGAACTTAAGAGTTCGACAAGACACACCTGAAGAAGACTGAAGTTTACACAGACCGAAACATTGTGCAAATAACACTCAAGATGAGAACAGTAGTCTTTTTTTTTTTTTTTTTTTTTTTTTTAACACGGTGGTCACCACTTATCAAGGCCCGGAAGCCACTCAGGGATAGTCTGAAGAAGACAAATTAGAGGATTAATCAATCCTTATCTAAAAAAAAAACAAAAACATTCAGAACCTTAATATTTTTACAAATTTTATATTTTTCTTTTTTAATGAAACTAAAACTGAAATAAGCAGATTCTGACTTTTTTTTTTGTTCCTTTTTATTAATTTATACTTTTAATTATTTGTGCAATGTATATAGTATATAGGTGTAGGCCTTAGGAAAATGGGAGGTGCTGGGCCAGGGATCACTTGACATTGCATTTTTTTTTTTTTTTTTTTCTAACAGTGGCCTCCAGTTT
Organism: Euprymna scolopes; assembly: GCF_053919585.1. NCBI lineage: Eukaryota > Metazoa > Mollusca > Cephalopoda > Sepiida > Sepiolidae > Euprymna > Euprymna scolopes. The sequence continues at coordinate 77,708,076 of NC_136519.1, forward strand.
TCCAGCATCGAGAAATAACAGAACTTTGATGGTGATATCTGTGAGATCAATTACCATACATGTGTAAGAAAATTGGAAACAAGGTGTACTGGAAGGGATATATATTTGTCTGCGCGTGACAGAGAAAAGAGTTCCTTTTAACCCGAGACGTCTTTCGCCATCCTTATCAGGGGCGAATGATGGCATTTTGATTTTTAAAAAAGGAAGTAGGGGGAAGCAATTAAAAATGAGGTGAAAATGAGAAAGGCATATATAAAATTATCATCAAATAAATATGTAAAGGGAGAAAGGAAAGGGAGAAGAGAGAGGGGGGGGAAGATATATATATATATTTGGATAAATTAAGTATGTATATATATATATATATATATATATATATATATATATATTTGGATAAATTAAGTATATATATATATATTTGGATAAATTAAGTATATATATATATATATATTTGGATAAATTAAGTATATATATATATATTTGGATAAATTAAGTATATATATATATATTTGGATAAATTAAGTATATATATATATATATATATATATATTTGGATAAATTAAGTATATATATATATATATATATATATATTTGGATAAATTAAGTATATATATATATATATATATATATATTTGGATAAATTAAGTATATATATATATATATATATATATTTGGATAAATTAAGTATATATATATATATATATATATTTGGATAAATTAAGTATATATATATATATATATATTTGGATAAATTAAGTATATATATATATATATATTTGGATAAATTAAGTATATATATATATATATATATATATATATATATATATATATTTGGATAAATTAAGTATATATATATATATATATTTGGATAAATTAAGTATATATATATATATATATATATTTGGATAAATTAAGTATATATATATATTTGGATAAATTAAGTATATATATATATATATATTTGGATAAATTAAGTATATATATATATATATTTGGATAAATTAAGTATATATATATAGATATATTTGGATAAATTAAGTATATATATATATATATATATATATATATATATTTGGATAAATTAAGTATATATATATATATATATATATATATATATATATATAGATAAATTAAGTGTATATATATATATATAGATATATATAGATAAATTAAGTGTATATATATATATATAGATATATATATATATAGATATATTTGGATAAATTAAGTATATATATATATATATATATATATATATATATAGATAGATAAATTAAGTGTGTATATATATATATATATATATATATATATATATATATATATAGATATATTTGGATAAATTAAGTATATATATATATATATATATATATATATAGATATATTTGGATAAATTAAGTATATATATATATAGATATATTTGGATAAATTAAGTATATATATATATATATATATATATATATATTTGGTAAAACTGGTAATTAGTAAAAACCTGAAGTGCTCAATACTATTGCAGAGCAACTATGTTTTATTTTTTTATTACCGTTTTATCTGTTTGGTTACATGTTTCAGATGTTGGACCATATTTATAATCCAATAGCCTCGTCAGACCTTACTTCTGTAATATATATCCTTTATTTATAAAATAATGAGTGAGAATGATATATCCTGCATATAATTATATGGGAAAGAGAAAGAAAAAAGGGGTGGGGGCATTTGTATATCTTACATAGAAAATATACAAGAGAGAGGGTAGGAAATTTATACATATCTAGCTATATTATCTTTCTACAAATCACCTAAAGTGTCCAATGTAGTAATGAACCTGTTCTGCCGGCAGAGAGAGGGCTTCTGTCATGCAATAGACAGATTCAAGAGTTTTCAAATGACTACTCGATCAGTCTCGAAATAGAATTGAAAAAAAACAGTTGTCCTTATATATACTAGCAAAAGTACCCGTCATTGACTGGGTTCAAAAACAGCCTACAGAAAATGGACTCTGATTTATGAAAGTATGATAAGTTATGAAAAGGAAGGGTTGTAAAGAGATAGCTTCGAATTTGGGGGTATCAAAACCAAAGCAAAATATGTTGAAAGTAAAAATAAAATAGATAAACCCCATAATTTATTATACCATACCTGTTCACACTGAAACACTTATCACAATATTCTGTGGATCTATATTAAAAAACCTTGTTAAACTTTGACATATTTCCATTCTATAGAGGTCAGGCGCGAACGAAGACCCCATAATTTTATTATACCATATTTCTTCAAACTAAAACATAATTATCAAAGTATACTTATGCAGATAGATATGAAAAGTCTTTATTAAAGTTTGTGCCTATTTCCATTCTATGGAGGCTAGGCGCGAACGCAGACCCCACAATTTTATTATACCATCCCTATTTAAGTTAAAACATACTTATCAAAGTATTATTATGTACATCTATATAAAAAACAATTTTTTATTTTCATACTTTGTGGACCAGGCGCAAACGCAGACCCCACAATTTTTATGAACCACCATTCTGCCAGATCAAACATACCCATTCCTGTGTCTTGATACATCTATCATTATATGTAATCAGTTTTTTTAAAATAGTCAACCATATAGGAGCCTATTCATGACCACACACACATTCAGCCTTATATTATAGATATATATATATCACAGTAACGAAGGGAAGACTTTAATTCATGATTAAAAATGTTTAAAATAAAATCAGCAGAGAGAAGAGAGGGGAAAAAAACGTTGACTTTATTTCAAACAATGATTGCAATATATAAATTTTGTATCCATCCAAGAATCATTATATATATATATATATATATATATATATATATATATATATATATATATATAAAAGGTATTGTTGAAAGGAAATCAATAAAGTAAGGTTTGCAATAGCTAAAGTACAAATGATTTAAAAAAACCCAAAAAACTATGCATTACTGATTCCGTAAGCGGACCCTGATTTCATTGACACAGAAGGCCTTTACTGTTTAGAAAAGATTCCTACAATCCACATCAACTCAACATGAGGGCAATCTGAAAAAGAAAAAATGTAACCTTTTGGTCCTGCTTTAAATCTGTGTATTGGTACATTTTTGTTTGCCACCAGGTTATCCTGTTACCCTTGCCAAAATTTACACTAGCTAAATTAATCGCTACTTACTGGTGTAGGGTTCCAAATATATATAAAAAGAAAAAATAAAGATTGGATTATTTTTTTTTTTTTTTTTTTTACCTTTTAGTTGAACTATTTTAACCTTAAAGTTGGAGCACTTTAAACCTGAAATTGATCTTTTGAAATCGAAATACAGAAACAACTTTCAGAAAGGTCATGCCACAATGTACAAACTATCATCATCATCTGACAGAAGTTTAATCATATTTTTAAACAGAAAAAGTTGTAGATATTTTAGTTTTAAAAAACGAATTCATAAAAAAATCAACTAATTAGTTTATTTATTAGTTTGTTTATTAAAATGACATTAAAAAAAAAAAAAAAAAAAAAAAGCAAATTTCGTTTCAGATAAGATCCCCCCCCCGCTTACAAATGTCATTGTTGTTTATGACTTAATAACTTTAATCGTGTTATGAAATTGTCGATTTATTTTGATTTCATTTTGTGCATGTATTATAGGAGAAAACAAAACAAAATTGGTCGTTGTCTAGAATTCAACCTAATTTTCAAAAATCTATGATGCCATAACTGTCACTGAATGAAGATGTCATATTCCAAAAAGCATGTAGATTGATCAAGTATTTGTTTGTTAAATACAAAATCAATTTTTTTTTTTTTTTATGGCTTTAGCAATTTTTTTTTTTTTTATAGTTAACTAGAATTGTCTTGCCTGGTTGGTAAATACAAAGATTATATTTTAATTAATGCAGAATTTCTATTTATTATAAGCAGAAATACCATAGGTATCAAACATAACATCAAATTACTTTAAAAAAAAAAAAATGAAGTACCCCCCCCCCAAAAAAAAAACAAACAAAAAAACTAAAACACGTGCATGCAAATATTGTTTTTTTTTCTAAGCAGTTTACTTGTAAGTAAAAAATAAAAACTCCAACTGAAACCAAAACCTAAAGACAATAAGTCAAGTACAAGAACCATTACACCAGCTTGACATGATTTTTAAATAGTGTTTTCAAACCAACTAAAATCTTAAGATAAGGAAACTTATGTATTACAGCCGTGAAACAGTTGGAAATAGATAAAAATCCGATGGCCTCCCACAAACCAATTTTTCAATTTTTACCCCTTAGCGACCCTTTTTTAACGAATGGAAACTGATTAAAAGTATTCCACATGTTTGTAGATCAAAAATTTGTTGAGTATGTAGGTTGAGAAGTGTCCTCACATGCATATATTCTCACTTTATATAGATTATATCAGTTTACAAGGCTGATGTTGATCACTGTAGTTCGAATTGAACTCAAATTTATTATAAACAACTTAGCTCAAAACAAACTTTCACTAAATAAATTTCATTTTTAGTTAAAAAAAACAAATACAAAAAACTACTTGATTAATTCATGTGATTTTTGGAATATGACATTTTCGTTCGCCAATGAGTACGTACATCATAAAATAAAGATTTTTCTGTATTTTTTATTTTTTTTTTTTAATCAGGTTGAATTCTAGACAAGCACTAAAATTTTTTAATGGGTCTGGATTTAAGAAAAAAAATGTATTTATAATTTGTGCTGGTAAAAAACGGAATCTTTTGTTCTCTCTTCCTTTCTTTTACCCCCCCCCCTAAATACCACCCCATTCCCTCTTTTTTTTTTTTTTTTTTTTTTTTCTCTCTCTCATCTACATTTATCTTTTCAGGGAGACCGAAATACTTTTTTCTACATCACTGCTAGTAGGAAAAAACCGAGCCACTGAATCCTCTAGAATGAAATCTCAAACACATACAAAAAACAAAACAAAAAAAAATTTAAAGCAAATAAAAAGTAATTTTTTTTTTTTTTTTACTGTTTGTAGCTTTTAAATTTTAAACCATTTGAATGAAATTTGCTCCCAAATCCTTCCTCTTTTCTGCACCTTTAGAATGAATATTTAAATTTAATTTTCATTTAACTTAGTTGATATGTTATTTAGGCCTGTTGCAACTGCAAGTTGAAAAAAAAATCTTTATTTTTTTTCGATGCAAGGGTTACCAATATTGCTTGGCTTGTAAATTAAATAGAATTCCTTTTAAATCAACAAAAAAAAAAAAAAAATACAGTTTTAGGTACAAGTCCAGAATTCAGCCGAATTAAAAAAAAACACCAAAAAAAAAAAAAAAAAAAACCCAGAAAAATCTTTGTATGTACCCTTCACGTAATGAAAATGTCATACTCCAAAAATCATGTAATTAATTTTTTTTTTCTTTTATTAACCAAGAAAATCAAAATTTTACAATGAAATGAGGCAGCGTGTTTTGATCCACCATATTTAATAAAGAGAGACAGCTCAATTCAAACTACTGAGATTTTAAAATCAATCTTGTAATGCCTACAATATACTATAAACCACTAAAAATCGTTAAAAAATGATTTTCTATATAAAAAAAAAATACTTGATTATGTGATTTTAGGAATATGTTTTCGTTCCATGGTGGGTATGTATATCATAAAGATTGTTCTTAACTTATATTTTTTCTTAATTAGGTTGAATTCTGGAAAAGAACCGTATTTTACTTGGTATTATCTTCCCCTCTTCCTCTTTGAACTGTATAGTTTTAATAGAACTAATATTTTTGTATGTTTATGCAAGAGAAAGCATGACTCCCCTCCTCCTGCTGACCCCCACATCTTAGGGTGAGGACTTGATAAAGGATAACTTTAGGTTTAACATTAAAAAAATGAACACATTCAATCAAATTCTACAGGGCGGATCGATAAGTGTCACCCTAAAGAAAACACCACTACAACTTTATTTTAAAACTTTTATTGAAAAAAATCAAAATTCAGATAAATTGATTATGTAGCAGAGCTGACATCTATTCAATGTAGCCGCCTTTAGCCTCAATCACCACCTCGATACAGGTTCAGAACTGAGAATATGCCTTTTCCACAAGCGCCAACAGGAGCTCGGCAGATGGCAGCAATCAGACTGGTTTTGGTGTTATGGGAGGTCATGTTGATGATCTCGACGTATGACCAAACAAAGTAGTCTAGCGAATTCAGACTAGGTAGGAGGGGGGGGGCAGTGAGAGAAGGGTAAAAAGTTGTAGCATCTCCATCTGAAACCAAACCTGTGTCTCTTTGGACTTGTGGACCAGTGCCGAGTCCTGCTGTCTGACCCAGAGTCTGCTAGCAGTCACCTGACTGCATTAGGGTATTGCCACACTTTTCGGCACATCAGGTACATTTTGGTGTTGACTTTCAAACTGACTTTGGAAATGTGAGGTGGCATGATATGGCCATCACTTGAAGCAACACCAAAGACCATAACTGTGTCCAGAAACTTTGTTTTCATCACCTTGGGTACATCCCTATTATTTGTGGCAATCCAGTGATGCATTTGGAGGGTGCTGGCAATGGTCCTGTTTTCATAACTTGGATCAGTAGAGAGCATGAGTTGTACAGTGGCGTATCTCCGATCTCACTAGTTGAACATTGTGCCACTTTCAGACATGATAGAAGGCTCCTATCACTCTTGGGATTTGTACACAACTGGTCAACTTGTAGATGGTGTGAAAATGTTTTTCATCAAACAGAAATTAAATGAAGTCTTTTCTAGGGCGACAATTTTATCATTCCACCCTGTACATATATTTGCGTTTCTAATGAGTGCTGATTCAAGAAGTTTTCATCAAGATTGATTTAAAAAAAAAAGTAATCGGTTATCAATTAATATTTTTTTTTTATCACACGTCTCTTCAAATAACTGTTTATTTAAGTTATGTTATGTATTTTGTAAAACTATTTAGATATTTTTAAAATATATTTACAGAAACATGGAAAAAAAACAGTGAATATTTCACTTTTTTTTTTTTTTTACAATTTTAGCAGTTTCAAAAAGCTGAATGTGCTACAGAAAATAGTTTAACAGTTTTAAAATGTAAATATTTCACATGACAAAATATATAACATCAAGTTAAATGAAGATACTTATTTGATAAGATATGCGATAAAATATTAATTGATAAAAAAGTCTAAAAAGTCTAAATAGTTAAAAAAGAAGTTTACATATTTTTATATATTGTATCCATTTTGCACTTCCATAGTTCACCTGATAAACACGGACGCCACCTATCGGCGTGTATGAAAGTTAGGCTCCTGTTTTATGCACAATTACCAGTGAAAGAAATGAAATAAAACAGTGTGACACTTTGTTTATTAGTGTAGGAGAATTATCTCCAGATAATTTGACACCGTATATGAATGCTTTGGTCGACAAGAGTGATGTCCCATTAGCTGAATGTTGATTTTTTGGTATTTGTACAGTTTAATCAAGATATTAAAAAATATTGAAAAAAGTTTCAATTGTACGTATCCGTTATGGAATGAAGTTCTCCGGAAAAAAAAAATTCACTTAATTTCATCAAGTAGTATTTTTTTTTTTTTTTTTTTTTTTTTTTTTACAGGGAAAAAACAATTTATGATACCGAGCAAAAGGTTTGATTTTTGGGAAGAAAAGCTAGTATTAAAGAGAGAGAAAAAAACCCGAAGAAACTGAGTTATGTGTTCATCAACGTTTCATCTTTATTTCGAGACTTCCTCTGGATGAATGAGATTAAGGAAACAAAAACACCAGTACAAATGTTTGAAAATGTTTCATGTGCAAAGTGTGACGCTGTCCTATTTCAGAAACGGAAAAAGACGTTGGAAATTCAAAAAAGGAGAGGAGCTTGCGTTGTTAGAGAGAGGGAGATTTTTAATAACGTCATATGGTCGGTAATGTTTTTAAGAGATATGAATGCAATTAATATTCTTTCTGGGGGGGGGGGAATGTCTGGTAAAATTCAAATATAGGTGTGTATTAAATGAAATGAATGTGTTTTTATTATGTAATTTATTGATTGAGATAAATATATTTATTATTATAGGAGGTGTTTCTATGGAGTGAGAGGGTTAACAATAAATATATATATATATATATATATATATAAGTAAATTCTTGGTACAGCAAAATGAAAGGAGAAATTTCAGAGGAAACATAATTTAAATCAAAAAGATCAAAGAAACAAAAAACGGGCAGGTGGAATTGTTAAAGTTTCCTTAAGGCATTATCGTCTGACCCTCTAAGAGGAAATGTCAGAATGATAAATTTATCATTCTGATGTTTCCTCTTAGAGGGTCAGACGATAAGGCCTTAAGGAAATTTTAACGATATATATATATATATATATATATATATATATATATATATATATATATGTATATATGATCTCTTGAATAACGCTTTAACAGTGAGAATCCTGTTCAGACTTTAATAAAGTCTGTTGTACTTTAATTGAACGACTACGACCACATATATAAAATTATAATGCTATACCTTTACCGTTTAGTTGCAGTGAATGAGCAATGTCTGTGACGGTTGTGAATCGACAAAAAGTGCACAAGAATTGACAAAAGTTGATCTCTCCAATTTGCTAGCCATTTTCTTCTTGATTTCAGTTCAAACTGCTCAATATACACTGCTGATCAAAAATTTATAACTACTTAAAAATCTTTAAAAGGAAACATTTTTTTTTTTTAAACTCTTCTGACTTAAGGTTACTAATACTACAATCTAAAAGGTTATGGAAACAAAAAGTTACATTCCAAAAATTTTATTTAAAAATTTGCATTTTTATAAAATTAGGCTTTTTACACATGATCAAAATTATAAGACCAACGGTATAAATTGTTAGATTTATGGTAATTTTAATGTTTTTAGTTCAGTTAGAGATTAGCAATCACTGTGTAAAGGTGTTACCATGCCTAAAGCAAGAAAACTAACCGAAGTTGAGCACTCTCGAATTCTAGGATTCTATAAGCAAGGTTTGTCCCAACAAGCGATAGAAGCTAAGGTAAATCGCAGTAAAACTTATTTGCAACTTTCTAAAGAACACTGAGAACTACGGAAAAGCAAAATCTTTTGGTAGCCCCCCCCCCCAATTTCTCCTGCATTGAGTAGGAGAATCAGACGGGTTTTTATGAATGACAAAGGACTTTCTTCTAGTCAAATTAAGGCGGTTACAGATGCTGATCGCAGTCCAATAACCATCAGACGACACTTACAACAAAAAGGCATGGTAAATAAAAAGCATAAACAAATTCCTCGATTGCTTCCACGTCACAAAGTGGACTTAAGATTTGGTCGTGAATACCAAACCTGGGACGTTGAGAAGTGGAAGAAAGTCCTGTTTTCTGATGAGAAAAAATTTAATTTATATGGTCCTGATGACTTTCAACGATATTGGCATGACAAAAACCTGCCTCTTGAAATTTTTTCCACACGTCATGGTGGTGGAGAGTCTGTAATGGTATGGGGTGCCTTTTCTTACAGAGGGACAATGGAGCTCCAGATGGTGCAGGGTCATCAGACAGCAGCTGGTTATGTTAGCATGCTACAAAAAGCATCTTTGATGATGGAGGGTCATCGTTTGTGTGGGGATGGATGGTTATTCCAACAGGATAATGCTGCAATTCACACTGCAAGACGGACCTTGAACTTTCTACAAGAAAATAGTCCATCTCTTGGGACATCCTGCATGCTCACCGGACTTGAACCCAATTAAAAACGTTTGGGGATGGATGACAAGAAAGGTTTATCAAAATGGCAAACAATATTCAACAAAAAATGAACTTCGTGAAGCCATCTTCAGAAACTAGAGCAGGACCCCCTTGCACCTTAATGGAAACTCTTATTTCTAACATGCCCCAAAGAATTTTTGAAGTCATCAAAAGCAGTGGAGATAGAACTCATTAAGTTTGATTGTTGAATGTTTTCATACACTTTTTGTACAATTTAATAGAATTTTTGTCTCCGGTCTTATTATTTTGATCATGTGTAAAAAGTCTAATTTAATAAAAATGTAAATTTTAAAAATACATCTTTGGAATGTACCGTTTTGTTTCCATAACCTTTTAGATTGTAGGTATTGGTAACCTTAAGTCGGAAGAGTTTAAAATCTATCCTTAAAAAGTTTTTTTTTTTGTTTTTTTTTTTAAAGATTTTTAAGTGGTCTTAAATTTTTTATCAGCAGTGTATATAACATCTTCTAACACTCACATGTCCTCAATTGCCATACCTATTCCAGAATTTTACCTACCAACTCAATGTAGACATACTATGTATTGTCTATGTTTAGTGAACAGACATATTTTGTGCATTGTATTAAACAGCCAAATGTTTTGGCCGACAAGAGTGATGTTCCTTTAGCTGAATGTTGATTTTTCGGTACATATACAGTTTAATCAAGATATTAAAAAAATGATAATATTGAAAAAAGTTTAAATTGTACGCATCCGTTATGGAATGAAGTTCTCCCAGAAAAATATTTCACTTAATTTCATCAAGTAGTATTTTTTTATTTTTTAAAATTTTTTTTTTTACAGGGAAAAAACAATTTGTTATGATACCGAGCAAAAGGTTCAATTTTTAGAAAAGCAAGTTATTAAAGATGGGGAGGGAGTGTCGGCGCTTTAAATTGAGTTATCTCCCCGTGGCGTGTTCTAAAAATCCAAACAAAAAATTTAAAAATTCAAAGATGGCTACCTTCAACGTGCTGTCATAAAAACATGCTTTTCCGCTGTAAAAAAAAAAAAAAAAAAAAACTACTCGATCAAATTAAGTGAAATTTTTTCAGAGATCTTCAGTCCAAAACGGATACGTTTTTTTCGATATTTTTATTTTTTAATGTCTTGATTAAACTCTACAAGTGCCGATTTTTCTTTCAAAGTGCTAACGCCAATACTTCAGACCTGATATTCAACATATCAGTTTGAAAGAAATAAACAACAAAACATAATCAAATGTCCAAGCCTGATTCCATTTAAACTTTTTAATGCATATTTTTTTTTTTTTCAATTTTAGCACGAATTGCATGAAACAGTGTTGCATTTTCTGCATGCTAAGCAATTTTGGTGTTTGTTTAGAATGATAACGAAAATCCAAAAATTGGATTTCAACTAAAAATAATGTTATGTACTTATGTTGCAATTAGTAAAATATTACTAAAGTTTTACATAAGTCATTTACTTTCATGATCCAACGACCTATCATCATTATTTCCGAAATGTAATTGAAACAAGGGAAGTAATTCATAGTTTGGAATTTGAGTCAAAGATTTTTTTTATTAAAACATGAAATACTTAACAAACTGAACCTAACTAAAATTTTATTAAAACGAAGCCTTGCAGTAAGACACTGCAGTTACCTCCCCTGACTTCATGAAGTTACAAACTCTTCTGGTTTTTATTCAAGCAAAACAGCAATTTTCTTTGAAATCTATTTTCATTGATAATCAACTTTCTACTTTATCATTTTTCATAATTTTTGGATACATTCCTAATTTCGACATGTCAATTAAATAGATACCATTGGTTTTAATTGATTTGAAATTTTTTGATTTCCGTTATTCCAAATGAACACAGCAATTTTATTTCTGTCAATAATTCTAACAACATGTTTATATATGTACACGTTTTTTACAGCAGTAGTTGTACAAAACTATACAGACCACGTAAGAAAAGGACGAATTAGCTTTTTGGCTGATATTATCGATTGTTATTTCTTTGGCTGTTCTATTGTATGCTGGCCTTAGCTATTTTCTATTCCATCTCCTCCACAAACACTTGTTTTGCTGTTGATAAAATCAAAAACTTTTTCTAGTACCATTGACTTCACCATTCCAAGAAAATCCACACTAATTTTTTTTTGTTCATCATATCCAGTATTATCACATGACACACTGGTTTCCGTTAGATTACTCAGGTTAAGCTACGGTGAACCTGATCAGTACCAGATGGGTGACCATATGGAAATACCAGGGGCTGTATGTAGGAGGACGTTGACACCTTGCGAGAGTTACAGAATTTAATATCGTCATCTCTGCTGACGGTGATATCCGCTTGTGAATTTGATGTTCCCTAGTGACTTTCTCCTTTGGAAGAAGTCAGTCCACTCCACCTAAAATTTCTGCATGTTGGTACAGTCAAGGAAAGAGGGAACAAGACGAGAATTGCAAAGGAAAATGGTCCAAAGAAAGAAACTAGCAGAAACACTATATATATATATATTACAAGGAAGTAACCCTTATTAATGCCCGAAGGCCACTCAAGGATAAGGGTTAATGAATGTAAGGTGGTAGTGTAGTAATCGTTAATGGTTTACATTGGATAGAATTTGGATTATTTAAGGGAACTGCTTGCCAAGAATTTGTTTACATTGGACTTGAATAAAAGAATCTGACTTGGCATTTGTATCAGAATTGGTAATTGTCTGAATCCGGGGCGGATATTGGAATCATCCCATCACTAATGCAAATACAAGTTTTCCATTTTGTACTTTTGCATACCGTGATCGTTCATATTTCTGAAAAAGTCTTTGATTTATTTTACGATTCCAATGCGTTTGTCGAATAATTTGAGAATTTAAATTTTCCTTTGTTTTGTTTTTGTTTTTTATTATGAATACTAAGAGGACTATCTGGCATTGCACTAAGCAAAAGTGTAATATAATTCTATTAAAACTTCTATCTCTTTGCCTCTCTCTATCCATCTCTCTTTCTCTCTTCCCCCTCCCCACCACTCTCGTTTTACCCCTACCTCCTCTCCTAATTAGCTCTTTCTTCTGCACCTAGCCCATTCCTCCCTAGGTGGACACACACATAACTCTTCTTTATATAATAGACTAGCCGGGATACCCGGCATTGCCCGGGTGTTTGTAGGTCGGTGTTTTGGGGGTGGGGTAAAGCAGAACAAAAAGGAAACTTAACCCTGTTTAAATATAAAAAAAACGATAAAAAACAGCGATTTTTATAATTGGGGGGAAAAATTGTCGGGGGGGCTTCATTGCAGGTAGGCTCTAACCCAGAGCCTTGAGGCCAATAAGCTGAGCCTGAACACCTGCGCTACGGTAACAGTAGCAATGTAAGCCCGATTAAAAAGTGACAAACATCATGCTTTTCCACAGTTTTTAATGAGGTCAAATCCTTTTACTGCGAGATAGTTGTTTAGAGTTTGTCTGGCCGATTGAATCCGGTTTCACTTTTTTTTTTATACCGAAAAGCGAAAGCAACATGCGGCGATCCAAAAATGTGGAATATTTAGCATTTCAAAGTTGGGCTAATTAAATGGATAGGCGACCCCCGTTGTTAATTCATAGATATTATCATTTAGACAGCATATAAAAAGTTTTAAGAATGAGCGACCCCCCCCCCTGGAAAAAAGCCTTTTGCGGACATACACAAAAAGCGAACATATACACACACACACACACACACACACACATTTTTGCTTTTATATATATAGATTCCTCTATGAATGAATTGACCTTCTCTTTCCAAATTTTTACATAATAACACTGAAAAATTGACCTGACAAAAACAAGCCTAGTTGACCTCCAGAGAATGAATACAGTTTTCTAAATTTTAGATATTATTCATCTGGGGCAAGGTCAGTCAAGATAATACCAACTTTCTTAGTGTTTGTTGTATCGTTTTTGACTTTTAGCAGGACATACAAACATACACACAGACTTTTCCCTTTACATAATAAACTAGCAGAACTGACCAGGGTCATAAAAGAAGAAATTGAACACACCTGCTCTACGTAGGATATTGGCACTTTTTGATTTCTATATACAATTTTCTATCCTGGGCAACACCAAGTAGATTTTCTTGTATAAAATAATATAACAAAACATATTGACGTTGGTTTTTCTGAGCATCGCAGCCTTTAAACATACATGCTCTATCCAGGATATTGAGCACTTTTGGGATACTATTTGCTCCATCCAAGATATTGAACAATGCGAATTATGTTTTCTATGCAACAACGTCTTAAAAGAAGACAGAACACTGCTTTTAAACACATCTGCTCTGTCTAGGATATTGAACATCGTTAAAATTGAAGAGGCCTCCAGAGCACTACTTTATACATATATATATATATATATATATATATATATATACTTCTGGTAAATGCTGATCAAGAGAATATAAGAATATAAACTTTGTTGGACTTTTGCTAGTAGTTTTTGACTTTCAGCTGGGCATGCAACCATACAGAATATTGCTCTTTCTATAGTAGAGGTTTGCATGGAAGTTAATCTGCATGTTTTAGTTTACTTATTTTTTATTTTTATGCACGAACAGCTTTGCATGGATTCTATTCTTATCAATCATGTTTGCACTCTAAAAGAAATCCATCAATTACAGAATTTTATTTTGTCCAAATAATGTTTGAAACAAAATTATCCATTGTTTTTTTTTTTAATTTTTTATGTTAAGATTTCTTTAACACTTCACAATTGCTGCAAATCGCTTGCGGCTGAGAATGAACGGACATAATAGGTATATTGTCGTGTTACATAAAAACAACCATTTCTATGTAAACACTTAAACCCATCATCAGTTCTTAATATTACTTTTTTATGGAAATCCTCTCAGACAAGGCATGAAGCCACTTGATGGAAGGAGCTAAAAAAAAAAAAAACCCAAAAAACCATACTATTTCACGATCAAAAAATTGCCTACGATAAGTGTTAGATGGAATAAATTCTGACCCAGAAAACAGCAATTCTTCCCTCTTTGTCAGAAATATCATTCATGGAATATGAGGACTAAAGTAATACCTACTTTACATGTTTTATTGCCATGGTCAGTTATATTTTTAATGTTAGAGTATGTCAGTAATTAAAATTCTGTTTATATCATCCATATCACTTCCGATGGTCGTTCATCTGTCATTGTAGTTCATTAAATTTGAATATATAATGTTTCTATGTTTGAAAGGATATTTTTCTATTTCACCGCTTATTATGATTTGTTCTAAATATTTAAAAATTAGACGCTGCATTATTTTCCGTATTAAGTTTGTCTTGCGGTTGCCCTGATAAAGTTTTCGAATTTTGAGGATCAATAATTTGGATTTCCAACTGCCGTTCCGATCTATGTTATTCTCACAATGTTTCGGACAATGTAAGTTCTGACCGTTTTCAAGTGTGTCTTATAAACATGGGAAATTTTGACAGAATTTTGAAACATTAAAGAATTTTTAAAGAACCGTATCATCGAGAACAGTAGTTCAAGCAATTTAAACTAGCGGGACCTGTGGAAATTCCACAGCGGACTCATTCATATGTAATATATTGATGTTGGATGTTCAGCATAAATGTAGATGCTCCAATATTATTGTAGCTCTTTTGTTAAAACTGCAAAAGTATTTATTGAAGCTAGCCTGGCATAGCCCGGTTGTAAAGTTCATATGAATATGATATTTTAATTTATACAGATTTCGTATATATTATTGTAGTGTCAATTTTCTATTGATTCTTATGTTTTAAAAATAAAAAGATGTATCCATATGACTTGGGTGTATCAGCTTGAACCGAAACCAAAACTTATGAAGCATTTTTGGTAAAAGTATAAAAATATAGAGGACTTGAGTGCCATCAGCTATAACCGAGAATTCTTGGTAAAATTATTTATTACAAGAAATAGGTCATAACAATTAAACGACAATCATTCAGAAGAAAAAAGATTAACCTTCTACAAGGCTTGCAACAATACGTTTTATTTTTTTATTTATTTATTTTTTTTTGTTTTTTTCAGTAGACGCAAATCGTCCTTTTGTGGAAATTCAAGTGATAGGCAATTAAAATTACACGAAAATAGAAAAGTGCCAATAACTTTAAAAATATATTTTGAATTTCAACAAGATTATGAAATTCTACAATTCAAAAAATGCAGACCATAATATATATACATATATACATACTAGCATTTCAGCCTGGCGTTGCCTGGATGTTTTGAGGTATATGTTGAGCAAAAAAAAAAAAAAAAAGCGGTCAATTTGTTACACTTTGACCCTTATTATGACCCCTTTAAATTATTTGTTTTGGGCTCAAATGAAGTTATTAAGTTAGATCCATTTCCAGGGAACCTATATCTAAAATTTCAAGTGTTTGGACCCAAAATTGGCGGAGGAGTTTGGTAGAGTTCTCAAAAGTCAAATCGTTGAACTTTGACTCCTTAACAGCCAAGTTTCTGTCCGAAAACGGGTTACAAAGATTTTCTCAAATCTTAATAACCTGTATATCAAATTTCGAGTTTGTAGACTGAAAATTGAGTTATTGCATAGGAAAATGTACACACACACACACACGTTCACTTTTATATCTATCTATCTATCTATATATGTATATACATGTGTGTGTGTGTGTATATATATATATATATATATGTATGTATATATATGAGAGAGAGAGAGTTAAAAAGATAAAGCGACAAGTTACATGAGAACTTTATTATGAAGTCAATAATCAAAGAAACTTAAATTTAATTCCGAAACAAAAAAAATTAAGAAAAAAAAAATTACAATTAAGTTCTGATAAAATTCACACGAAATAACACGCACGCTATCGTATTAATATATTAAAGATAATCCAAATTTTTGAAACTCTGTGTACATTACAGAGTTTGATGAGATGCACCTGAAAAAGGCTGGAGGTTACATCGGCCAAAATATTGTGAGAATAATTATCATCATATATTGTTACATAGTGGGGCGTTGTACATCTTGTGGAAGACACAGAACGGGGATGGATAATGACATTTATAATAGGGGTTCCCAGCGTTGCCCGGGTGTGTCGAGGTGTGTGTGTGTGTGTGGGGGGGGTAGATTGAAACGAAATGGAAATTAAATAATAAGCGAAGTAATAACCTTGTTTAAATGTTAAAAAAACGATGTTAAACGTGTTCAAAACAATATGAAAAACAATAGCAAAACAGTGGAAAAAGTTTTGGGAGGGAGGTAGACTCTGACCCGAAGCCTTGGAGTTAATAGTCTGATGACTTAGCATGACGCCACAAAGGCAAGGACTTGAGAACAGATGAAAATAAATGTTTAAAAACGCAGGTGGTTGAATGTCAACGTATGGTTTTCTAGGTCAAACATTACGTCGTAGTAGTAGTAGTAGTAGTAGAGAAAACGAATTCACAGCGCGAATTTTGTAAGATAAGTCACTGAAATAAGATATTTATGCCGTTGTTTCGTAAATCGTAGATATTATAATCTAAGGAGTATATAAAAAGTTCTAAGATAATCATCATCATCATGCAGTCCTAACTTGCTTGCGCACTTTAGGTGTAGCATCTGTTGCACATCAGATAAACACCCTTTGAACCTCCAATGCTCATTTCCAGTGGAGCGAACCCACAATGACTGGCAGCTGAGGATGCTGCAGCTTCTGGCCGAAAGTAATCTCAGTGAGGTAGACAGTCACCCTATCATGTCCGCTACTACGCCTTTTCTTTCTGGATGAGGTTCCGTAGCCTTTTAAGGAAAACTGCAAGGCAGCAGTAGGATTTGAAGTCAGAGTTCCCATCTCTTAGTCCTTTGCTGTGATAAGGCCCACAAGACAGTGGTGTTTGATTTTAGGGTTGGTTCCCTTAGTCTTCGCCAAACCAAGGGCACCCACCAGACAGTGGGGTAAGGGTTGGTAGTATGCCAGGGCATGTCTACATATGGGTGGGCCATAACGAACTACCTCTGGGGTCTCCTACTACTCCGAGATCTCCTGCAAGTTTAGTCTGGGTCTGTCAGGCACCCAGTTACCGTGTGTGGCCAACGTGGAAGCACTGTAAGAGTCTTGATGATGGAGAGGCTATGTACTGGCAGGGAAGAATTATGCATAGCTGCTCCCTTTTCACTGCAAGGTTAGCCAGCGGTGTTAGCTGGAAGCGAGAAGGCATGCAAGCATGAACTTAACACTAACTTATGCCTAACATGCTAGACGTATCACATCCCCCTGCCAGATTAAAAATCTAAACAAACACACCCGCACATGATAACCCCCCCCCCGGAGAACTCCCCCCAAAGAAGCCTTTGCTGGACATACACAATAAAATGCACACACACTAACACACATTTTGCCTTTTATATATATAGATGGTATGGAGTTCATATTAATAGGAAAGATATGAATGTGAAGAGATGTGAAATTATTGAGGGAGGATTTTTACGAATCACAAAATGATGACGAACAAACTTACAAATTACATGATATTTATTCTTCCAGTTGAATGAGATGATCTGGGATTCGATTGCAGAATTACACTGTCTTGACTTCCTTTCTGGTCCGCTTCCAAAAGGGGTTCAGTTAACTCCCTCGTCCGACTCTAACTATCAACTCAACTCCCCTCGCACTTCTCTCCTAACTTCCGAATATATTGTGATCTACCTTTCTTTGTGACATCAGAAACGTGCTCAACCACGTGAATGTTTTCCCGCGTGGATTTACATACACGTCTTAAATACGCCTTTGGCAACACAAAGAAAATTCCTTAATTTGATTTTCATCGTCCTGACTCTGACCTAGTTGTATCGTTATTCTAACACAATGGACAATAGGATTGCAATCTAAATTGTAATATTTACTCTTTTCAACTTTTGAATACTGGGTTCGATTCTAGCTTTTTCTTTTAATAAATATTATTTTCGAACCTATTTACTTGTTTCTCTAATTACCGCAATCTGTCTCCTTTCATATAAAACAGTATGAATCCGAAAATTCTATTATTGGCATTGGTTTCCCTAATATTTTTCTAATCTAGAAATACATCAGGGACTTCAGGGAGGGGGCCACGTGAAGGTTGCAACATCTTAAATGAAAGTGATTTTTGTGAAACAAACTGGATTGGAACTTGGAACTCCCTGGTCGTTAACCACTGAACCAATCTAAATGATATTTTCATGCGATATTAAAAGTAATGTATGTCTTAAAATGCCATTTTATTACATTTTCACCCCAACAAGGCACATTGTTACTTTGGTGTAGGAAGCTACTATTGTTGCATTGGGGACATTCATATTGGTGAGAGGTATGGCGGATATGTATATAACAGTGAGAGGGGGAGATAGAAGAGGCAGGCATTTATGCATTTTACAGTCTGTGAATCTTATAACATATTTCTTCTTACTTGCACATATATTGTAGAGAGGAGGTTTATCAGTTCTTATGGCACAGGAGGGGGGCAGTCATTACTTATGATAGAGAGGGAGACACATTTCTTAAGATGGAGAGACACTGATTGAGATTGTCGGACTGACATCCTCATCTTGGTTGTTATAGTCACAACGTTTCGGCCGTTTTGCCCTCCGGCCTTCATCAGGTGTTTTGTATCGAACTGGGGAACCGTTTGTTAGGAGTCTCGAACCCAACCCTTTATTATTATTATGGGGGTACCGTGTTCGGACTCCAGCTAGGCTCTGGGACATAGTTACTGATTTTGTTTTGAATGTTACTTTTTACTGCTTTCGTTCAGGATTGAACTCAGCACCTTTGGGTAACTGTAAACTTTGATACAACGTCTAGGACCACTCGGCCATGTAGAGACATATTACTTAAGGATAGGGTTCATACACAAAGTTCATTATAAATGAGTGAGAACAAAGTTCATTAAGATGAGAGGACACAATGTTCGTATAAATGATTCACATTACCTTTAGTTGTTGAGAATTACACAACACGAAGATGCAGTTATAAAATGACGTGTTCTTTATTACATTCGTCCGCTTGCAATGATGATTGGTTCCAAGAATTCAAAGCCAACTACATGATTAAAACTTTCCAACCCTTCGCTTCCAAAGGGGGACCCTGCTTCTCTGACGACCTCAGCTCTGTCTCTCGTCTGTCCAACTCTCTCTGTCTAAAACTAGCAAACTATATTGAGAATTCATTTCTCCATGACCTCATATGCATGTCCAAAACCATGATCGAACTCGCGTGGAGGATTCTCACATGTCTGCAGACAAGAATTCGTTCTTACCTATTTTTTTTACCTTATTTTTCAATATGTTTTTAATTTTCTATTGTTCGCTTTCTATATGACCTTATTTTAATTCAGTTTTCATAAAAAGAATTGAATAATT
Source organism: Euprymna scolopes (assembly GCF_053919585.1). Lineage (NCBI taxonomy): Eukaryota > Metazoa > Mollusca > Cephalopoda > Sepiida > Sepiolidae > Euprymna > Euprymna scolopes. The sequence goes on from NC_136519.1 coordinate 77,728,168, forward strand.
CCTTTCCAAACATCATATCTAAACTATTTTATGTGAAAACTAAACAATGGGTAAATTCCATTTCTGACCCTATTCCTGAACCTTACTTACGAGGTTCGAATCTCGTCTATCTTATCTCATTTTTACTCATCTAATGTTTTTCTTACGTACAAGAAAAGGGGACCTTTTCCTGTAACACTACCAGCGACATAAGCTACTGGGGTACTATGTAGGGAGTTGGGCAGCAAGATATCGGTTCATGTTACACTTGAACTTCTGCATGTCAGTACAGTTGGGGAAGCAGGGACCTGGAAGAGAATTCCAAAGTCTAGCGGTTCTAGGAAAGAAACTTTCGGGTTTGTCGAGGGTATTTACTTCATGGGAGCACAAGTGCTTGTAGTTCGTCAGAGCATTCACCATTAAAATACTTGTAGAACAGGCAAAGGAATGCAACATTTCGTCGATGGGACAAAGGCTGAAGCCTAGATGACAGTTCCGGACCTATCAGGTTGGCGACTCTCTTTTGAACCTAGTCTAGGAGTGAGAGACAAGTAGCAGATGCATCAAGCCAAATATGACAACAATACTCCATACATGGACGAATGGTGGCCTTATAGAGGTACAGGATACTTTCAGGCATTAGTAGCTTTCTAGCATGGTATAGAGAGCCCACCTTCTTCGCACCGGTTCTGGTAATGCTCCCAGTGTAATATGCACCCTGTATATGTATCATATTATAGGGACAATTGAGATGTGATTCTGACGGACACTAAAAAGCAAATGGCTTGAGTAGCTATGTTCTTTCTTTCTTAATTTTTTTTTTTTTGTATGTGGGGGGATTTGACTGGGGTAGCAAGAAAGGGAATACCTTAATGACTCGTATACAAGCCTTCATTTCATTTATGCATTCTTACATGCTAGTGAGAGTCAGGCAAACAGAAACGAATTTCTACCGCACTAACAAGAACAAGGTAAACCAACACACATACACAGTGGCACACTGTCTATTACTTGCATACACATACAAACCTCTAAGCATTGTTACTTACTTGTTCAGCTTTCTTTGCCAAACGCAAGTTTACATAAATGAACATGTACTGACCAAAAATAACTTTCATATGCTTATAAAATCTTAGATATAAAAATGTTTTGTTATAAACTTTCGTTTTTCTCAATTCTTCATTTACAAAACTCTTTGTTTTAGCCCTTGCTAACTGATCTTCTTTCTATTTTCTTTATTGTTTTGTTTATTTCCATTTTTATATGCATAATTTATTTTTATATCCATATTTATTTTTTCACTAAAACATTTAAACTTTTGTGTACAGTTTGTCAGTGTGGTTCTTGGCAATACCCAAAAATTGTCATCCAAAATGGCTGCTACTAAAGCCAGGAACCATGCTGCAATATATTGTATTTATGCATTTAAAGGCTCTTTCTGTTATAAGAATTTTGTATGTTTAATATGTTTTTAAAGTTTTTAGAAAATAATAATTTATTTTAATGTAATTCCTTGTTATACAAATTGTCTCAAATTTTAATGCTGACAAAAATCTTTCTGCATTTTAAAAATATACAAAATAACATTTTTTTGTTTCTTTTTTTCTCAGGAAACCTCTTACACTGGAAGTTCTTCTGTTTCCCGGAAAACTTCCAACACAAGTTCCAAGAGTCTTCCATGCAGGACAACTGTACAACGGAACATTCCTCGCACACATTCAGAAACGACAGGTCAAAATCAGAAACGCATAAATTTGACGACAGAGTTATAAATATGAAAAAGTAAAAAAAAAAAACAAAAAAAAAACTGCTGGTGTTGGAATTTGTGTCCTTTGATATGACAGAGGCGCTCTCAAAAATTAATGTTTCCTTTCCGTTTAAGAATACACATGAACCATGATAGTTGACTTTTGTGTTTAAACTTTACTTGAAGTACTTTTTAGTACTTTTTATTTGACAATTTAAAGACTTCAAAATCACTTTCGAATTTTGAAGTGCTGTGCTATAAAATAATTGTAGGAGATGTTAGAATTAAAATGGCTGATTATGTGTAGATGATATCATGGCCCTTCAAAATTGATTTTGAAGCCTTTAAACTGGCGTTTAGAAAGTTTTTTTTTTTTTTTTTCATTTCAAGATTTAAAGACAAAAATCAGGTATATTAGTTCAGTTGTGCTCTTAAACACATAAAATGGTGCCTGTGCAGAAAAATGAATTTTGAAACAAATGCATTTCAGGTGAAAACATTCTTACATAATTCCGTGTCGAAATTAGTTCCAAAAAATGATCCAGTAGATGTACTAGATCTGATTTTCATAAAAAAATATTAGAGACTAGTTGTTGGAGATTTTTCATTTTAATGATAGTGGGTTTCAAAGAAAAAAGGGGAGATAAGTCTGTTTCTCATAAATAATGAGATTTAAAGAAATCTTCAACTTTAATTCAGTAAAACCTATGTTAAACTCGATAAATTGATAAATTCTATTTTTACTTGGCTCAGTATTTTAGAGTATTTTTTCTACTGAATCATTTTTAGTAATTTTTGGAATTTATACTAATTTCGACTTGATATGTAAGTACATAATGTTTTCACCTGAAATACGTTTATTTCTAAATCCACAAGCATACAATAAATATGACTTTCTGACTGTGTTTATATCGTATAAAAGAAACAAAATCTGTGTCTCCTATGTGCTTATCTGAAAGACAAAAAACAAAATGGCTGCTACAAGTGATTTAATGGTGTGACATTCTGATATTATCCTCTTTCTTGTTCCTTGCATTTATTAACTGTATTATGATTTTAATTATTTTATGCCCATAAATATTGCTTACGGATGCTTGTTTGTATTGGTAATCCTTTAAACCAATGCATTTCACGTGGAAACATTATGTACTTACATGTCATGCCGAAATTACTCCAAACTAAATCTCAAAAATTAGATAATGTGCCAGAAATATTTTAAATAAAAAGATCAGCCACAAATACGGTCCCAGATATCTGGATTCAAGACGGCAGTACAGATAATTTAGTCAAAATTATCAATCGCAGTTACCTCCCCTGGGATCTAGCGAACTCTCCATTAAAACATGTTAAAACCCAATGAATCGCTAAGCTCGAATGTTCATTTTTGCTTGTAATTATTTTCCCACTGGGCCATTTTTTTGTAATTTTTGGCATTTTTCGTTAATCTCAGCATAATGCATAAGTACGTTTTACTATTTTCACCTGAAATGCATTGCTTTAAAAAATCGTCAATATAAAGAAGCACCTGTTTACAGTATTAGGAAGCAAAGAATTGGAATCCTTACTCTCAGACCAAAATCTACAATATCATACGTTTCTTGCATGCAATTGTTTTTGGTAACCAAACATTTTTATTGTTCAGATAATCTTTTATCTTTCTTCAGCTCTCCTTAAAACTAGCACCAAACCAAAAGGTGCTACTAGCATATATGTATACCCTCAATATCTTGTCTTTGTATAAAGATCAGACTTGTTTTTATTGAACATAATAATAACCTACATTTTTTTTTTTTTTTTTTTTTTTGTAAGTTTCTCCAGCTCTCTTAAACACTAGCCAAGTTTACTAGCCCAAACCGGCAATGGCATATACTCACACTTTGAATGTCCTCTACCTCTGGTTTATTTTTCTCAATGTTTCTCTTCTGAACAATTTCCTTTTGTTGTTGTTGTTGGATGTGTCTCCCCACCCCCTTGAGAGTTTTGATAAGCTGTTGTGGGTATAGTAACCCATTTTTACTCGATGATTTTGAACTCTCGAAACGCCATGATGGGGATATACACGCAGCTGAATTTGATGTTCCCTAGAAACTTCCTCCTTCAGAGGAAGCTAGTTCAACCTAGAAACTTCCTCCTAGATGAATACCAGTTGGAATATCTAAATAATAACAATTGAGACGTGATATCTGCTTGGAACTGAAACTATACTATTTTATTCATGTCTTATTGAATTATATTTTGATGCAACATTTAAAAAATTTTTAAATGTCGCAGGAGCGGGGATAGTGTAATATGTGTTATATTATGAAGAGACCCTCCTCCCATACATTACTTTTTCTTGGGAGGAGGGAATAGTGTAGTATCTGTTCCATTGTCACAAGACCATCCTCTCTGGCATTACCTCCTTATTTGGTGGGTATTGTAGTATCTGTTCTATGGCCATACAATACCATATTTCCAGAAATTACTTTCTCCTTTTTTACGGAAAGGGTTTAATAATAATAATATGTATTGTGACCCGTCATTGGTCAAACAACACTATCTTAAATTTTGTGCCGCATCAGTCCTTGCTGTAATTCTGCTTTTGTTAACCTAAAATGCAATTCACTAAACTATAATTAATAACTGTATGTTAATTAATTTAAAAAAAAACAAAACAATTAAAATTGAATTTAATTATCAAAAAAAAAAAAAAAAAAAATTCAGAGAAAAATATTTGTAGAAAGGTTTTTTGGTCTATAATTTTTCTTTTTAAAAGAAAAATGGATTTTAATTGGTGCCGAAATGTTTTGTCCTTTTTCCTAAAAATGAGCTCTCGTTTTTTTTATATATGTAATATATATTTTTCTTCACTCCTGCTAGATTTGTGCCGTTTCAAAGCAATATTTGATGTTTATGAAATTCTTACGTTTTTCCAAGATTCTTTTGATTTTCTCAATGAACTATTGTTAAAAACAAGCTGAAATTTTTTGTTTATATGCAGAAAGTTGTTTCAAAACTTTATGTAACTGAATAATATATATATATATATTTGTTTTATGTAAGCATTTATATGACCATATACATTCATAAGCATGTTTCAGTCAGCCAGTTACAAATAATTAGACCTGTTCAAGCGATATTGCTTATACCAAAAGTAAAGTCCGTAAAAGTGATTTTTAAAAAAATTTTTTTTTTTTTTTTAGACGTTTCTTTTGAATAATAAGATATGTGTATGTGCGTCTGTGTCAATGCAAAAGTGATATTTTTAAAGAATTTCTCGTACTTGTACAGTTTAATCAAGACATTAAAAAATGAAAATATCGGAAAAAAAAAAAAAAAGTTATATTGTACGTATCCATTATGGAAGGAAGTTCTCAAAAAAAAAAAAAAAATTCACTTAATTTGATGTGAAAAAACAGTTTATTATGATACCAATCAAAAGGTAGCCATGTTTCGATTTTTAAGAAGAAAAGCATTTAAGATGGGGAGGGGGTGTTGGCGCTTTAGATTGAGTTATCTCCCCATGGCGTGTTCTAAAAATCTAAACATGGCTGCCTCCAGCGCGTGGTCATAAAAATGTGTTTTTCCACTGTAAAAATAAAACTACTTGATCAAATTAAGTAAACTTTTTTTTTTTGAGGACTTCAGTCCAAAACGGCTACGTATAATATAACTTTTTTTTTCTCAATATTTTCGTTTTTTTAATATCTTGATTAAACTGTACAAGTACCTTACTTTCTTTTGAATAATGATCAGATAACTCCCCAGAATTTTTTTGTTCTTCAACTTTAAAGAAGTACATCCTCCAAAAACCTAAATATATTTTATTTAAAATCTGATGAAAAATTACATTACATTTTGGTGCTATCTTAGTATTTGCTATTTACCGTCCACTTTCTACCATGGTTATCTCCCCCTGCTGCACCATTTCTACCATGGTTATTTGCTGCTGTCTAGCATAATGTCACTTAAACTAAATAACCACAAATTCTATTACAATAACAGAAAAATCTTTAACAGGTATGTATCTGTCATGAAATAAAGATGTCGTATTCCAAAACTTATGTAAATTGATCAAGTAGTTACTTTTTTTAAACTTAGAAAATCAAAACATACAATTTTTAGCGATTTTAATACTAAACTGTAATCACTATAAGCTGATTTTGGTCTAGATTCTTTGAATTGAGTTGCACCCCCTCCTTATTTATTTCATTACTAGCGGGGGTGCCCAGTGTTGCCTAGGTGAAAAAAAAAAAAAAAAAAAAAAAGTTTTGGGAGGGAATTAGCCTCTAACCCGAAGTCTTTAGGCAAATAGCCTGTTGACTTACCGTGACGCTATGCGGACAGAAGTGACGAAGGGTGATATTAAAAATAGCAAGTGTTTAAACAAACGTGAAAGTGTGCTTTTCTAGGTCAAACATCACGCCATAATAGTAGAGAAAATGAAATCACGAATTTTGTAACCTAAAAAGATTCAGACGACCTCGTTTCGTAAATCGGACATATTATGATCTAGACCAGCGGTTCTCAACCTTTTTTGACCCATGGACCCCTTTTCCCTTCTTTTTTTTCTTGGTGGACCCCCTTATAATTTTTGGTCATAAAACAATATTCTATTTCTCAATATAATGTTTTGAGCTTTTAATAAACAAATAAATATTATATAATTAAACTTTATTTTTAAATGAAAACTAATTTAATGCAAATAAAGTATTTTACAACAATTATAATAATGAAAACTTGTTTAACGCTAACTGTTTTTTGTGTTTTTGTAAATTCACGTAATGGAATGAATGAATGTGTGTGTGTGTGGTTTTGGTACTTACACAGGATACGGGCCGTGCTATTTTGTAGATAGGATTTTTAAGTTATACTCAATTTTTACGGTATGTTTTGTTCCATTAAATTGTAAGGTGAATGTACATACATCTCAACCTTTTCTCGGCTATCGCCCCCAAAAGCTATTAGTTCCGGATATTGAGTTAGTGTTTTGTTTATGTAAATATGAACGAATCTGTAATATAACAGAGCGAATGAAAATTGTAAACACTTGTAAGACAATGTCACTGGAGAATCGGATTTACTGAAATAAATTGAATATTCAAAACTGACAATTCATTTATAAGAGAGCAATTCATAGGTCATGTGACCAAAGTTTCGCACTAATAGTTTAGCTACGCGTTTATAATTTCAAAAAATTTAAAAAATTTACTCGCAAAAATGTCAATTTTTCACAGATAAAATTGATTGAAAATCGCCCCCCAAAATTTGATTTTCGCCCACTAGGGGGCGATTCGCCCCCGGTTGAGAACCGCTGATCTAGACAGTATATAAAAAGTAAGATTTAGTGACCCCTCCGAGCGTCTCCTCCCCAAAAGCCTTTGGCAAACATACAAAAAAAAAAAAAATGAACACAAACATTTTCGCTTTTATATTATAGATGGCTGATGAAAAAACACTGTCTCGCTTAATCGGAAAATTTAGTTGTTTTTTTTTTTCTTTGTTAAAAGGAAACTACTTGATCAATTTATTCTTGTTCTGTCACAAGTATGTACATTATAAAGATTTTTCTGTATTTTTTTTTTTTTTTTTCTGTAATTCTAAAGTGTCCTCCTACATTAATTTCTGAACACATCCCTATCACAGCAAAGAACCTATTTTTTAATTTCATATTTAATTATTTTTTTTGTCTAAACTTCATCATGCCTTTAGAAATAATTTAAAGGGGGGAAAAAAACTGTGTCTATTCTTGTAGTATGAAAGTTTGTCAATTTTGATGAAGAGTTTTTGAATGTCCGACATGACTACAAGAAACGATTAAATGTGGTTAACTAAACGTTTTTTCATTTTTAAAGAGTTATCTGCCCTTTGTTTATTTTAGTCTAAGAAATTATCTGCCCTTATTTTTAATTATAAGGAGTTATCTGTTATATATATATTTGTTTAATCTTTTTTTTTTCTAACGATACTTTTCTGCTCTTATGTTAAATATATATATATATATATATATATATATAAAAAATTCTATCCAGCTTTTTATTTTATATTTTCTTGCTTATCCTGAAAATGTATCTGCTTTTTTGGGACCAAGTGGTGAGATTTTTCTTTTGAAATTGATATTGTATGTAATTATTTTATTTTCATGCAAAGGCCATTTTATTTCTTTATTTTTAGCTGGAAGCTAAAGACAGTTAATTATGACTAGCGTTATAAAATTATGAAAAAAGAATTTAATTAAAAAAAAAAAATGTTTTTGTTTTTTTAGTATATGTATGCAATTCTCTAATGAAATTTAAATCATCGGCAATGAATTCATCCCACTCTTATTCCGATGACAATTGTAAATAAACAGGATAAAACATCTAAAAATGTTGTGTTTTTAATACCTTTTCTTATTATTACTAGCCTGGGTGTTTGGAGGTGTAAAAAAAAAAAAAAAAAAAAAAAAAAATGGTAGTAGACAGGCAGGCAGGCTCGAACTTGTGACGCGAAGGCGGAAAAGAACGTAAAAACAAAAACATAATGTATTTGCTGTTGCGTCCATCGCCAAACCGGAAGTGACAAAGGTTTAAATTAAGGCTAGTCAATCAAAAAGAGTGGATGACTTTCAAAAATATCAGCGGAAAAATCGATCCCTCCCTATAGAAAAGTGCTCAATTTAGGGTTAAGGAATTAATCTTTTTAGCCAATTTTTCGATATTTGTCAACTGAAGGGTCGAGCTTCAAAACGATACCAATCTTGTGAAAATCTGTCCACTCGAAAGTTTTAGGCAGATATGCAAACTTACATACTAATAAACAGACAGGTGAGATTTATATTATAGAAGATATCATCACAGAACAAAAATGTCATATTCCTAAAATTATGTAAATTATATTAAGTATAAGTATCTTTTTTTTAAGCTAAGAAAATCATATTGTATGATGAAATAAGAGCGTTTCATTTACTTTAATGAAGGGAGACAACTTAATTTAAACTACCGAGATTTTAAAATCGGTCTTATGATGGCTACAATATCCTATTAATCACTAAAAATCATAAAGGAAATAATTTTCTATATGAAAAAATACTTGACCAATTCATGATTTTTGGAATATGAAATTTTCCTGTATTTTTTTTATTTATTTATTTATTTTTTTTTTTTAAGATTAGGTTCTGAATAAGAACCTTTTTTTAATGCATGTAATTGGATGGTTCTGATCTTTATTCGTGCAATAACACAATTCTGTGAATTAGCCATTCCAATCTGTATCTTCCGTGTTTGTCTAAATTCTTATCTCCAACTGCAATCCTTAATAAACAGAAAAGTTTCAATAACTTATCTCAAATGCATTTCTGTGTAAGTTGTCTCCCTTTATTCAAACAGCATTTTCAATAGTGACATTAGACTTTCGAGCACAATGTAAATTTGATCTAGAAAGGGAAGCAAGAAAATGTAACTGAAAGGCAATCGAATTCCTGATCAATATATCATCCAATTGGAAGAATAAAGATCATCATCATCATATAAGTTTTCGTTTGTCATTTTTCAACCTGGAAGGTAATGTGATTTTGACTCTGAGGAGATAACTACCAAAAGCAAAATGAAATTCACAAAATGTTCCAGACGGGCCATTATTCTACTAATTCTTGTCTGTGGATGCGTGATCAGTTTTTTGGTGGGATCTCTACAATAAGTAAATATTATTTGTGCCTTACAATTATATTTGCACCCTCCCCCACTCCGTAAAACATGTACAACAAACACTCCTTGAGAATGTAGAACACAAAAATGTGGAATTGTGTGTGTGAAACAGCACTAACCTTGTCTGGGTTCAAGCAGCTTCCGGCGTGAGAGTATGAAATTACGAAGTGGTTCCCAGTCGCATGTATATACCCGTTAGGGCAGATGACGGCATTAGATTTTTGCAACTCTTGCAGAGACATGTCAACGTCCTCCTACATACAGAGCCTGGTCATTACCAAATTGGTCACCCAATTTGGTAATAACCAGGCTCAATGTTGCTTAACTTAGGTGTTCTGACAGGAACCGGTGTGTCAACATAAAAATGTGGAATTACTTTCTAGCTGACTATAACATGGTCGGTTTCAAGTCCAATGTAAACAAATTTTTGCTGAGTTGCCCTTTTAATACCCAAATCTTACCAGTTTCTATCACTACCAATCACCAGCCACCTGATACTCATTAACCCTTATTGCCGAGTGGCCTTTGGGGCTTGGTAAGCAAGGATACTCTAGTAATAAAGAAAAAAAAATTGTTACTTTATATGAGGCTCCAAGTTGTCACTCACACATTCTCTTGTAAGTTTACAGGGTGAACAAATCACTGAAAGCGTTAGCACAGCAGGTGTTTGTCATTTTAGAAAAATAAGGATCCTCGACAATTAAAACTAGTGATGAGTATAACGAGAAATATAAACGGTGATATGATATGAAAAAAAAAACACAAAAATACAATTCATCTATATATATATATATATATATAAGGCAAAATGTGTGTGACCATTTCGTGTATGTCTTCAAAAGGCTTTTCTCGCACACGCTCCCGAGTTCGTTACTATTGCTTAAAACTGTGTATATAGGTCCTAGATAATAATATGTAGGATTTGTGAACGCATGTAGCTTATAGATTTATTTATGTCGACTTTTACAAAATTATTGCTATTTTGGCTTCTCGCGTGTTGATTGGGCTTTTTAGTATAAATAAACAAACTAAACTCAAATGGACGTTCTCAGCATTGCGCCGGGAAAAACGTCCAGCGTGACTTCTATTTGACCTTCTTAATTAGGTCAAATGGAAGCAGCAGAGTTAACTTTTATTGCGCACGCCTGTTTTTATAGTTAAATAAATTCAAACCTGCTTAAGTTGTCTGTCGCCGTGGCTCAATGGTTAACGTAGCACTTTTTTTTTTTTTCACACATTGAGTTCCAACTCAAGGGTACGGGTTCGATTCTCATACTCACCTACCAAAACATTTTTTTTTTAATTATTTAACCCCCCCCCCCCGGAGTTTTGATTTACCTCAAGACACCCGGGCATCGCCGGGTACCCCCCGCTAGTATATATATAAAAGCGAAAATGTATGTATGTATGTTTGTGTGTCTGCTAAAAACTTTTGACCGACGGAACAACAATTCACAAACTGGGTATCATATTAAAGCCCCCACCCTCCGGACGACAAATATCGAAAAATTAGCCCAAAAGGACCATCAGAAGTGCATCAACTGATCGATTTTCTGCAGGGGGGGGGGGGGCTAAAAAAAAAGTGACATTTTAATGTTAGACATTACATATTTTTAAATCGATTTATAACTGCTTCCAAAAATACGGGCGCCAACTCTTCTACATAAAGTATACACGGGGCCGTTTATTTGTATTTAAAACCCGCTGAGTCATGTCACGTGATCTTGACGTCAGCAAGCTCTAATGGCAGTCTGAATTTAATATTTAAAAATGTTGTTATCGGTAAAAAAATATTTAACCCTTACACAAGCTAAACTATGAACGTCTACGCTATGACAACGTTACCAAAGTTATTAGCACGTTAAAAATAGTTAGATACAATAGTTAAACGAAAAATAACAAGCCAAAAATGTGAAGTAAAAAAAAAATATGCTTACAAAAAATATCAACGATTGAAGTTTTTACAAAAAAAAAACAGCCAGACGCCATTTTCTTTTTTAGTAACAGAGAGAGAGAGGGACGCAAACAGAGAGAGAGAGATAGAAAGAAAAACGTTAACTTTTTCACCCCAAAATCGACAATTTTCGACAGGGGGGGGGGTCAACAACGCATGCGTCAGATGACGTCATGACGTCATGATCGGATTTACTTAGTTGAAAAACCGAACAAATTTCAGATGCGTCGGTTTAGCCCAGGTAGTTAATACCATAGTTCATTATCTAAACGTTTTGGGTTCGAATCGTGGTGTGAGATGGTTTTTTTTTATTTTTGATTTTTTTATATTTAAATATTGAACCCTGTATTATTTAAGCCATTTTCAACGTAACGTTCATTTTCCTGTTTTTTTTTTTTTACTTCGCTTATTCTTAGCGACACCCAAAAACACCCGAGTAACCACCGATTTTTTAAATTTTAATATCGAAACAGGCTTATTTAAGCCATTTTTCACGTGTTCGTTTTTCTGTTTTCATCGTTCGTTTGCCTTACGTTAGTTTTTTTTTTTTCGATGTTTTGATTACCCCCCCTGCTTAATTAAAACGTTTTCTTTTCTTACTTCGCTTATAACAATGCTTACATCGTCATCGTCGTAACGCTCGACGACTTTCAAACATCTTTCACTTATTCGCTTATAACAATGCTTCATTCTGACTGGCCGCTTTTACTTTCAAACTTCGCCTCAGGGCTTCGGCTTCGATCCTTCCCCCCCCAGTTTCTTTTTTATTTAACACTACACACACACCTACAAACACCCGTATGTATGCTTTTCCTCGATGTCCACAAAAGGCTTCTTTCAGAGAAGCGCTCGCTCGCTTCACAACTTCTTAAAACTTTTTATATCATCTATAAATTGTAATATCTCACCGTTAACAATGGAGCTCGCCTGTCTATTTAATTTTATTGACTTTCAAACGTTAATTATTCCACATTTCCCGCATCGGCACGCGTTACATTCAGTTTTCGGTATAAAAAAAAAGCGAAACTTGACTCTAATCACAGGCCCAGAGCCAGTGGTCTCTAGAGAGCTAAGTAACGTTTGGTCAATGTCGACTTCGTCATATCAGACGGTAGCTTTCATTTCGAGAGGAGGGAGCGGGTTTTTAAAAACAAACAACCCGATTTATTGACCTCATTAAAAACTGTCCCGCACAAAATGCTAACTGCTGAATAGCTATCGCCGTCACATCAATCAAGAACGCGCACTTGTTTTTTTTCACACTTTACTATTTTCCAACTGCGCGTCGTCAAGGCTTTGTTTTTTTTTCACGGGCACCTGTTTTTTTTCAGATTTCGGGGTTTTTTCATACACACCTACAAACACCCGGGCAACGCCGGGTACCCCTCGCTAGTCTATATGTATAAATGCGAAAATGTGTGTATGTATGTATGTGTGTTTGTGTGTCCACTAAAAACTTTCGACAGACAGAACAAAAATTAACAAACTTGGTCTCATATTGAAGCGTCATCCTTCACCTGAAAAATATAAAAAAATTGGCCAAAAACGTTAATTTTTTCACCCTGAAATCAAGTTTTCTACAGGAGGGGGTCAACAAAAACCGTCCTCTCATGACGAAATCGGTTCTGCGCATGTGTCAGATGACGTCATGACCTGATTTAGTTTAAATAGTTGAAGAACTAACACAATTTCATGTACGTCGTGTTAGCTCATTTCGATTTTTTAAATTTAAATATTGAAGCGGGGTTATTTAAGCCATTTTTCATGTAATGTTCGTTTTTCTGTTTTTTTGTTTTTACTTCGCTTATTCTTAGGTTTTCATTAACCTCCCCCCCCCCACCGACACCCAAAAACACCCGGGTACCCACCGATTTTTTACATTTTAATATCAAAACAGGCTTATTTAAGCCTTTTTCACATGTTTTTTTTTTCGGTTTTTATTTTTCAGAAGTTCGTTTTTCTGTTTTCTTTTTTGTTTTTCGATTTTTACATTTAACATCATTCGTTTGCCTTACGTTAGTTTTTTTTTTTTTTTTTTTTTTTTGATATTTTGCCCCCACCGCCCGGGTACCCCCCCCCCCCCCCTGCTTTATTTTTCAGATAAGTTTTAATGTTCGTTTTTCTTTTTTTTACTTTGCTTATTCTTAGGTTTTCATTAACACCCCCCACTTCCTCCGACCACACACACCTACAAACACTCGGGCAACGCCGGGTACCCACCCGCTACGTTAATTTTTTTTTTCGATTTCTTTTATCCCCCCCCCGTTTTCCTGATGTTTTTTTTTTGTGTTTTTTTTTTGTGTTTTTTTTTTTTTTTTTTTTTTTTTTTTTTTTCGATTTTTTAAAGTTTTTACTTCACTTATTCTTATGTTTTGATTCCATCCCCCCCACCGCCCGAGCACACACACCTCTAAACACCCGGGCAACACGGGGTATCCCCGCTAGTCTATAATATAAATCTCACCTGTCTGTTTAAATTTATGTATGTTTGTATGTCTTCCTAAAATTTGTGATAGAGATGACGGATTTTTACAAGATCAGTATCATTTTGAAGCTCAACCCTTCGGACAACAAATATCAATTCCTTCACCCTTAACTGGACACTTTTCTACAGGGAGGGGTCGCTTTTTTGTCAATATTTTCGAAAATCATCCCCTCGTTTCGATTGACTAGCCTTAATTTAAACCTATGTCACTTCCAGTTTGGCAATGGGCGCAACGGCAAAGACGTCACGTTTTTTTGTTTTACGTTCTTTTCCTCCTTCGCAGTATGGGTTTGAGCTTGCCTACCTACTACCACTTTTTTTTTTTTTTTTTGCTCAACACAAACTTTCAAAGACCCAAGCAACGCCGAGCACCCAGGCTACTCTATAATATAAATCATATCTCTCTGTTTTAAATGTATGTATGTATGTTTGCCTAAAACTTTCGACAGAGGTGTGGATTTTCACAAGATCCGTATCCTATTGACGCTCGACTCTTCGGACGACAAATATGGAAAAATTGGTCGAAAACATTAATTCCTTCACCCTCAACTGGGCACTTTTCTACAGTGGGGGGTCGGGGGGTCGCTTTTTTCACCAATATTTTCGAAAGTCATTGTCTCTTTAGATGGTCTAGCCTTAATTTAAACTTACGTCACTTTCGGTTTGGTGATGGGTGCAACAGCAAACTCGTCACTTTTTTTTCCTCCTTCGCGGTTAGGGTTAGAGCCTGCTTACTACTTTTTTTTATTTTTATTTATTTATTTTTATTTTTGTGCTTAACTAACACTCTTACACACACCTCCACTTTCTTTTCTGCCTTTGTGTCACGGGTTCGAGCCTGCCTTTTTCTATTTTTGCGCAACACACACCTACAACACCCGGGCAATGCCGGGCACCCAGGCTAGTTTTAATCTGAAGGTGAGTACATTTTTTCTTTTATTTTTTGTTATTTTAATACTTTTGAAGCATTGAGAAATGCAAAACTGTGATCAAAGGCTACGGTAGATTGATTGAAGCATTGCTTAGAAATACACATATACAGAGTGTCCCACTTAAAAGTAGCCCGATCTCTCTAATCTTTCTCTTAACGACCAACTGACACCACAAGACAAAATGCAATTCTTTTTCCAAAAAGATGACGCTACATGCCACATGTCTCACAGATCACTGACACGAGTTCATGACATGTTTACGGATTAGAGTACAATAAGCAAAGGGTTATGGCCACCACGTTCCCCAGACTTGTCATCATGTGATTTTTATCTTTGGGGGAATTTAAAACAAAAAGTTTATGCAAATAATCCTCACAATCTAGACCAAGTAAAGGAGAACATTACTAATGCTATTAGGAGAATCACCAAAGAAGATCTACAGACAGTATCTGCAAATGTTGTTACACGTACCCAGAAATGCATAGATGTCAACGGGGAGCACTTCCATCATCTTTTATAACACTACAGGTAATTTAAACAATAAAAGAATGTCCCTCCTCTCTACTACATTTTCTGGGCTTTTTTTTTTTTTTTTTTTTTTTTTTTTTTTTTTTTTTTTTTTTTAGTGAGTCACCCTGTAGATATTTGATAATGTTTGCAAAAAACAAAAAAAAAAAAAAAAAACAGAGATAACCCCGTTCCAAAAATAAAATAATAATTAAAGACAATCTTTATTCAAACTTTTATTTATGTTTCACTAAATATTTCACTTACCGTTAATGAAGTTCAGATGGTGGAAAACATTTTGGATATTTCGGGAGAAATGCTCTCCTCTTCAAAACCACACAGGTTCTTTTGTGAATGTGCATGAAGCAATTGAAAAATGTATCTCGTATACTTTGGCTTTTGTCCATGTGTTATGCTTGCATATTTCGAGCAAGGCAAGGAGGAAGAGAAAAGTATTTATAGTCCTGATCTAGTGTAGAGAAAAATAAGGGATATGACTGTAGAGAAATCAGTTCCAAAATTAAACCAATAGAATTTCAAGGTGAATAAACAGACAGAAATAGGACTTTATTATCATTCAAACCCTACCATGTTTGAATAAATGGGTAAGTGTCAGTTTCAGTCATTTAGAACTGCTTTAAAGCTTCACCGCTCACTCATTTTTTGATCAAATTTCAAACAATCATTACAGTTTATAGATCACCTTCTCAGCTATATTATGAAAAAAAAAAGAAGTTTTTTCAATTTTTGTTCAGTAAAACAAAAATTATGATGAATTTTCTGATGTTCAAAATCATCATAAAAAAAAACAAAGAGGCTGAGCGACGTTTTTTTATGACTGGTTTCCATAGCAACCATATCGCTTCAGCGACTACTGTAGCTACCAATTCAGCGCTCTCGCGAAAAGAGAAGTAACAAGTGAAACAGAGGGAATGTTCCTGGAGTTTGGGAGACCACCAACTATCATCTGCTCATCTCACCTCACCAAACCAAGGCATCTCTCTTAAAAGAACACAGGTACCTTTTTTTTTCTTTTCCACATTCAATCACATCCAGGTTAAATTCTTCTTTCAGAGACTGGTACTAAACTTTTCACACCTGTATGCTATAATGGACAGGGAAAGAAACGTCCAGCCCAGTCATAAAATATGCTTAAATACGATATTTTAATTCATGTAGATCTTATTTATTATTATAGAATTTTTTCCTGTTCATTAATAAATTGTACCCAATATATAGCTGTGATTTCAAGTCTTTAAAAAAATATGAATTGGGTGCCATCAGCTAGAATTGGCTAATTAACCACTTTGTCTGCTTCCACAATAGTGTCGATGGACTTATGTGTGACTAGCTCACTTCGAATGTTTAACTGATTAATATTGTTAAGTTCATGGACGATTTTGTTCTAGGCTGCAAGAATAGCTTGTTCACTCAGTCAACTGGGATTCTTATAATTAATTTGAATATTTGGAAATACTTTTTTAACCAATTCTTCTTTAGATGTGACTGAATTACAGAAGTTATGCGGCAATGAAATATGCTCTGAAGACAAATCAGCTGGCACTGTTCCGTTCCCAATTTTTAACTGTTGATGTGAAAATATCTCTGTGGATCGATGGTTCTGCAGCTGGACAAGCATATTAAGTTTAATGTCTTCACATGGTGCCAAAAAGTAGTTGCTCGGGACCGTATAAACGCTGAGAAAATTGAAGTTGATTTTGTGCATATTAGTTATTTTGTGCATATTAGTTATTCTTAGGATAGAAGAAGAATTTTTGATGTCTATCTTTCATTTGCTATTTTGTTCAAAAGAATATTTTACCTACCCTAGGACGGGTATTACACATGTATGACATAATTATTCCTTCTCTAGGATAGGAAATTTACAGCACGCATATGAAATAATTTTATCTTCGTGAGGATGGGTAATGTACAACACATATTTCCTGGGCGACACTGAGTCTTCTGCTAGTATATATTTCCAGCAATGTCATTCAACCCCGGGCAACACTAGTTATTCTGTTAGTATATATTTCCAGCAATGTAATTCAGTTCCGAGCGACGCCAGATATTCTGCTAGCATGTTTTCCAGCAATGTCATTCAGTCCTGAGCGACGCCGGGTATTCTGCTAGTATATTGTTCCAGCAAGCTATTCCTCTGTTTATGTAATTGGGATCCCATCCTCCATGTGTAAATAGTGTGTGAAAGATGCAAAGGTTGCATAATGAAGAGACGAAATCTACCGATATATGATAACAAATAAATGTTGATTTATTTACATAAAAATACAAAAGGGAGAGAATAAAGATGAAGATGGTAAGAGTTCATTGAGAAGAGAGTAACGTTACTTGCGTTTAGTATTTGCTGAGAAGCTGATGGCGAGGTCAGGAGAGCTGGTTGACTGGCCATGCCAACTGGAGCACGTTATCGTCACATCTTTGTCCAGTGAAAAACCGGAATAAGAATCATACCCACGCATTACAAGATATCGTGCAAATCTCGTTTTCCTGAACAAACCAAAATTCAAATAATAATTTTTAAAAACTTTATTATTTGAATTTTGGTTTGTTCAAGAAAACGAGATTTGCATGATGTCTTGTAATGTGTGCGTATGATTCTAACTCTGGTTATAAAACATGAGTATCGGCTGAAGAGAGCTTGATATGAGTACCTAAAACTGTCCTCTATTATCAGGTTTGAAACTGACGGTACTGAATGATATATATATGTTGAGGATAGGATTATCTGCTTATGTAATTGGGATCCAATCCTCTTTTGTTCATGAATGGTAGATGATTGAAAAGCATGTGTTGCATAATAAAGAGACGGAACCTACCGATATACGATAACAAATAAATGTTGGTTTATTTACATAAAAATACAAAAGGGAGAGAATAAAGATGAAGATGGTAATAGTTCATTGAGAAGGGAGTAACGTTATTTGCGTTTTGCATTTGATGAGAAGCTGACGGCAAGGTCAGGAGAGCTGGTTGACATGACCAGCCAACCAGAGCGTGTTATCGTCACATCTTTACTTGTTGATGGTGCTAGCAGAAACAGGAAGAAATCTATAAGAAAGGAAGTGACATATCTGCCTTGCCCTCTGGTGTTAAGGAGCAGTGTTACCAGCGGTGTTGAAGGGCGATAATTGTGTTTAGCTTAAAGATCAAGCGTTTTCTTCCTTTGAAGATTGTAATGCTGGGTATCGGGCAGCCAAACCAGCTGCTAACATTCCCCTGCTTTTTATTGAAACCAACCGAGAGCTCTTTTTAGTATCCTCGTTGTTCCCTTAAGTGCAATTGTCTAGATTTCTCTTGCACTTGGTTCACCAGGTAGGACTTCAGGTTTTTCTCCATAAGCCCTGTGGCACCTATAATAACTGGTATGTCCATACATAACCAGTTATTATAGGTGCTACAGGGCTTATGAAGAAGAACTTGAAGTCCTGTGTGTGTGTGGTTTGATTGAACGCTTGTTAGATTAAAAAATGTTCCTAATGAGTTCGTGAGTGTGGATAAGTCAATTCCCACAAGAATTTATTTCATCTGCAGGTGTTGATCAAGGAATTACAGATAATGTTTGCCTGAAATCTCCTGGAAGCAATATTACTGCTTTCCTAAATGGTCTGTTATTTCCATGCAAATCTTGCAATGATCGATCTAATAATTTTTTTTTGTGCGCCATTGTGCATTCAATCCTAAACAATAAATTTGTATTTCTGCAATATTTTTTCCATGCTAGATGTTTTGGAAATATTGTGCATGGGGGTTTTAATAAATTGCATGTTTAATTGTAATTTCAATGCGGAGTCATAATGTCGTTGCATGATATAATGCAACGACATTATGACCCTGTGGGTTAAGTGAACTTATTCATCAACCATATCAAGTGGCTTCATGCTTTGTCTGGAGCGATTTTCATAAAAAAAAAGAATAAATAAAAAATACAAAACAAAAAAAACAAAACAAAATAAATAAATAAGCCAAAACAACAACAAAAATACAAATACATTTTTTTAAATTTATTTTTTCACAGTTTTTCTTTAAGAAAAAAAAAAGTCATTTTTTAATATTTACAAAATGTAAAAATAGTTTCTTTGCATGCTGCACATTTTTTATAACAAAAGTTTTTTTTTTTTTGTAACTTGTAAAAATAAAAAAAATAAATTTCATTAAAGATGAATTATCAAAATAAAGGAAATGTAAAAATAAATAGATTTAATAGAAAATATAAAGTTATAAACATTTGGTTCTATTAATTTTCTTTTTTTGATGAATTGGAAGGGCTGGATCCATTATTTGATGGAATCAATAAATAAATGAAAAAAAAAAATCTTAAACGTAGACATAATAAATTTGTATGTGACATCTGTTGTTGTAAACCTACAGTATTTTGGTCCAGAGGGGAATTTATGCAATCAATATATTATATATATGGATGAACACTTTTTATTTTTCTTTAAACTCTAAGTTTTATTTATTTTTTTAATATATGTTTCATGTTTAATACCCCTAGGCACGTAACAGTCGCCAAAAGGCAGACCCTTGCAAACCATGAAAACTTGTCTACAATTGGATAGTTAATTAGGCGTATTATTTGGATTCTTCAGACTACTGTTCTCATCTATAGTGTGACTTTTGAAATTTTTCTGTCGATGTAACCGCCAACCTTCTTCAGGTATATCTTGTCGAACTCGGGAATGTTTCTGTCAAACTTGAGAATTAACAGAATTTCGAACGGAACCCTTTATTTACTTCATGGGGTAATATGTTCCGTTAGCCATGACTGGATAGAAGTCCTAATTAATTGTATTTTTCGGTCGCCCACACTGAGAATTGAACCTTTAAGAGAATATCAATTTTACAATTGATTTTTCTAAGTACTCTAGCTCCTGGATATAACCTTAAACTGTATCCGACGGTGAGGCCCCAGCTTGCGGGCTTTGGGGAGTGTGGAGCCACCTCTTAATTGCCATTGCTCCCAGGTCCACTCTGACCCAGAGTGGTAGTACTTGTTAGGGTCCCAATTATTGGTTAAATAGAAACCGACTTAAAACAAACAAATATATTGTATTAAAAACTTATTCCTCAAAATCACTGGATTCGACATTAAATAACCTGAAAAGGGTTGATATGCCGTAAAACAAAAACAACTAACCAACCAACCAAGTACTCTAACCACTACGCCATGGGACCTTATGTTGTGAAAATAACACTCAACAGTAGTTTGAAGACTCCAAATAATACAAGTAACCAATCCTCATCTCAAAAATTTAGAAAAGTCATTCGTCTATAATTGATCGAGCCAGACATGGAAACTGAGAAAACAACTTCAATTCGACTGCATCAGATGAAAAAACAGAAACATATATTCAAGATTTATGTAAAAAAAAAAATAAAAAACAAGGAAACAATTTGAAAAGAAGGATTTACAAAAATTTTCCAAAATTACATTCTGAAGAATTCATTTAAAAAAAGAAAAAAAAAATGTGTGTAGAATAGTACAAGAAATCGAATGATAAATTTGTCTTCAATTAAAAACGGTTTTTACATGATGTATCTGTATTGATAAAACACAACTAATATTAAACAGGATTGATTAGAGGAAAGTAGACTCGGATTTTCATTTTACTTTCTGCAGCCTTATAACTCTTACTCCCCTTATTTTGTCCTCTCGTTCCATGAACAATGTTTCTGACAAAGGGGGAAGAATTGCTGTTTTCTGGGTCAGAATCTATTCCATCTTAACACTTATCATTGGCAAATTTTTGACCTGGAAATAGTATTTTTTTTAGCTCCTTACATCAAGTGGTTTGATGCCTTGTGTGGAGCGATTTCCATAAAAAAAAAAAAAAAAATCATCAACGGCATGGGACATGTACATTTCTCTCTTCACACGAGGATAGCCGCTTTGAGTCAATATCACCACACTTTTTTTTTTTTTTTTTTTTTTTTACACGGTGGTCACCACTTATCAAGGCCCGGAAGCCACTCAGGGATAAGGGTTATTGCAAGTACAGTATGTTAGTGTGGAGATTTAATGAAGTGTTTACTTAAGAGGGCGGTTCATTAGGAATTTTTTAACGTTGGACTTAAAGACATCCAAGTTGTAGTCAGGTGGGAAGCAGGCAGACGGAACGGAGTTCCACAGGCATGCAGTTCTAAGAAAGAAGCTTTGTTCATGGAATCCACGTTTTGATTTAGGCACAGATAAAGAGTGGGGGAAATTTTTAACAGCGGATTCAGCTAGACGGGTGTTTTTCGTGAAAGATTGGCGAGGGGGGACCAGGGATTGGAGTTCAGACGAGCACCTGCCATGGAAATAACGATAAAACAAGGATATGCTCGCAACGTCTCTTCTCTGGGAGAGAGGTTGCAGGGTAGAGAAAAGGGTATCCCCCACTAAGTCACGAAGTCTATTTTGTACTCTGTCAAGGCAGGATAGGCTGTTTTTGGCAGCTCCTGCCCAGATATGGCAGCAGTATTCCATCCTTGGACGTACTTGGCTTTTATATAGATAGAGAATTGCATCAGTAGTGAGATGTCTTCTGGAGCGGTAGAAGGATCCCACCATCTTTCCAGCGACCTTGGCAACAGACTTGATGTACGTGTTCCATTTCAGATCAGGAGTAAAGGACAAACCCAGAAGTTTGTCAAAACACGGGGCTTCTCCTAGACGAGAGCCATTAAGCAATGTTGACCATGTTTAAGTCGTATATTTCTTGTGTTTAGATGCTTAAGATAAAACAAATTATAACAAAAAATAACTAATCTGATAATATTTAACATAAAAAAAACATTTTTTAATATTTACATAGATTTTGTTTTTGCAATCAACTCAATACTAGATTTAGTGACAATCAATCCTTCCAGACTAAGGAAAGTTTTTATTTTTGTCTCAATCCAGCATGCCGTATTTTGAGGGGGGGGGTCGAATTTTACCTACATTAAAAAACGATCTTACCTACATTAAAACATTAAACGATCTTACCTACATTAAAACAAACGATTTTACCTACATTAAAAAACGATCTTACCTACATTAAAACAAACGAGTTTACCTACATTAAAACATTAAACGATCTTACCTACATTAAAAAATCGTCTTACTTGGATCTCTCTTATTTATTCTGCAATTTGCTTGTTATCTTCACTGAACTCCCCCACCCCCCACCCCGTCAACACTGTTTTCAAAACTAACATGGCCATGTTAGTTTTATATCGGCCATGTTAGTTTTTAAGCCATGTTAGGTTCATGTCGGCCATGTTAGTTTTTTAAGCCATATTGACATATTTAAATTGTGTATTTCTTGTGTTTAGATTCTAAAAATAAAATAAATTGTAACACGAAATGATTCCTCATCTAATAATATTTAAAATTAAAAAATAAAAATCAAACATTTTTTAATGACTACAAAAGTTTTTTTTTTTAATTTTTCTCTCAAAATCAACTCAATACTAGATTTAATGACATTATTTTTGTGTTATGTACACAATGGTTTCATAATGGTACATTTCCTTTCTTCAGGTGCGTTCTGTGAGCCTTGGAAACCTTCCAGGAACATTGCATTATTACTTTGGATTAAATAACAAGATCAGTTTGAGATTCTCAGACTAGAAAAAGGCCAGAGTGTACAATGACCAAAACGTTTTTTGTAGATTAAATAAAAAGAGAAGTTTGGTTTGAAATTACCAGAAACTATGACAAAACGAACCCAAAGAAGGCTGGGAAGTTAAATGAGTTGTAACAACAAAGATGAAGATAACAGCCCAAGATATGTAGATTGTACCAACTTGGTAAGAATCTCCAATTTAAATTAAAAAATAAAGGTACTTCTTCATTATTAGAGCGAAATTCGAAAATCAAAATATTGAATTTCAAGTAAAACCAATGGTGTCTACTTGATTGTCAAGTCGCAGTAATGAACATATCCAAAAAAATTATGAAAAACGATAAGGTAAAAAATTAATTATAAAAAAACTAGAGTTTTTGAAGATAATTAGCGAAAACTGAGTTTTGCTAAAAGAATAAAAGCTAGAATCATAACAAGGGAAGTAATGATTTTCTGTAAAATTTGAGAATCTTATGCCAATTTAGTAAAACTCAATTTTTGCTAATGGTCTTCGAAAACTGTTTTCATTAATTATTAATTATCGTTTTTTGTAATTTTTGGATATGTTCATTACTGTGACATGACAATTAAGCAGACACCATTGGTTTTATTTGAAATTCAATATTTTTATTTTCAAATTTCGCTCGAATAATGAAGAAGCACCAAAATAAGTTACATTTGGCCATAATGCACATTTTAAATCAAAATCGATCTTTTTAAGCAAAAAAAAAAAAGGGGGGAGGAGGGAAATGTATAGTGGGGTACAAGAAATACAAGTTTTCGATAAAAATGGTACACGTTTTAGAATCTTTCAATAAAACTTCAACAATTACAAGAACAAGTTGGTGCTGGTATTGGTTCTGTCACTTGTCTTGTGCAGTGACCATTGTCCACATTTAAATATTCAGAAATGAGCATATTGGAGGATATTTTATCTGAAAAAAAAAAAAAATTTTTTAAGCAAGAATAATTTCAAGGGAGACTACTCAGCTCAATATATGTTACCGTAACATAAGCTGACATATATTCAGTGGGTTTTTAACAGTATTTTGTATAGTTCTTTTTTAAAATTTTTAACTCATTTTTCCAAATTTACCATGTTCAACAGAGAGTCTGACGCCATTTGTAATTTTCAAATACATCGGTAAACACTGTTTTTCGAGCTGAATTTTACATTAAATAAAAAAACTAAAAATTAGCCAGTTAGGTAGAAAAGTAACTTATCTTGCCTTTGATATTTAATTGTTATATATTTGTTTTTTGACAACTTTTTCGAATATGTGTACAGTAATACAAACCCCCAGTTTCAGTAAATACTGTATGTTTTTCGTGCTGAATAAACATGTTACATCAAATAAAAACACTAAAAAATTATCCAGTTAGGAAGAAAAGTAACTTATCTTGCCTTTGATAACATTTATTTGTTATATATTTGTTTTTTGACAACTTTTTCGAATCTATGTGTACAGTAATACAAACCCCCAGTTTCAGTAAATACTGTATGTTTTTCGTGCTGAATAAACATGTTACATCAAATAAAAACACTAAAAAATTATCCAGTTAGAAAGAAAAGTAACTTATCTTGCCTTTTGATAATATTTATTTGTTATATATTTGTTTTTTGACAACTTTTTCGAATCTATGTGTACAGTAAAACAAACCCCAAAATTTAATACAAACAGGATACAGAAGAACATAAGATTCTGCCAAAAGAAGATGCTTACCAGTTTTTGGTTCACCTTCCGTCAGATGACAATCCTTGGCCCAGTCCAAAGGAATACTGTTATGCGTTAATTCTAAGAATTTTGTGTATGGACAATTTGTGGTACAGCCTGTGAAGAAGAAGTAGAAAAAAAATTAAACACATAAAACAATACTGAACATGACCAAAGGCAAGAATAATAGCACTCGAATAAGTAATCTCACATCATTACGACCAATTTATTTCTGTTTGTACAAGTTAGGGATACATCCTCGGCAATCAGTTTGACAGTGACTTTGTTGTTGCCGGACTGTGGTATGTGTCTATCCAGAAACAGGAGATCCACCCTCCAAGGCTTTAACTTTTCTCTGAGAAAGAAATAGTTTATTGGTAATTGCCTTAGGTGCCTTTATAAGAGAATACTAAAGGGCCTGCTCAGGCATTTTTATCTCACATCTGAATAAGTCGACCAATGTAAGTTAAAAAGCCAGCACATCATAATGTGCTGGCTTTTTAACTTACCATGTGACCTTATGTCTAACCTTCTGGAGTGGAAAATAAAAAGTCATCTAACAAACAAACAAACAAACAGACAGACAGACTGACTGACCAGAACATTCTATAGGTAATACCCAAATTTTATGTAAGAAAAAAAAAAGATGTATGTTGAGTAAGCGAATGTTCCGTTTTCTGAGAGCTATTGAAAATAATTCATTGGATACAAAGGAGATGGGTACGTTGATTTCAGAATGGCAACAGAGATGCAAGTGACAAGGCGCACTCCGGACTTTTATGACTTGGGCATCAAAAGACGCAAATAATGGTGGTGACTATGTAGAAAAATAAATTATAGAGCATAAAAGGTCGCACGTTTTAATGGTGCTACTTCTATCTTCTTAGCTCTTCAATATTTTAGTTTTTGAGCTTAAAAAAAATTGGGGGCCTTACTTTTGGGACGACCCCTATAAGTGCTGACTGTTTAGGAGCAGAGAGATTTGGCTGATTTAAAGTGTTATATTAGCCTTTTCTTTCTTTTAGGCTACCAAGGTCCGAGAGTCAACTATTTAATTCAAAACAGGAATGAAAATGTGCAGATATATTCCTCCTCAAAGTTAATAGTAGGGCTATGACAAGAGAATATTCTTACGATTGTTTGGATTCTTGAGTATACATCTGGCACAGTTAGATACAGTTAATCAATCGAGAAGCATATCACTCTACCTAAAAGCATATAAGATATCAACTGATATATACTCGAGAGTCAATATAATGAAAAGAATATTCTCTTGTCATAACCCTAGTTATTAGTGAATCCTTAATCAATCCAAATGTATGCACGGCATAATCACATTGACACACTGGTTCCCACTGGATCACCAAAATTAAGCAATGTTGTTCAAAATAAGTTCTTGATGAGCCGTTCCATATAAGTTATCAAATTTACCAAATTTTAATTACTAATGATTACTATATTGTCCAATTTCTACTGTACACTCTTTAACCCGTATCCTTGAGTGGTCTCTTGGCCTTGATAATGTGGTGATGCCTATGTAAAAAAAAAAAAAAAAAAAAAAAAAAAAAAATCTGGTCAATGCTAAAAGAGTGACCATTTGGGATTTCCAGGTGCGGTAGGTGCTCTCTGCTCATTTCGGCATTGTTTCCAGTCGTCCTGGACTTCTCTTTGCCACTGAATCCAAGCAGCGTCAATTCAGGAGAGGTGTGGTCGGGGATTGCGCAACCCTTGACTCACAATTACACGTGCAACTACCCTTACAGGGGGTAATGCCGTTCTATTTCACATCTCTTAATGTTCGTCTCTGATTACATATACCATACACTGGGTAAAGCAGATGAACCTAGTATCATAATGCTTGATATATCCAAGGTCTTTGACAAGAACGGGAACGAAGGTCTTCAAGAAAATTAATTTGTATGATACAAGGAACATTCTGAAAAGTAATGCCTCCTATTTTTTTTCCACTCAAATGAATCAGAAGGGATTGCAAATTGCATTGTTATGATGACTGAACTTATGCATTACTGATCCAAAAGTTTCATTTCTCTGTTACAGATATTGACAGTGTGAGACTCTTAAGAATGCAACCTCTGTCATGGACAGAAGCAGTGATGCGACATTAAATTCCTGCCAAAAAGTGCACTGAGAATGGTGGTGACTATATCAAAAAAATAAATTCTGGAGCACAAAAGGTCTCTTGTTTTAATAGTACCACTCCCATCTTTGTAGCTCTTTAACTTAAAAAATAGGAGGCTTTACTTTTGGAACGACCCTTGTAATACTGGATAAATATTTAATATAATCAGGCCCTTCCTAGCTAAAAGAAAGGTCCCGGCCATTTTGTGATTTTCTCCTTGTTCCCTGGTTCTCTGACTGTACCAATGAGCAGAAATTTTAATATAATGTGAACAAATATCTGGCAGCCCAACTCCCTACTTAAGATGCCCCCATTTAAGTTTCACTCCTAATCACAATAAACCCTTACATTTTATCACCTTGTCTGGACACTGTCCATGCATTATATGCCATAATCCAAGACTACTATATTGCGTAATAATTCCGACAATTTTTAGCTATTTACTTACCTGGAATTGTCAAAAGATATGGATCCTCCATGTAATTGTATAGATCGGTTGTCGAATTTTTATACAATAAACGAACAAAATATTCTCCGTCAATTTTCCGATGAAGTTCCATGATCAAACAGGCCGTATAGGGAGGACTGATATGATTAAAGATATTCAGACTATGCATTAGAGCAGCCAAGGTTGTGTCGTGCTGGAATAAAAAGTGTGAAAAATTTATATGAATAGATATAATTTTTTTTTTAAATAGTCATGAAAATTTTAATTTGTACATTTTGATTTTTTAACAAATGAGAAGCTTTTTTTTTTTTTAATTATTTTTGAATGAATCAGAATCTTTTTTTTATTTTGGAATACATCAGAATTTTTCTTTTATTTTTGAATAAATCAGAATCTTTTTTTTATTTTTTTGAATGAATCAGAATCTTTTTTTTTATTTTTGAATAAATCAGAATCTTTTTTTTATTTTTGAATAAATCAGAATCTTTTTTTTATTTTTTTTGAATAAATCAGAATCTTTTTTTATTTTTTTTGAATAAATCAGAATCTTTTTTTAAATTTTTTTTAATAAATCAGAATCTTTTTTTTTTTTTGAATAAATCAGAATCTTTTTTATTTTTGAATAAATCAGAATCTTTTTTTTATTTGTGAATAAATCAGAATCTTTTTTTTATTTTTGCACAAATCAGAATCTTTTTTTTATTTTTTTTGAATAAATCAGAACATTTTTTTTATTTTGGAATGCATCAGAACTTTTCTTTTATTTTGGAATAAATCAGAATCTTTTTTTTATTTTTGCACAAATCAGAATTTTTTTTTTTTTACAAATCAGAATCTTTTTATTTTTGAACAAATCAAAACTTTATTTATTTTTTAACAAATCAGAATTTATTTTTTTATTTTTAATCAAATGAAAATCTTTTTTTCATTAGATCGAATGAAAATTTTCGTTTTTGAACAAATCAAAATCCTTGTTTTTATTTTTCATTAAAAATGTCTCCCTAAAATCGGCTCTTCCAAAAGATCTTCCGCCCAAATTGGAACCCCTAAAAGATGACATCCAAAACGTGGCAATCTGGATTGGGACAAAAGCAAAATTTGCCTGAAGGATTTCTCCTCCACTAACCGAGAACAGAAAAGAAATTCTGCAATATTTGAATTTATACATTATATTTTTCAACCAAATAGACCCCTTTTTAAAGAAAGTTTTTTTTTGTATCCTCTTTGAAGGTTTAACACAGATGATTTTCTCCTGTAAAAAAATTCACAACAAAAACCTGTTCAGCCACAATCATTTTAACAATGATTTGTTCCTTTCTCTCACTGTGTGCTCAAAACTAAAATGGAACTTCCATGAACAGAGTTTTTTTCCTAGAACTACCTGTTTGTAGAATACAATACCAGGAAACTGCTTTCCAACTGACTATGAAATGGTTGTCTTCAAGTCAAACGTAAACAAATTCTTGTTAAGCCATCATCTTAAATAATCAAGCTCTGCTCAATTTCAACAATTGTTACGAATCATCACAGTGTTGTCTCAGTGTTCATCTGACAAATTCATTAATCGTTATCCTCGAGTTGCCTTTTGGCATTTTCAAGTAGTGACTCTTTAGAGAAAAAATAACTTTTCTCCGCTAAATTAGAGAAACAAAAATTAGAAAAGTATATTTAATAAAAAAAAAAATGTATTTTGAGGCATCACTATGTTGTCTCAGTGTTAATCTGACAAATTCATTAACCCTTATCTAATAATTTCTTCTCTCGAACAAGCTGGTCATTGGAATTCCCTTCCTGCTACCTGCTTCCCTGACTGTGCAGAAGTTTAAATGTAATGTAAACCAACATCTTGTTCATCTTTCCTAGACATGGTCCCAAATAATAGCCCCTTACGTCAGAGGACATGAGAATAAAAAAAAAAAAATTTCTTAAATTGAAAATAAGTTTTTTGCATTTTCTTAAATGACAGAATTTGTATACTCACCCCAGAATACATGAAAAAACGAGTGCTTAATGTCCCTGACTTTTTCAATTCCATATTTTCTATCATTTGTTTCAGCAATGGACCTTTCGGATAAATAAAAACGTGAAAATATTTTATTTCAATAAAAAAATGAAAATAAAAAATATCTTCCACTCTATAATAAAAACGAATATATATATATATTTGTGTGTATTTATTCAAGGTTGAAAATATTCCAAAGATTAGAATCATTGAATTCCAATATATATATATATAGATGTGTGTGTGTGTGTGTGTGTGTGTGTGTGTGTGTGTGTATATATATATATATATATATATATATATACACACATACATATATATTAATATTTATGTATATGTATTTATATATATGTCTGTATTAGGTTGGTGCAAAAATAATGCCATTTTTTTACTTCAACTATATATAAAAACATTATTTTTGCAACTTACACACACACACACACACACACACACACACACACACAGGCGGCAGAAAGAAAGTCCGCACTTGTAATTTTTTTCAAAAACTGTAAATTTAAGCTAAATTTAATGTAACTGTTTAAACAAACTATACCTCATTTGATTCACCTTTTATTCTTCTATAATTTTACCTGTTCATATTTGACTTAATTTAAATATTCTAGGTGTTCACGTCAATTAAAAAAAAATAACTTCAAATTGATGAGGCAAAAAGAAAGTCCGCACAATTGAAAATTGTTATTTAAATGTAACTTTAGGACATTAATGCCACACAAATACAAAAGGAACACAATGAACTAGTTAATATTTAGTAGTATAGCCCTTCTGTCATTTGACAGCCTGCAATCTTTTGGGAATTTCTTGAATTAGACTGCAGCAATACTCCGGGGAAAAGGGCATCCCGCTTTTCTTTAATTTTTGTCCAAAGTTCTTCTAAAGTTAAAATTTTATCATTGCATAACTGTTGCTTGATGTAATGCCATAAGTTTTTGATAGGATTGAGGTCTGGAGATTGTGTAGGCCAATCTACACACAGAATAGCATGCTCTTCCAGGAACCTCTTGACATTGCCAGCTGTGTGAATGAGGGCATTATCCTGCATGAAGATGGGATTATCATCCAAATCCGACCAAAGTGGGGTAGAAAATGCTCAATCAACATATTAATGTACTTGGTTGAATTAATTCGACCTTGCAAGCAAACTATAGGCCCTGGACCATTGGTACTAATAATTCCCCACACCAAAACTGAATCTCCACCACCTTACAGCGTTGAAACTGAGCACCTAGGATTAAATTTTTCGTCTTTCCTCTGACGGACGTACTGCCTACCATCACAGCCTAGCCTCTTGAACTTGCTTTCGTCGCTGAAAAGCACTTTTGACCAATACGAAGAGTCATGATCTTCATTGCTTCTGACAAAGTTCAGACGGCGCTTTCTGTTCTCTACAGAAATCATTGGCTTGCGTCTTGCAACATATCCTCGCAAATTAAATTCCTTTAATCTGTTCTTGACAGTAGAAAGAGAGCACTTTTTAACAAGATTGCACTGTTTCAAATCTGTTTCTTAGGCTGTGGATTTTGATAACATTGTTTTCCCTGTTAGAAGTAACTCTAGTATGACCAGATTTAGGGGCATCACGAACACTGGCAGTGTTTTAGTGCTTTTGCACAGTCTTTCGTGCCGTTTTCTCATCATATTTCAATCTGCGGCCGATTTTTTGATTGGATAAATCAGAAAGGTAGAAATTAATGAACTCCTGACGATCACTAAGAGAAAGTTGTGGCATATGGACTAAATGTTACATTGTATAACCTAGAACAACAACAATTACGATTAGAGATGCTTTGTTGCCTGCTAGTGGATATTTTCAACTGATTTACGGGGGATAATTTAAGCTGGGTTTAAGCGAATTTTTTGCTGCAGACTTTCTTTTTGCCTCCTCAATTTAAAGTTATTTTTTTTTAATTGATGTGAACACTAGAATATTTCAGTTAAAAGTCAAATATGAACAAGTAAAATTATAGAAGAATAAAAGGTGAATCAAATGAGGTATAAGTTGTTTAAACAGTTACATTAAATTTAGCTTAAATTTGCAGTTTTTTAAAAAATTAAAGAAAATCCGCACTTGTAATTCATTAAGACTCGAATTTTAAAGTAACCCCCCTCCTCCTACCCCCACACGTCCCCCTTCCCCCTCCATGTATCCCTATGCCCTCAGCCACACCAGAAATGAACTTCCCAGACCCTTCCCCACAAGGTCCTTAAACTCCAAAACTAAAAAATTACATACATACCAAGCACCCCCTCCCACCTTTCCCCCCTTGTTCCCTTCCTCTTTTTTCCGCTCTTCTCGCACCCTTCCCCTGACATCATTCATTCTTTCATCCTATCATAACGAACATTTCTGTAAAAGTCTGAGGAAGCTACAGACGGCCAAAAAACGGCTGAAACAATAATGTAACTTAACAGAAAGATACGGTAATAAAAAATAAAACGCATATTTGCTCTACAACAGTATTGAGCACTTTCCTCAGTTTTTATTAATTACCATTTCTACTATATATATATATATATGCATATATAGCCAATTTTCTGTTGCTTATTAAAGTATACCAAATATGCAGTTATGATTTTCAAAGTTTTTAAAAAAAACATGCGACTTGGGTGCCATCAGCTAGAATTGAAACCAAAACATTTAACTCTCTAGAAACATTCACTACCATTTGAGCTAACAACACATACATTGATAAATTAATGCTGTTAAATGTATAAATGTAACTTTGGGCATATGTAAGGCATACACATTACATTGAACTATGCCTGCCAAGTTCCAATTTTTCAATTTTGATCCCCTTAGCAGCTATTTTTCCAACTAAAAACCAAATCGATTTTGTTCTACAGATCCAAAAGAGACGTTGCGAGCCTGTATCTGTTCTATCGTTATTTTCATGGCAAGTGCTTGTCTGAACTCCAACCTATGGTCCCCCCCTTGCCAAACATTCAGAAAAATTACTTGACTACCTACAACCACTATCAACAATTTCCCCCACTCCCTATCTGTTCCTAAATCTAAATACAGATTCCACGAACAAAGCTGCTTTCATAGAACTGCCCATCTGTGAAACACTGTTGTGCTGCCCTGCTTTCCGGCTGACTACAGTCCAGTGTAAACAAGTTTTTGATGGTCGTTGGGGGAAAGAAGAGCAAACACTATACATAGACTTCATCAAGAGATATACGACACTAACTTTTTCTAAGGGCAATTCCTTTCAGTGTATTTTCGTATTTTTTTTGGAAATTACTTCTAGTGTATTTTTTATAGGAAATTTATTCCAGTATATTTTTTCTATAGGAAATTTATCCCATCATATCTTCTTTCTTTAAAAAATTGCCTCTAGTGTATTTTTCTATGGCAAATTACTTCTAGTGAATTTTATTTCACTAAAATATGATTCTGGTGTATTTTTTCATAGGAAGTTGCTTCTAGGATATCTTCTTTCTATATGTAATTACTTCCAGTGCATTTTATTTCTATAAAAAAATTGCTTTTAGTATATTTTTTAATAGGAAATTACTTCCAGTATATTTTTTATAGGAAACTACTTCCAATATATTTTTTATAGGAAATTACTTCCAATATATTTTTTATAGGAAATTACTTCCAGTATATTTTTTATAGGAAACTACTTCCAGTATATTTTTATAGGAAATTACTTCCAATATATTTTTTATAGGAAACTACTTCCATTATATTTTTTATAGGAAATTACTTCCAATATATTTTTTATAGGAAACTACTTCCAGTATATTTTTTATAGGAAACTACTTCCATTATATTTTTATAGGAAACTACTTCCAGTATATTTTTTATAGGAAACTACTTCCATTATATTTTTTATAGGAAATTACTTCCAGTATATTTTTTTATAGGAAATTACTTCCAGTATATTTTTTATAGGAAATTACTTCCAGTATATTTTTTATAGGAAACTACTTCCAGTATATTTTTTATAGGAAACTACTTCCAGTATATTTTTTATAGGAAACTACTTCCAATATATTTTTTATAGGAAACTACTTCCATTATATTTTTTATAGGAAATTACTTCCAGTATATTTTTTATAGGAAACTACTTCCAGTATATTTTTTATAGGAAACTACTCCAGTATATTTTTTTATAGGAAATTACTTCCAGTATATTTTTTTATAGGAAATTACTTCCATTATATTTTTTATAGGAAATTACTTCCAGTATATCTTTTTATAGGAAATTACTTCCAGTATATTTTTTATAGGAAATTACTTCCAGTATATTTTTTATAGGAAATTACTTCCAGTATATTTTTTATAGGAAACTACTTCCGATATATTTTTTTATAGGAAACTACTTCCATTATATTTTTTATAGGAAATTACTTCCCATATATTTTTTATAGGAAACTACTTCCAGTATATTTTTTATAGGAAACTACTTCCAATATATTTTTTATAGGAAACTACTTCCAATATATTTTTTATAGGAAATTACTTCCAATATATTTTTTATAGGAAACTACTTCCAGTATATTTTTTTATAGGAAATTACTTCCAGTATATTTTTTATAGGAAATTACTTCCATTATATTTTTTATAGGAAACTACTTCCAGTATATTTTTTATAGGAAACTACTTCCAGTATATTTTTTCTATAGGAAATTTATCCCATCATATCTTCTTTCTTTAAAAAATTGCCTCTAGTGTATTTTTCTATGGCAAATTACTTCTAGTGAATTTTATTTCACTAAAATATGATTCTGGTGTATTTTTTCATAGGAAGTTGCTTCTAGCATATCTTCTTTCTATATGTAATTACTTCCAGTGCATTTTATTTCTATAAAAAAATTGCTTTTAGTATATTTTTTAATAGGAAATTGCTTCCAGTGTATCCTATTTCTAAAAGAAATAATTTCAGGTGTATTTTTCTAATTTGGTAGAACCTAAAGAAGTGTCAAGAAGGATGTTTAAGTTTTAACAATCTTTTGAGAAAATGTCTGATTTCCAGCTGAAATATTGCCTTATCCTAAATGGGAAGGAGAAGACACTTATGACACACTCCTTTTGAGACAAACAAACTCCTTATAAACAATAGGTTATGGATAAGTGTGTGTGTATACATTATATATATATATCATGTTTAGTAAGTTGTCTGAACAGGATGAACTTAAGATGTTCATGGCCAACCAGAAATGAAAAAAAAAAAAAAACCCCGGAAAAAGAAATTGCAGTATTTCGGAGTAACTGTAGCCAAAAAGATGAAGTGATTGTTATTTTCATGGCAAGTGCTCGTCTGAGCTCCAATCTATGGTCCCCCCTGGGCTGACTTTCATGAAAAATACTCGTCTATCTGAAACCACTATCAATAATTCCCCTCACTCTTTATCTATGCCTAAACCTAAACAGATTCCCTGAAGAAAACTTCTTTCTTAGAACTGCACGCCTGTGCGCAACTCTGTTCCGTTTTCCCGCTTTCCAACTGACTACAATATGGTTGTCTTCAAGTCCAATGTGAACAAATTCTTGATGAGCAATCCCCTTAAGTATTCCAATTTACCAAATTTCCATTACTAACGATGACTGACATGTTCCCCTTGACCATTGTACCTCATTAATCCTTATCCTCGAATGGCCTCCGAGCCTTGATAAGTGGTGACTCATTTGTAAAAAAAAAAAAAATAAATAAATGAAGAAAAGATCTAATATTTAAAAAAATATATAAAAACAAAACATATTCTTAGGACGAGTCTATACGATCTGTGCATTTAACATGACAAACCAATGATAATATCATTTCCAACTTAAGCATGATGACCCTAAAAATGCTGTTTTAAAATTAAGCATGACAGGACCCCCACCCAATAAAAAAATGCTATTTCAAATTTAAACATAATAACCTGGGGGGGGGGGGAAATGGTATTTCAAATTAAATAATGACAAAACTCAAAAATGCTGTTTCAAACTTAAACATGACCAAAAAAAACACACAAAAAAAAAGCGAACAAAATAAAGAAGGAATTAGAACTAGGCCTTGTCCCTCCTCCAACTTAAAAAAAAACAATTTGTGTTAGTATATATTATTTGATAAGTTTTCTTGTTTGTAAGTTAATTTACAAATTTTAAATACACACAAAAAAAAAAACGAACAAAATAAAGAAGGAATTAGAACTAGGCCTTGTCCCTCCTCCAACTTTAAAAAAAAAACAATTTGTGTTAGTATATATTATTTGATAAGTTTTCTTGTTTGTAAGTTAATTTACAAATTTTGAATACAAAAAAAAAAAAAAAGAAAAAGAAAAAAGAAAACAAGAAGTACCCAAAGGATCCCAATTCTTATCAAGTCATTCCTTAGTATTGATGGAGCAGTTTCAATTTAAAAGACACTTTTTTTTTCTTTTTTTGAGGGGGGGGGGAGTAAATTTTTAATTAATCCTTTCTTTACTCTAAATCTAATCTAACCCTCTGCATGCTTAGTATGGTCTGCTTTTGTACATTTTTTTTCTGCAACTTTTAAATTGTAAACTGCTTCGACCTTTTTTGGGACTGAATTGGTATTTTTCCTCACTACTTGGACTGACTCCCTAAGAACTGAAATTCTTTGGGTGCTTATTCCCTACAAGCATCGAAAAAGTATTTTCTTAAAAATTATAATGTGTGGAAACTGTTTAAGATTTTTTATTCTAGAATTTTATTTTGATGTCCAAAAAACAAAATGGTGGTCGAGATTATTGCTTAACTTTGGGTTTTCTTGGCCTTCGGGACAAGATCAAAGTGTAGTATCTATTCTTCAGATGCTGCTCTTCAATTTCTTGTTCTCTGTCAGTGGAGGAGAAATCCTTTGTGACTGAGAAAATTTTTATTTTTGTTCCTTTTCTCCACATTAAAAAACAACCCTGGTGTCTAACTGTCCCGTGGGGAGGCATTGTAAATAGGAACTTCATGGTTAAAAGATAGCAAAAAAAAAAAAAAAAAAAAATGCCTTAATAAAAATATAAATAAATAAACAATATGCCTAACAAAAATAAGGGTTAATTATCTCTTAACTGTTGTGTTCTTTTTTTCTTAAAAAAATTGAAACAAATTCTGAAATAAAAAAATCTTACAGTCTCCACAAAGTAAAAGTATTCCTAGTCTGTCTTTTTTAGAAATTGATATGTCGTGTATGATGCTGAGTAAGCGTTCAACAACCAGCCTATACTAGTTGGTGTCAGTTTATAAATATGAGCTATCTGCTCATATGTAAATTATACTTAATTTGCATATCACTACACAAATACTATTATGGTATGTGTTCTCCAGAATTGCCTGATCTATTCCTATTGCTATGACAAACCAACGAAAATTCTATTTTAAACAGAGAATGACAGACCAACAGAAATACTATTTCAAACAAAAACATGACGACTCTAAAAATGCTAACTTAAGCATGACAGACCCCCCAACCTCCACCACATCCCCACCTACAAAAAAAAAACAAAGCTATTTCAAATCGAAACATAACAGATCTGAAAAAAAAAAAATGGTATTTCAAATTAAAAAATGGCAAACTCCAAAACTGCTTTTATTTATTTGTTTGTTTGTTTATTTATTTATTTGTTTATTTATTTATTTGTTTATTCATTTGTTTATTTATTTATTTGTTTATTTATTTAGTTGTTTATTTGTTTGTTTATTTATTTATTTATTTGTTTATTTATTTATTTGTTTATTTATTTATTTGTTTGTTTATTTATTTATTTGTTTGTTTATTTATTTATTTATTTGTTTATTTATTTGTTTGTTTATTTATTTTTTTGTTTGTTTATTTATTTGTTTATTTATTTATTTATTTGTTTATTTATTTATTTATTTGTTTATTTATTTATTTATTTGTTTATTTATTTATTTGTTTGTTTATTTATTTATTTGTTTGTTTATTTATTTGTTTATTTATTTATTTATTTACGGACTATTATCTTCATCTTATAGGTGTTGTTTTGCAATGTTTCGGACAACTATTCCTCTGGCCTTTGTCAGATATAAATTGCTCATCTCAAAAAGAATTCCAATAATTGAATAATATATACCCAAAAATGCTGTTTCAAACTTAAGCATGATTCCCCCCCCCCAAAAAATAAACATAGAAAATGAAGAAGGAAATAAAACCCTGCTTTGTCCCTCCCCCAAATTCTAAAAAAATTGTATTAGCATGTATTATTTGATAAGTTTTCTTGTTTGTAAGTTAATTTACAAATTTTAAATACGAACAATTAGTACCTGTAAGTAATAGGTACTCAAAGGATTCCAATTTTTATGAAGTTATTCCATAGGATTGGTAGAGCAGTTTAAAATTTAAAAGACATCTTTCTTGTCTTTCTTTTTTTTTTGGGGGGGGGGGTGCAACTTTATTTTTTTCTTTAGAGGGGGCTAATTTTTTCTTTTTTTTAATTAATCCTTACTTTATTCTAAATCTAATCTAACCCTTTGCATGCTTAGTATCGTCTGCCTATTTTGGGTTTTTGTTTATACATTTTTTTCTGCAATTTTGAAATTGCTTCAACCTTTTTTGGGACTAAATTGGTATTTTTTGTTAATACTTGGAACTGATTCCCAAAGAACTGAAATTGTCTGGATGGCCATGATCAAAAAATAAAATAAAAATAAATAAACAAATATAACTTGGCTTTGTCCGTCTCCCTCTTCTAAAAAAAATGTATTGGTATATATTATTTGATAAGTTTTGTTTTATTTTGATGTTAGAAAAATAACATGGTGGTTAAGATTATTGCTTAACTTTGGTTAACTTCATGGTTAAAAGGTAGCAAAAGAAATTAATATGTCTAATAAAAACAAAAGTTAATTATAATCTTGACTGTCATGTTTTTTTTTTTCAAAATTTGATTAAATGAAATTAGAAAAAATCTTATGGTTTCCACAAAATAAAAAGTATTGATAGTTTTTTTATTTTTTTATTAAGATATTAAGAAGGATAGACCACGCCAATTTTTTTTATTAAGATATTAAGAAGGATAGACCACGCCAATTTCTTTTTATTAAGATATTAAGAAGGATAGACCACGCCAATTTCTTTTTATTAAGATATTAAGAAGGATAGACCACGCCAATTTTTTTTATTAAGATATTAAGAAGGATAGACCACGCCAATTTCTCAACCTGGAATTTTACCTTTCGGTAACAACCTGGTATTTTACTTTGCGGCAACAACCTGGAATTTTACCTTTCGGTAACAACCTGGTATTTTACCTTTCGGTAACAACCTGGAATTTTACCTTTCGGTAACAACCTGGTATTTTACCTTTCGGTAACAACCTGGTATTTTACCTTTCGGTAACAACCTGGAATTTTACCTTTCGGTAACAACCTGGTATTTTACCTTTCGGTAACAACCTGGTATTTTACCTTTCGGTAACAACCTGGAATTTTACCTTTCGGTAACAACCTGGTATTTTACCTTTCGGTAACAACCTGGTATTTTACTTTGCGGCGGCAACCTGGTATTTTACCTTTCAGTAACAACCTGAAATTTTACCTTTCGGCAACAACCTGGTATTTTACCTTTCGGCAACAACCTGGTATTTTACCTTTCGGTAACAACCTAATATTTTACTTTGCGTCAACAACCTGGTATTTTACCTTGCGACATTTGCTATGAATTATTTGTTGTTTATATATTTTTGTTTATAAGCTCCCCTCCAAGAATGAGATGAATTCCAGGTGCACCAAGATCAACGATGCATGAAACAAAGGTATGTCCAAAATACATGTATCCCCCCCCCCCCGCATATGAACATTTGGACGATCATAGCATTGGAACAGAAATAAACCGTAACAACAGAACTTAGGGTTCAAATAGTGAAGAATCAACCATAGACATTTAGTGACACGTATGCACATCAGGATGAACCCTCCGTCCCAAGTACACACATTGACATATGGTGCTATGGTACTCATTGAACAACAGACCCCTTTTTGGTATGCCATCATAGAACAGTTTCATGCCTTGTCTGCAGCTGAAGCGATTTACATAAAAAAAAAGAAGAAATTTTTAATACAAATCAGTAGAGTATTTAATTCTATTGCATTTGCTATCCATCCATCCATTGTGGCCGTAGCCGAGATTGAACTCACTACACAAGTTTGTAATGTAATTCGAATCTTGTCAGTAGCTGAATACTAGATGCTTCGCCAGGGCTATCAAGGGTATTTTTTATTGTGCTGCCATCACTAGATGGGGTGCCTACCACAGATTAGAGTCCCATCCACCCTCGAGAGAAGGATAGACTGTGCCAGTTTCTCAACCTAGTATTTTACCTTGCACTAACAACCTGGTATTTTACCTTGTGGTAACAACCTGGTATTTTACCTCGCAGCATTTGCTATGAATTATTTGTTTATGTATAATATATATTTTTATATATTTTTGTTTATAAGTTCTTTACTGTTAACTATTCTGTACTTTGCCAAACCAAAAATAATTAACAATAATAAACAAAAAGGTTAAGTATGTCCATATCAAAACGACATTCCTTCCATTTCTGTTATTCAGCTTCTTATTCCAGTTATAATACGGTCCTGGATATGACCTTAAACTATATCCGATGGTGAGGCCCCAGCTTGCAGGCCTTAGGGAGTGTGGAGCCACCCTTTAATTGCCATTGCTCCCAGGTCCACTCTGACCCGGAGTGGTAGCACCTGTTAGAGTCCCAACTATGGGTTAAATAGAATACGACTTAAAAAACAAATACACTATATTAAAAAATCGTTCTTCAAAATCACCAGATTCGGCATTAAATAACCTGAAAAGGGTTGATATGCCGTAAAACAAAACAACCAACCAACCAACCAACCAACCAACCAGTTATAATACAACTTCCTATTGCAGTGTGTGTCTTTCCAAGAACTGCAAGTTTATGGAACTCTCTTCCTGCTGACTGTTTTCCTCCTATCTATAGTCTTATGCTTTTCAGGAATGAGGTTAATAGGCATCTTCTCGCTTTGCAATAATCATCTTTCACTCTTGTTAGTTCCTTACATCAAGTAGCTTCATGCCTTGTCTGGAGCGATAAGCTATACTTTTTTGTTTTTAATATAGGTCAGTAGAGAAAACTAATAAAGAATAATAAACAAAAATGGTTGCGTATGCACATTTTAATATGATATTTCTTTCACTTCTATTCAGAGTCATTTTTTTTTTTTTTTTTACAAAGAGTCACCACATATCAAGGCCCAGAGGCCACTCAAGGATAAGGGTTAATGAGTGTACAGTGGTCAAGGGGAACATTTCAGTCATCGTTAGTAGTGGAAATTTGGTAAATTGGATTACTTAAGAGGATTGCTCATTAAGAATTTGTTCACGTTGGACTTGAAAACAACCATATTATAGTCAGCTGGAAAGCAGGAAAATGGAACAGAGTTCCACAGGCGTGCAGTTCTAAGAAAGCTTCTTTCTTCATGGAATCTACATTTAGGCATAGATAAAGAGTGGAGGAAATTATTGATAGTGGTTTCAGCTAGACGAGTGTTTTTTTTGTGAAAGTAATAGCAATTAAAAAAGAAATGCTGCAAGTATCTCTCACCTCCTTTAAGTTTAGCCATTTCTTCGGTTCCAAACATCAGAACAAAACTGTACGCTCTTATTTTCTGAAGTCTTTCAAAGATGGTTTCGTTCACCCAATTCGGCAAAGTGTAATTGTGCGCCTTCTACAAGGAAAGAATCAGATAATCAAATATTGAAATATCAAAGAATCAGATAATCCAATATTGAAATATCAAAGAATCAGATAATCCAATATTGAAATATCAAAGAATCAGATAATCCAATATTGAAATATCAAAGAATCAGATAATCCAATATTGAAATATCAAAGAATCAGATAATCCAATATCGAAATATCAAAGAATCAGATAATCCAATATTGAAAACAAATTAAGAAGAACAGATCTAATATTTCTACATTGAAAAAGCATTGTACCCTCGACTAACCCAGCAAGCAGCAATCCCTTCAATCTAGAGATCCCGAGATGCTGGAAAGCCTTCTACACTAACAGTTTCTTCCCTTGAACTGCTAGAATTTGGAATTCCCTTCCTGTTACCTAACTGTACTGACATGCAGAAGTTCAAGTGTAATGTGAGCAGACAGTTCACTGCTCAACTCCCCACATAGTATCCCTGTGGATTTGGAACCAAATAGTAACCCCTTACACCCCAAATGGCACTGTGCCTTGTTTGAGGTAAGTAACTATAAAAAAAATACAGAGTTAAAAAAAATAAGAAATCATTTTTGAAACCAAATTCGATGTTTGATAATTTTGTCAAAATGCACGTGAAATTCTTAGAATTTTATTAGTAAATTTTGAAACGATTTTTTGAAAGAAAAAAAAAAAACGTAAAGAAAAAAAGGGGAGTACCTAAAAGCATTGGAGACTAAGAATAATTGGTGATAATGCACTTATTTTTAAAAATAGTATTTTCACATTTAATTAAAGTTTTATGATATCTGTTTTTATTAAATTGTTAGGTTAAAGTACAGAATAGGTACAAAAAACACCCTCCCTGCCCCATGTTAAGAATGGCTTTCTAGAAAAAATAACATTATTTCAGCATGGATCAATAAATGCACTAGTACCAAATTTTGACAAACTTCAAGAATTAGATGGAGTTATCTCCCCTGGCATCCCCATCTTTGTAACAGAAATTGCAAAGATGTCTGCGTCATGATGAGTCTCACTAAAATTTGATTTTCCTTTGTAAAAAAAAAAAAAAAAAAAAAAAAACTACTTGATCAAATTAAGCATTTACTTTTTTCATGAGGACTTTATTCCATAACGGACACGTACGTCATAGAGATTTGTCTTCATCTTTGTTTTTTAATATCTTCACTAAACTACATAAGCACCAACGTCAAGGGTGTGAGTTCCATTATAGAAACGTTGATTTAATTTGAATAAAATAAAATACGCATCAAGTGCGCTTGAAAGGCAAATCACAACGTAATTTTAGGAAAATAAACAAATATTTTACTTGTTATAAATTTATAACAAATATATTTCAGAGATATACTCCATCTTCAGTATGTTGTTTTGTTTCTTTTTTTTTCTTTTCTTCTTTCTTGCCATGTTGTAAAGTTGGAGAAGCAAAAGTCTGTTTGTAAAAAGTCATGCATTGTATCTCAGCAGTTATATTTTGAAATGTTGGAACAATGTGTAGGCAACACGAGATAACGTCAAGCGTGTGAGTTCCATTATAGAAGTGTTGATTTAATTTGAATAAAAAATATGCACCAAGTGCATTTGAAAGCCAAATCACAACGTAATATTGGTCCTGGATATAACCTAAAACTATATCCGATGGTGAGGCCCGACTTTGTGGGCTTTGGGGAGTGTGGAGCCACCCTTTAATTGCCATTGCTCCCAGGTCCACTCTGACCCGGAGTGGTAGTACCTATTAGGGTCCCAACTATGGGTTAAATAGAATCTGACTTAAAAAAAAATATATACTCCATTAAAAATCGTTCCTCAAAATAACTAGCATTCGGCATTAAATAACCTGAAAAAGGGTGATATGCCGTAAAACAAAAACAACCAACCAACAACGTAATATTAGGAAAATAAACAAATATTTTTGTTTATTTTCATAATATTATGTTGTGATTTGGCTTTCAAGCACACTTGATGCGTATTTTATTTTACATAAGCACCAATTTTTGAAAGCTAATATCAATGATTCCATTGTGATTTTCATCATTATTTTATAACATGGTGCCACAGGACACATACTAGCATTTAAACTCTAACCATCGAAACAACTATTATCCCAGAGCATACAATATTATGTATTTATTCACCAAATGAGTTTTGAAAGATCTCAGAAGTCATAAATGCTAATTTGAACACCCTGCCAAAAATGTAAGTAAAAAGAAAAAAATATTTTTTAAATATGACGTTCCATGTTTAGACAAGCTTCTTGGTCCGACCGTCACCCCTGATCTGAAATGGAACACATACATCAAAACCGTTGTCAAGGTCGCTGGAAAAATGGTTTGATCATTCTACCGCTCCAGTAGATATCTCACTGCCAATGCAATTCTCTACCTGTATAAGAGTCCAGCACGTCCTAGGATAGAATACTGTTGCCACATCTGGGCAGGATCTGTTCACAGCATCCTATCCTGTCTTGACAGAGTTCAAAACAGACTTTGTAATCTAGTAGGTGACGCCCTTTTCTCTTCACTGCAACCCATTTCCCATAGAAGAGATATTGTGAGCCTGTTTCTACTCTATCATTATTTTCATGGCAAGTGTTCGACTGAGCTCCAATCTATGGTCTCCCTCCCCTAGCCAATCTTTCACAAAAAAACACTTGTCAAGTCAAAATCACTATCAGTAAATTCCCCTACTCTCTATCGGTGCCTAAACCTAAACGTGGATTCCACCAACAAAGTTTCTTTTCTAGAACTGCTCATCTGTGGAACTCTGTTCCGTTGGTCTGCTCTCCAGCTGGCTACAATATTGTCGTCTTCAAGTCCAACATAAGCAATATAATCTGATTATACCAAATTTGCACTACAAATGATTACTACCCTACTGTCTCAATTACTAAAATACACACATTAATCCTTATCCTCGAGTGGCCTTCGGGCCTTGATATGTGGTGACTCCTTTGTAAAAAAAAAAAAAAAAAAAAAAAAGAATATCCATAAACTGATTTTTTTTCAAAACTAAATATGTTTATTTACTGAAACAATAATGAAATAAATACTGGATGTAATATGTCCTGTGAAAATAGTTGTATGGTCTTTACTAAAGTTTGGAGTAATAATTTGATAAGTTTCCTTACTAAACAAATGTTCAGTGTTCGTGGTCGGAGCTAGCATTTTTTAATGTGAGGCTTGCAGTGTATCTTTCAACGTCCCTCCTTGATGGTTCCCCCAGGGGTCAAAATTGAAAAGTTAGTACATGAGGGTCATTGGATTTTTATCTGTTTGTCAACTGTTTCACGAATTCGCTGGCCTAATGGTTACCATACTTGACTCTGTCTTTGGGTTTTGGTTTCAATCTCAGCTTGAGTATTTTTTTTTTACTTACAAGAAGTGAACTGTTTAGAAAAACACATAATACTCTCATTGCATGCACATGTCATTTATTTCTGTAAAAAATATTTAAAAATAAAGTTAAATAAATTAAGTGTTTAAATAAATGGAAAAGGAAACGAACGAATGTTAACTTAATAGCTGAAAGAAATATGAATTTTTCACATATAATAAATAAAATTTGACAAATCTAATATATCTATAAAAGTGAGAATGTGTGTGTGTGTGTGGACACTTCTCAACCTATATACTCAACGAAATTTTGATCTAAAAACTTGAAATTTGGTATATAGTGTATTCAGACATGTGGAGACCTTTTCAATTTGTTTTCATTCGGAAAAAAAGGGCTTCTAAAGGATCAAAATTGAAAAATTTGTAGGTGGTAGTCGTCGGAGTTTTATCGGTTTGCTAACTAATTCATTTTTGAAACCAAATTCGATGTTTGATAATTTTGTCAAAATGCACATGAAATTCTTAGATGAGTTTTAAAATTCCCTTCCTGTTACCTAACTGTACTGACATGCAGAAGTTCAAGTGTAATG
The DNA here is from genome assembly GCF_053919585.1 of Euprymna scolopes. Lineage (NCBI taxonomy): Eukaryota > Metazoa > Mollusca > Cephalopoda > Sepiida > Sepiolidae > Euprymna > Euprymna scolopes. The sequence continues at coordinate 77,772,980 of NC_136519.1, forward strand.
TGAGCAGACAGTTCACTGCTCAACTCCCCACATAGTATCCCTGTGGATTTGGATAAGTTTCCTTACTAGTGAAGAGAAAAGGGCGTCACCTACTAGATTACAAAGTCTGTTTTGAACTCTGTCAAGAGTAGTAAAAAATGTGTGTGTGTGTGGCGATCGTTTACATTGTGTTAAGTATAAGTAGGTTTGAAAACATTCTGTAAAGACCATTAAAAGCTGGCCTAATGGTTATCGTACTTGACTCACTGTCTTTAGGTTTCGGTTTTGATCTCAGTATTTTTTTTTACTTACAAGAAGTGAACTGTTTAGAAAAAAATATGATACTCACATGCACATATCTCAGTTTCCTTCGAATTTTGTACTTCATTTTTTTTTAAATACATTTAATACTGGCCAACACCGGGCATATTTGCTAGTATATCTATAAGAGTGAGAATGTGTGTGTGTGAGGGCAATTCTCAACCTATATACTCAACGAATTTTTGATCTACAGACTTGAAATTTGGTATATAGGGTATTCAGACACGTGGAAAACTTTTTAATCGGTAAAATAGAGCTGCTAAGGGGTCAAAGCTGAAAAATTAGTTTGTGGGGGAGGTGTCATTGGATTTTATCTGTCAACTGTTTCACGAATTCACATGCGTGAATCATTCAAATGACAGATTCCTCATGTTAAGAATAAATTGGTTTGAAAACACTTTTTGAAGATCATGTCAAGCTGGCCTAATGGTTATCGTACTTAACTCACTGTCTTTAGGTTTTAGCTTCGATCTCAGATCGAGTATTTTTTTTTTTAGTTACAAAAACTGAATTGTTTAAAAAAATAGCATGGTACTTGCATGCACATGTCTCAGTTTCTATATTAAAATATAATATTTATGCCTAATTTATGACCGGGCAATGCCGGGCGGCCTGCTAGTAATAAATAAAATGAATGAATGTTAACTTATTTAAACATACATTTAATTCAATTTTTGTTTTATTATCTTAAAAAAAATGTTTTACGTTCAATAGTCATTATTTCTGTAAAAAAAAAAAAAAATTTTTTTATTTTTAAATATGTAAACAAACATATTTAGTTTAAAAAAAATATGTTTACGAATATTCTTATTTATCATATTTAAAAAAATGTACTTTTGACCTACATTTTTCAGCAAGGTCTTCAAATTAATTAACATCATTTACTTGTGATGACTTTGAAAATGGGAGTTCATTTAGATGAGTAAATATGCGATATCAACACAGATTGTTCAATAATTGCATTGCAACAGAGAGTTCAATGTATTGTACTGCATTTCAGCTTTGAAGGTCACCATAACCTTGAAACTTACTTCACAAAAGAGAACGTCAGCGACAGTCCAGATCTTGCGCAGTCCTTCGGGTTTCAATTTGGTCATTTTGTAAATAAAATCATAAAATTCCTGCAAAAAGAGGACAGAGATTCAGCCATCAAAGATTTTAAAAAGAATGATCAGCAATTGTTCGTACAGGAATTAGAATTAAAAAAAAAAAAAAAAATTAAAATTAAAAAACAAAAATTCAATAAAAAAAGAAAAACAAATAAAAAAAAAGAAGAAAAACAAAAAAAAAAACAAATAAAAAAACAAACAAAAAACATACACATATACAAAGTGTTGAGATTTCTCATTACCTCATATGCAAATGAGATGCTTCCGGTTCGAATAAAAAAACAAACACTGTTTTCCAGAAATAGGGGCAAATTTGGAGTCATGATCTTGGATAACAATGTGGCGACTTTAACTACAAAAATTGTTAAATAAAAGCACAGAATAACAGATAAGAATCTATTTTTGGAAGTACAGAATAGTTAACAATTTATTATTTAACCACATAATAGTTGTCAAGGATCACATGTTTGGATTAAATAGAAAAAAATCTTTACTATGACATAAAATTGACTCTAGTGGTGGGAGTCACAGTTGTCGTTAGAGACGAGTGTAAAGAATTCATTTTTGGTAAAATTGATTGCATTCTGGTCCTCTCTGCCGAATGGCCAATGTGCTACCAATGTTTCCAAAATAGAAAATGGGTTTATCTATTATAGAAAAATGTTGCTGGACCTGTAAATTTACCCTTGTCTGTTCGTCTGCACTTTTCTCAATGACTACACCTTGGAATTTTTTGAAATTTTGAACAAACATTAAACATGATATGAGTAAAAAAGTAACAGAAGATATTTTCCGGGAAAACTCCGCTCGCTCCCCCCCCCTTATCCCTAGGGGTGCCTTTTGGGTTAAAATGGCTAAAATTGACACTTTCCTGCTTATAAAAAAAAAAAAAAATTGATGCCTCGGATTTTTATAAAACTTTCTGAAAAGTTGTAACTAACTGATTTCTATATAATTTCGTTTGTCTATACTTTGCGATAACTCTTGGGTGTGCCCCAGGGGCTTTTTTGGGGCTAATAAAAACATTCCATTTTTGGGACTATTTTACCATATTTGTCCAAATTTTTCTGTGTATGTTTATTTAGCAGTTTTGCATGGTGCTGAACTCAAATTTAAATATGTTAAGGTCTTGGGGACTTTTGGGGCTAAATAGAGGGGGGCAAATGCTGAACTTAGCCATTTTTTATATCTCGTTCACTGTGCACTAACGGGGCACCATGCATGCTTCACTTGTTTTTTTTTTGTTTTTTTATTGATACCAACAAAGATATTAGTCATAATCAGTACTAAAAGACTACACATCACAACTCCATATAATTGGTGGGACATTTCCTTTTTTGGTGTGTGTGTGTGTATTTGGCAATCCTTTTAAATCAACGCATTTCAAGTGAAAATATTATTATGTATTAGAATGTTATATGGAAATTAGTATAAATTTTAAAAAAGTAACAACAAAAAAATGATCCAGTAGAAGATGTGCTAGATACATTTAAAAAAAAAAAAAAAAAAAAAAAAAAATCAATATTTACCTCCTGTTTAGAAAATGGTGGACACTTAATTTAAGTCAAAGGTTATATCCCTTAATTGTCATATTGAATATGCCACACATCGTATTCTCATTAAAAACTCAATAATTCGATAAATTCTATTTTTAATTGTAACTAACGGGCTTTACCCGGGCGTAAAATACAATTAAATATGATATTTTAATCTGTCCAGATTTCATATATATTATTATAGAGTTGTGATTTCAAAAGTAAAAAAAAAAAGTATTTGGGTGCCATCAGCTAGAATTGAAACCGAAACTTTAGCATTCAAAGTTGATGACATTATCAATGTACCAATGTGACCAGCATATGAACTGATTAAAAATTGAAAATAAACCAAGATTAATGTACAAAATGAATAACGATTTTTTTCAATTTTTACTCATTTTTGACGCCTTAAAAAACAATTTTAACTGGCAAAAAAAAACATAAAAGAAGGCCTGTAAAAAATTCAATCATTTGAGGCACCTAGCGCTGCTCTGCGGCTTTTAGTTTCGGAGGAGATAGAGTTTGAAAATATGGAGACAGACAGACAGATTAACAGACAGATAGCCGTTTATATATTAGATTATTTTTCTACTGGATCATTTTTTTTTTTTGTAGTTTAAGGGTGTTCTATTTCAGAAAAAAATATAACAATGTTAGAAAATATTGGATTTCAAATTCTCCGATTTTGGACCACTTACTGCCTTTATTCGTTGCACCATAGGTCTTTGCAGACAACGATCCTGGAGTTCGACATGACACAACTGAAGAAGGTCAGAGGTTACACTGACTGAAACACTGTGATTGTCCCAGTAATCTAAATAATACAAATTATATCAATCCATATCTCAAAAAAAAAAAAAAAAAAAAAAAATCACTTACCTTGTTTTTTATTTCTTCTGGCTTTTGTTCATGATTCCTTAAGTTCTGTGTATAAAGTTTGGAGTATTTGGGACAAATTCTTGAAAAGCTAAGCATCTAAAAGAAGTTTAAAAAAAAAATCAACAAAAAAATATTACTTTGAAAAAAAAAAAAAAAAAGAAAAAGCAGATTCTACAACAAACTTTAATATCTATCATTTATATACAAGAAACATTCCAAAGGTAATGCCTCCTATTTTTTTTTTTTTTAATCCACCCGAATAGTTAGCCGGGATTGCTGATATATATATATATATATATATATATATATATTTTCTTTTTCATAAGTTTTCATTTCAGTTCAAGCTGATGTACCCAAGTCATATGGATATAGATTTTTTTATTTTTGAAATTGCAATTTTATAATATATAAAAATCGATAGAATATTAACTCTATAATAATATATACGAAATCTGCAAGAATTAAAATATCATATTAAGCGTACTTTACGACTGGGCTTTGCCGGGCGTCCCTGCTAGCTTAGATAAATACTTTCGTAGTTTTAACAAAAGAGCTACACTAATATCAGAGTGTCTCCATTTATGCTGAACATCTACAGAATGCCAACATCAATATATTACATATGAATGAGTCTCCTGTGGAATTTTCACAAGTCCTGCTAGTCTACATAAATAAAACAGTAGATGTATGCATGTGTGTAAATATTTAACCGATAAGCATTTAAACTAATAGTCATGTAACATTGAAATTAATAAGAAATAGTAATAATACACCAAGAATGGTTTATAACGAGTAAACTCTTTGTTTGGATGGATGAATAATGCGCACAGAAATATGTCAGCAAGTTGAAATGCAAAATGTTCATTTCAACTTACCAACATATTCCTATTACTTTTGTGCATGCGCAAATTCATTCATAGCTTGAAGTGGTTTAATTTTACATCTTTGTTATCAATATGTCAATAGCTCGAATGGTAGAGAACATGGTTGGAGCACTAAATGTTTTGTTTCGATTCTAGCTTATGGCATCCAAGTAATTTTTTTTTTTAACTTTTGATATCAGTAGTATATATTAGGTACAATATAATAATCTTTTTTTTTTACATGATAGTAACCACTAATCAAGGCCTGGAAACCACTTGGGGATAAGGGTTATTACGTGTACAGTAATCAATAGGATAGTATCGTAGTAATTGTTAGTGATGGAGATTTGATAAAGTGTCTTACTTAAGGGGGCGGTTTGTCAGGAATTTGTTTATGTTGGACTTGAAGACATCCAAGTTGTAATCAGGTGGGAAACAGGCAAACGGAAGAGAGTTCCACAGGCATACACTTCTGAGAAAGAAGCTTTGTTCATGGAATCTACGTTTGGATTTAGGCACAGATAAAGAGTGGGGAAAATTATTGACAGTGGTTTCAGCTAGACGAGTGTTTATCGTGAAAGATTGGCAGGAGGGGGGGGCAGAGACTGGAGCTCAGACGAGCACTTGCCATGAAAATAAGGATAAAACAAAGATAGGCTCACAACGTCTCTTCTGTGAGAGAGAGGTTGCAGGGAAGAGAAAAGGGCATCCCCCACTAAGCCACAAAGTCTATTTTGTACTCTGTCGAGGCAGGATAGGCTGTTTTAGCAGCTCCTGCCCAGATGTGGCAGCAGTACTCCATCCTTGGACGTGAGATATCTTCTGGAGCGGTAGAAGGATCCCACCATCTTTCCAGCGACCTTGGCAACAGACTTGATGTACGTGTTCCATTTCAGAACAGGAGTAAAGGTCAAGCCCAGGAGCTTGTCAAAACTTGTAGCCTCCTCAAGACGAGAGCCATCCATTTCAATTGATGCCAGATGGGGATCAGAGCATTGATGATGTAAAGATAGGAGTTTGGTTTTAAATGCATTAAAGGTAACTAGCCACCTCTTTCTCCACTGTACCATGTGCTCAAGATCAGAGGGGAGAGAATCAGAGAGAACTTTGTCATTTACGGCCTTTGATGTGTTGCCATATATGGTCGTGTCATCAGCATAGATGTCAACGAATGATTTAAGTATGTGTTTTGGGAGATCATAGATGTAGATCAGGAAGAGAGTTCGGCCCAGGATGGACCCCTGAGGGACTCCAGCATTAATACTGTGGGCCTCTAATTTCTGCCCATCAACCACTACTCTTGTGAGCCTATCAGAGAGAAACGATTTAATAATTGAGAAAACATTTCCAGTTATACCGTAGCTGGAAATCTTGTGAAGTAGGCCTTTATGCCATACCTTATCGAAGGCCTTTTATATGTCAAGAGCAATTGTCCTAGAAAGGAAGCCTTTGTCAAGAGATTCACTAATCCTATGAGATATAACCGTTAGCACATCTGCTGTAGATCTGGCAGAACAGAAGACATATTGCATGTCACTAAGAAGGTTATTTCTATTGAGGTGGCTGACTACTTCTTTAGTTAATATGGATTCCAACAACTTAGTCATGGCACACAGGAGACTTATTGGTCTGTACTGAGAGGGAGATGACTTATCACCTGAATTCTTAAATACAGGGCATACTGATGAGGTTTTCCAGGGTGTTGGGAAGCACTTCTCCTTAAAGCAACACTTAAACAGTTTTGTAAGTATGGGGAGCAAGTTTTGGTTGAAGCTTTTTCAATACTATAATTGGAATGCCGTCAGGGCCAGTTGCTTTACTCAGTTAATAGAGCATTAGCTCTGTAATAATGAATATGAACTCTGCTTGAATAAAAATATATTTAAGTGTATTTTACTACCGTGCAAAGCCACCCCCGCCTTTTCTCAGCTAGTCTATATTTCTATAAAAGTGAGAATGTGTGTGTGTTTGAAAGGATACTTTTCAACCTATATACGCAATGAAATTTTGATCTACAGACATGTGGAAAACTTTTTAATCCATTTTCATCCGGAAAAAAGAACTTCTAGGGGTAAAAATTGAAAAATTGGTACTTGGAGGTCATCAGTGTTTTATCTGTTCGTCAACCGTTTCACAGGGATTGAAGACACTTTTTAAATATCTTAACAAGCTGGCCTAATGGTTATCGTACTTAACTCACTGTCTTTAGGTTTTGGTTTCGATCTCAGCTAAAGAATTTTTTTTTTTTATTCCAAGAAGTGAACTTTTTAGAAAAAACACAGCACTCATGCATACGTCTCAGTTTCTTTCCGTTTTTTTTTTTTTACTTCATCTTTTTAAAGGAATTTAACGTTACGTTTAATACCGGACAACGCCGGGTACATCTTTAAGTGAATAAATAAATTTCGTTGACAAGTGAAATAACAGAGATAGGTTACTTGGGATTATATTCGACTGATATTTTACTAAGAAAAAGAGAAACAGATGATGAAATAATCAGAACAGTGAGAGAAGAGGAGGCAGCAGTGAGAAAAAGAAATAATTTGATACAGTGAGAGGGGGAACTCCTCCTGCTGAAACAGAGAGAGTGAGAGAGGACCGGCCAGTGTTTAATCGCCTTGCTGAATTCTCAACATAATATAGTGACCAAGAGATTCTATTTTGCCAACCATTTTTTTTTTTAAATTTTCTTTCTTTGAAGATTGTAACGTTGGGTATATGGCAGCCAAACCAGCTGCAAACATTGCCCTGCTTTTTATTGAAACCAACCGAAAGCTCTTTTTAGTATCCTCTTTGTTCCCTTAAGTGCAATCGTCTGGATCTCTTTTGCACTTGGTTGACCAGGAATATTAGTTAGGTAGGACTTCAGGTTCTTCTTCATAAGCCCTGTGGCACCTATGATAACTGATATGATTAATATCTGCCTAAGATTCCAGTTCTTTTCATATCATACATGAGAACTTGATATTTGGTCTGTTTCTCCCTTTCAGCTCTGTTCAGACCTCCATCATTAGGAACACTCACTTCAACCAAGGTTGCAATTGAGCAAGGTCATCATGATGAAGAAATTAAAGGTCTTTATTAAACAAAATGAAATTAAATAGCTTCTAGCTCTTCATGGCACACTAGTAATCAGTAGACTTGCAACCTTGGTTGAAGTGAGTGTTCCTGCTGATGGAGGTCTGTTTTCTTCATAAGCCCTGTAGCACCTATGATAACTGGTATGATTGATATCTGCCTAAGATTCCAGTTTCTTTTCATATCATACATGCGACCTTGATATTTGGTCTGTTTCTCCCTTTCAGCTCTGTTCAGACCTCCATCATTAGGGACATTCGCTTCAACCAAGGTTGCAACTCTCTCTGATTTATTCCATATAACTATGTCAGGTTTCACAGTAGCATTTTCAAGGTAGATGGCTGTAGGTCGTAATGTATGGTATATAAGTCATTTCTAATTGTTCTTTCAGGTTGATGTTCCCAAGACTCGCTGCTACATTGGATGTTTAATTTTTTACAGATGGTCTAGTGGATGTACTTACATACTTCATCCTGTTTCGCTGTGTAGTAGCCAACTTGATACCAGATAGCTCACACTTTCCCATTAGAATCCATGTCGCTATGAGACTTAAGGTGAATATCGCCAAACCAAAATCGCCCAGAACTTAATAGCCGAGCCATTTCAAAGACACTAATTAAAATACTGCATCTAGAATTTTTTTCCTTACACAAACGCAACATTGTAATTTAACTCAGAATCAATATTGTATTTTTTATACAAAAAAGAAAAATTTGCTGAAATATTATTTATTTATTGTGTGTGTGTGTATGTGTGTGTGTGTGTGTGTGTATGCGCACGTGACCTCTGCTTCTTAGTGGTACAAGTCTTATGACCAAAACAGAACAATCACCTTCAAGATCTTGCTCTGACCCTGCTTATATTGTTTGCAGATGGGGGTCACCAAGGTCAGTGCACAGGGCAATGGAGGATGCTGAAACTGTCATAGGGTCTGGGAGTGCAGATTTTAGTAAAAAAAAAAAAAAAAAAAAGAAAAAGAAAAAAAGAATATTAATTTAGAATTAATTTAGAATTTACTCTGATTTGGACGAAAAACAAGAAAAAAAAGACAAAGAAAAAAAGATAAAGAAAAGAAATAGAAAAAAGACAAAGAAAAAAAGGAAAAAGAAAAAAGAAAGAAAAAAAAGATGATCTTTACAATTATATCAAATGCAACTTTGTCTGTGTGTGTGTCTGTTCATTAAACGTTCATTAAATCTGACAATTAAAACAGTTTGTTTTTTTAATTTATAGAACTTTAGTGCATAAGTCTCGGAGTGATCTTAGTTAAGTTTTGTCTCAGAATATCCCCGATAATTATCGATAATCGAAACCATTATTTTAATTTATCTATTATCGGTAAAGCCATTTTTTCTATGTCATCGCTTAGCAACAACAATAGAACAACGGAACGTGACGTGGTCTGTAGGTTACAAACTCCGCAAGTAAATTTCTTAATTTTTTTTTCGTTAACTGCAAAGAATTTTATAAGACTTGAAAATTTGCATGTTTTTTTTCTTTTTTTACATGACCTGGTCTATAGGTTCAAACCCCGTATATAAATTTCTTAATGTTTTTTTTTCGTTAACTGGAAAGAAGTTTATATAAAATAATTTTATAAAAGAAACAGTAGGTTCTCTAGAGTGCAATGTAGAATAACATATTTTTTGGACTAAGTTACTGCATGGAGGCATGTGAAGCTTCCTCCCGGGCGATTTCATGGATTTCGATGACAATAAAAATATAGGAGTGTGAAATATTCGTTGATCATCATTCAATCCCGGGCAACGTCGAGTCTCCCTGCTAGTTAATTTATCATTTCTCTATGCAAAAAGGAGGAGTGATCAGCAGAGATTATCAATTTAAGCAAAAGAAAAACGCAGTTAACGATTTTGCTTCTACTCATCTAAGGAATCCACAATGTTTTGGGATATCCCCCACCCCGGATTTATTTGTTGCTGCCACCAACTAAAATCGTCCAGAACTTAAGAATTTACAAACGAAAAAGCCAATCCTAAACCTTTAGATAGAAAATACAATTACACATTTTTATTTCCTCAACACTATGTGGTCACATTTATTCAAATAATTTTTATACAAAAATAACAACCGTTGAATTGTTATTTTTCTTTTTTGCTTAAAAATGTCGTCTGCTCCTCAGCAATACAACTTTGATGATGAACACCGGAAGAATACATTCAAGATCCAGGCAATGTGGGATAAATGATAATCTGATGGAACAATACTCTTCCATATTTGTGGTCTTCATCAAGCCGAGCAGGTACCACGTGACCATCCAGAACCCTGGAATGGGCAAAGTTGGGGACATTATTACTCAAAAGAGGAGAAAAGAGGTACAGCACTCTAGAATGAAAGCAACCCGAGATTAAACTTTCAGACATGGTGCAAAGATGAGGTTGTGCAGCGCAGCAAAAAAAAAAAAAAAAAAAAAAAAAAAAAAAAATACAGTTAAAAAACAATTGCTCACGTTTTCTCAAGTTGTAAAACAAAATGGATACATCTCTGCTTCTTTTAGATATGGAGCAAAGATTGTGCAGTGCAGAAAGAATACAGTTTAAAAAAAAAAAAAGATTGCTCAGATTTTTTCAAGTTGCAAAACAGAATGGATACGTGTCTCCCATTTTCTTGGTTCCTTCATTATGTTCATCGCAGGCCAACAAAGTTTATAATGTAGCACTATGGCAGGGATGTGAGTGGGGAAAAAGCAAAAAATAATCTAAAACCAGGATGAATTTATCAACCTGGGAGCCACGGCCACCCATTAAAAAAGAAGAATTTCATTTTTCTTGGGAGGGAGTGCTAGTGAACGGTGTTAAACAACAATATCCTTTTTTTTTATATACTGAAACTAACTGATCAATATGTTTTAATGAAGACAAGATAAATTGAGAAAACAAAAGTCTTTTACCTGCCCTTCTTTAAAGTCGGACTAAAGTAACATTTTCAGAGAGAAAGGAAGGAAAGATGAAGCAAAGAAAATTCGTTCCACAGAATCACTTTCATTTAGGATGTTGGCAACCTTCACATGCTCCCTCCCATAAGTACCCAATGTCTTTCTAGAAATAATTCTGACTAAAAAAATATCAGGGAAACCAATGCCAACAATAGAACCTTTGGATTTATACGATATGATGATGATGATCAGGAGGTTGAAGATTCATATCTCAGTGCAGACGATACTAAGAATACAATTATGAATTGTTTTTATTCAGTCTGATTGAATGAAAGCAAGCTACCCCTTGAAGAATAAAATACGTATTGAATACGTTTGAAGCCAAAACTGCAACGCAAAATTTTTTTATAAAATAAATGAGTGTTTATTTTTTAAGAAATATATTTCAGAGTAAAACTCCTTTGTTAATCTTTTTTTTTTTTCTTTTTCTTCGCCATGATGTTGAGTGGAAGAAAGTTCGATGGAGAGTCCATGTGATGTTGTTAACTGCGGGGTTTTTATGAAGTTAGATAGGAAAGCGTGGTCGCACGGTTTGAAAATCTGGGTATAAACAAAAAAAAATAAAAAAAACTACAATTATAAATTGCTTTTATCCAGTCTGACTGAATGAAAGCAAACTACCCTCCCCTCTCTTGGATTAAATAAAGGGTTTCCATAAAAAGGATTCCAAAGTCCAACAGATGCACCTGAAGAATGTCGGAGGTTACATCAGCTGAGAATAACATCTAAGATGGTAACAGAAGTCCGAATACTACAAATTGTACGTTGTTTGATGGGTTACAAACAAACGAGTGGCTGTTCAAAGCAATGTTCAGAAATGCCCAAAGTCGTGTTAGAATTAATAGCACGTCTATTGACAGCTTTAATGTTACAGTAGGGGTTCATCAAGGTTCTGTGTTGAATTCTTTTTTCATTTGTGTCTTAAAAGCATTGTTCAGAGAGTTCCGTATGGGATGTCTGGAAGAGATGTTGATAATTTAGCACTTGCCTGGAAAGCAACTTGTTAAGTTAAAGACTTGGAAGAATATTATGGAAATTAAAGGTCTGAGTGTAAATGTTAGTAAGACCAAAATGATGATCAATGGTTGTTCTCGACAAATTATTTGGATGGCGTCTCATCATTTAAACAGCTTGAGTTTTGTTGATTTGATAACACATAGCAGCGGTTCATTCGCTCTCCTCTTCCTTTTTGTTGCTCTTCTTCTCTCATGATTAACAGCAACAGTTGTAACAATGGTTTCATCATCATTATCATCATCATCATTATTGATTTAACATCCATTTTACATGCTGGCAGGCATTAGAAGACTTTTAAAAATTGACTTCCAAACTAAACTATCTCTGGCCAGGTCTTTATTTATCCGCCTAAGTCCACCTTTTACCACTTTCTCCCATGTTTACATTAACCTTGTCCTGTCAACTGACCCTACTACCACAATGCATCTACATTTATGAACCCAAGAACACTCATCAATTCTTTCAATGTGACCATACCATCAAAGTCTACTCTTCTGTACACATCTCCATATACTGTTGATTGGTTGTTTTGTTTTACGGCATATCAACCCTTTTCAGGTTATTTAATGCTGAATCCAGTTATTTTAGAAATAGAATTCATGTTGCATTCAGTTATTTTGTAGAACGATTTTATTCTACAAGCTCTTTGACTCTTCAATCGCGAGTTTGTAGTGTTTGGTTTAGTTGTTTTATAGTGGATTTTATCGTTTTTGTTCCCTGCCCTGCAGAACATGAATGAGTTTTGCAATGGGAGTGGGAAAAGGGTTACAGTATTAATGTTTGGTACATATATAGTTAGGAAACCAATCAGGAAGTGGGGGGGGAGATAGAAAGAGAAAGGCAGAAGAGGAAAAGGGGGAAAAGGTGGGTTGTTGTATTTGTTTTTGGTTTTGCAGAACATAATTAAGTTTTTGCAAATGGAAGTAGAAAAACAAAAGGCAAAAATGTTAGGAGCATTTTGTCTCTCAGGAAGCCAATATCTTCAGACAGCCTGATCTAGTAGCACCAGCATATACTGTTGAGATTTAATCTTTCTCTGACATCATCAGAACTAAGCCTGTCTTTGAGACTTGTACTACACATCCATCATATCATTCTCATATTATTTCTCTCTACGTCAGCAATCTTCACTGACCAGGTTTCACTTCCAGACATCATCACACTGCATACACATGCCTGACAAACTATTCCTTTGATAGACAATGGTAACCCTCTGCTGGTTAGTAATGACAGAAGTATTCTAAACTTACTCTATCCACTCCTCATTCTTGCAATCACACTAGCACCTGCTCTGTATTCAAAATTAGAATAAGGATTCTAAACATAAGGTTTAATAGCATTATATCTGGATTATAGAGTTTTTATGGGACATGAAAGTGGTGAAAACTAACAAATATCTAAAATAGATTTAGTTTACCACATTTATTAATTAATTTATTAAAAATTTATTAAATTAAAACCATTGGAAGACATTTAAAATTGGCAGTGTTGATGGGGTTCCATTAAGGAAAGAGCTTAAATTTAACTACAAAATTAAAATTTTAGGTACATACATTTACAGATTATAAGAAGAAAAATTTCGATTAAAAAAACATATATAAAATCAAATTACCCACAAAAAGTCTTTGCTGTCCGCGGACCACAATTTGAAAACCCCTGGACTAATGAATACCCATTAACCCTTATCCTCGAGTGGCCTCCAGGCCTTGATAAGTGGGGATTTCTGTTTAAAAAAAAACTACCAGATCATCATCATCATCATCATCATCATCATCATCATCATCATCATCATATATTCATACCGGATAATAGATATAGCACTTTTGAAATCTAGTGGAATTATCTGCTGATGGGTTTCTACAAATGAAACACTAAACTATAATGTCGAAATTAAACAAAAACAAAAATTCCACGATTTTTAAAATTAAATCAGTTAAACTTCTTTAATACAACAAAACTCCTTTTTCAGTTGAACATTTAATAAATTTGTTTATAGTGCGTGTAAGGCAAGAATGAAAAAGGAAGCAAGGTATTTGATCGGCACAAATCCTAAACTCCAAAGTTTTCATGTATTTTTTCTTTTTCCTATGATTTTGAACATTTATAAAAATGTAAAGAGTTGTTATTTGTTATTGCTATTGAAATATATGTCCCTATCTTCTGATTTGGGTCTTCAAAGGTTTATTGTTGCATTCTTCACTAAATTCCAAAACACTTTTTATCACAACATCATGACTACTTACTCTCAGAAAACTTTGTTCTATTACTAGAAAAATAAGAATAATTTTAACTATGTTTGGAATTACGTTCTTTATATATATATATATGTAATTAATCTTACAATGCCATTTAGCATATTTGTCGATCTAAACTTCCAACCAATGTTTTATAGAAAATAAAATTTTACAAACTGTTTATGACTTTTTTTTTTCTTGTTCTAGAACACCTGCCGTACTGTTATCTATCCTGTCACTCCTTTTGGACTGGTTACACTCATTGTTACATTTGCAGCCATAAAATATGTTCCTGCATAGTTTTTTTTACATAAGATTAAATCTCCTGCGTAGTACAGAACAGGATTACAACGGGGTTTGAACATTGATCGCCTGTCAGGAATTCTTAATGTCTGAATATCTGATTTTTACTTATTTATGTTCCCAATGCATTATTTATACAAAAAATATTTTATCAATATATTATTTTTAATTGGAATTCATTATTGAGATGAGTATTATTTATAGTAATTTATTTTATTGCGGACTATTATTCTTATCTTTAAATTTATAAAGGATGAGAATAATAGTCCGCAATAAAATAAATTAATATAAATATTTGATCAAATCTTGCTTTTTAAGGGTGCAAACTTTACCCATGGATAAATTTTTGAAACGGAAAGCTCATGATGAAATCAACTCAGAATCTGATACTGAGACAGAAGAGATTGTCCAGAAAAACAAATTAAGAAAATATGATGCGGAGTATATTTGATTTGGATTCATTGAAAGTATGTCTAATGCTAACAGACCACAATGCTTACTTTGTCATAATTTGTTGTTGAATAAAACCCTGAAGCCAGCTAAATTGCAGTGAGATTCGTGCCAGTTGACACGGTTAAGATTCGAATAAAAAATTGTTATAAAAATAAATACAATTTAGGCGCGCAGTATGATTATGATTATGTTGGCGCGTGAAAAATAAAAAATAACTCCCACGCAAATTCCGGCGTGGCCTTATATATTAAATCGACTCAAAACGAGTGGACGTAGTACAGAGCACCCCACGTGATGTTTCCGTCCAATGGGATTTCTCCAAGGACATTTTTCTAAACTTTTCTTCTTAAGCTCGCTAGGAGCCGGTCCAAATAGTATTTAGGCACACACAAACATCAAATCTCTCTCTCAACTGCATTTTCATTCGGACGTTCCACGCGTGTTACTATCACTCTTCCATTTTCACTGCTCCGCGCGCTTCATACAATTTCACAGGCGAACATTACCTATTGCCTCTCTTACCATGTTTTAACATATGAACAGTTCAACAAAAAAAGACATTCTCCTTTTTTTATACGAACACTTAAAAAGGACTTCTGAACTCATTATAAAGAGAATTATATTTTAGTTGTTAATGGTTGGTTTCTGTGAATAAACCTCCGTTTGTTTTGCATGTAAGTCTTCTTTTTATTTTTATTTATTTGTGGAGGAAGTTAGTTCCTAAAAAGGCCTGACAACCCCCACAAGTTGGTGACCCGACTTAGAACATTACATGCACAACGGAATCTCCTTACAAGCTACACGCAGTTTCCTAACCTACTTGCTATATCATGCGTGCGGTAACACTCAAAGGAAGTAAAAAGACCACGCGAATCTCAAGGGATGATACAAGACGTCAAACGAAGCGTGGATCTCAGTACAATATAGCAACAAATTAGCGAGTTATGCCGATAGTCGCTATAAAATCGAAAATTAAACAAATCATGACTCAGCGTCAAAACAGCACTTTTGCTCATCAGGCATCTCCCAACAACGAGTTGGTGATAAATAACGTGTAATGAACACACACGGCTACAATTCAGCCGATCCAAACATGAACACGAGCGTGTAAAACCCCTCGGAAAATGATCTACCACAATCTCGAACTTCACTCGGCAGTTTAACAGACCTCAGAAACACAGACCCTAGCAAAAGCAACGTTTGTTTTGCATGTAAGTCTTCTTCTTTTTATTTTTTATTTATTTGTGGAGGAAGTTAGTTCCTAAAAAGGCCTGACGACCCCCACAGATTTAACAACAGTACGTCATCAATTTGCCACAAAAGCAAAAGATTTTTTTTGAAAGAAAAAGGAATGATTATTTAAAGCAAACAAAAGCTATTATCTTATTATCCCAAGTGTACTCTGAGAAGATCAGAAAGAAAGATATTGCCACAACCAAGATGGCCATTAAGACAGTTCCTCACTTTCTCTATAGTCCAGACCTTGCTCCCTGTGACTTGATTATTCCTCAAGCTCAAGGAAAACGTTAGAAGCTATCATTATAGTGATGAGAGTTATTGACACGCTCACATGAGAGGATTTCCATGGGTCCTTCCAGAAGTTGCTGGAATGGTAAAATAAGTGCATTACAGCCGGAGGTGATTACTTTGAAGGGGACCAGAGTTTGGAAACTTATCAAAGACTTTTCAAATATTTAGAGTTATTTTACAGGCAGTTTAAATTGTGGCCGTGGGCTTTGCAGCAATTCATGACAGAAACAGTCGCAGACAGTCTTGAGTTATTTAAAAAAAAAATATAGGCGATATTCAACAAAGCTTGTTATTATTTTGAGACATGGTAATCTTTACTTACATTGTCTTCAGTTTTGGATCTTGTTAATACCGGAATTGGTATACATCGGATATTTTTATTCCATAGTTCTTCTGGAGTGGGGTACAATCCTGCAAGATTGGCTTGGGCACTCATCAAGCAGCGATCAGTGGAAGAACTCTCCACTTTTATCTGGAAAGGAAAGCAAACAAAATAAAAAGAATGGATTAAATCTTCTAATGACAAATCTCCGTTGAAATGGATTCAGTTTCGCTTTTTATATGAAAAAGGCGGACAAACACGAGAGAGGAAAGAATAGCGTGAATTTTATAAAAGTCGATCAAAATAAATCTAGAGACGACGTCCCTTCGCAAATTGTAGATATTACAATCTAGGGAGTATATAAAAAGTTCTAAAACATAGTAACTTCCCTGAGAACTCTGGAGAAAAAAGCCTTTGCTGGACGTACAAAAACGTGCGCGGCCATTTGTTTTTTTTTAGATATATATAGATTAGTAAAAAAAAGTTGTTTAAATTATTTTTCATGTTTTTTCTCAAAGCTTACAGAAATATTAAAAATAAAATTGGTTTGATTTATCTGGCACTTCTGCATCTATGTTACCGCGCTGAAACAATAACATTATTATTTAGAAAGCCATTCTTAACATGGGAGGCGAGGCTGTTTTGCAACTATTCTGTACTTTAGTCTAGCACGGTAGCAGATGCATAAGCACCTTTTATTTTTATAAATTAGATTTAAAGTGCAGGACTGGAAACAGAGCATGTATGCTGGGCCTGGATGTTATAGGGAGGATGGAACCCTGTAATGGAGATGCGGAAATGTGTCTTCTAGCATCCATGAAGGTCTTACAAGACGGATCATTTTTTCCTTGTGCTCAAATATGAGGGGCACCTGCCAGACTGTGGTTGGCAGTGGGCATAATAAAACGCAAATTGAATGCAATGACTAAAGAGTGGAGCAATCAAACTCTTCTTATGATACACTTCTCACCCAAATAATTGCAGAAAGAGTTTAGAGATTAACATACGAGGACCCGGACCAAGGGGAATGGTGTGTCAATGGGAGAATAAATAATTGTACAAATTGGCATAAGTTCACTAGGGAGTCCTGTTGGGGATGCATGTTGATTGATCAGCACATAAACCTGGCTGAGTTAGATGCATTAACTTAGAGCGGCTGGATCATCAAATGATTCCTACGAACGCTAAAAAGCATATGGTTCTAATTGCTTGCCCTCTTTCTTTCTCCACTTTTTTTGGAATTCGCTTTCCTCCTCACTCTCTCAAACGAGTCAGTTTTCACAGAAACGTGAACTCAAAATATTTTCCAACGAATGGAAATCTTTCCAAACCGCAAAAAGTAACACATACACGTGAAAGTAATGAACCGATGCGAAGTTAGAAACTCCTGTAAAACAAACAGCTAAAATCTAGAGACGCAGATTCTTAAGCTGGTCCCACCTGGAAGACGCTCTTCAACCCCTTCACCCAGCAGAGGGAAGCAAGCTGCAAGGTTAAAGGACTCAATAACTCACATACCAGCATATTTCATCTCACTCACACACGCTTACACACAAGCGGACAGAAACAAATTGCTACTTACAGCTATAAACGCATTAACAAGAACAAGATAAACCAGCACACACACACACACACACACACACACACACACACACACACACACACACACACACACACACAATGCCATGCTGCCAAATATGTGTATACATATATTACTTACACATACACATTATTCACACTATGATTGCTACCCCAACTTTCTTTATCCAAACACTCTATGAACGTTTACTAAAATGTCTATAACTTTGATATTATTATTTATATGTATTATAACCCTCTCTACCACCTATAGCAATGGCCAACGACTCTTTATCTGAGAGTACATCTTTCAAACTCCTTGGCCTAACGTTCACAGGAAACATGAGTTGGAACAATTACATTGAAGGCATTGGCAGAGCCGCTGAAAGGAAGGTAGGCTCTCTCTACCGTGCTAGAAAACAACTAACACCCGAAAGTATCCTGTACCTCTATAAGGCCACCATTCGGCCATGTATGGAGTATTGCTGTCATATTTGGGCTGGTGCATCGGCTACTAGTCTCTCGCTGCTTGACAAGGTTCAAAAGAGAGTCACAAATCTGATAGGCCCTGAACTGGCATCTAAGCTTCAGCCTCTGTCCCATCGACAAAATGTTGCATCCCTCTGCCTGTTCTACAAGTATTTTAGTGGTGAATGCTCTGACGAACTGCAAGCACTTGTGCCCCCACGACGTGAACACCCTTGACAAACCCGACAGGCTGCTAACTCCCACCTCTGTAGAGATCCCTAGATGTGAAATATCTTTCTACTCCAGTAGTTTCTTCCCCAGAACCGCTAGACTTTGGAAATCCATTCCAGGTTCCTGCTTCCCCAACTGTACTGACGTGCAGAAGTTCAAGTGTAACGTGAACCGACATCTTGCTGCCCAAATCTCTACATAGTACCCCATTAGTTGTTGCCTCTGATAGTAACCCTCTACACCAAAGTGGCAATGTGCCTTGTTTGGGATGAAAATGTAATAAAAAAAAAAATTAAAAAAAATATTCTCTTGTATGAAAACGTTTTGTTATAAAATTTTGTTTTCCTCAATTTTTGCATTTAGAAAAAATTTGTTCAGGTTTTAGTTAGCACTTGCTACCTGGTGACCCCTCAATTCTTTTAATGTTTCATTTACTTCCATAATCTGCATGCACGTCCATATATATATATATATATATATATATATATATATATATATATATATATATATATATATATATATATAGATGTTATTTGTTTTTGTTTCTGCGATACGTTTTGAATGAATTGAATTTATTTCATTATTAATACAAGCAGTGGAAAATTGGGGTTTCCACAAAAACAAAGAAATAAAAACAATAAGAAAAAATCGCTTTTGTATTGGAAAATAGGGCCCCTCCCACTCCAAATAGAATTGTTAATAAAATTCAGAATCTTTTTCATATTTATTATTAAATAAACTTCAAGCCATGTCTGACTTATCCACCAAGTTCCAGTCATAAAATCTCCAACAATCTTTTGTTTTATCACCATTCATTGATAAGCACACATGATATGACGTCCAAAATTGTCAATAAGTCTGATATACACTTCTATCCTGGCACTGTTCTGATTTTTCACTGCCATGGCTCTCTTCCGTTCAGGAATATTTTGAGAAGTTGTTCTTATTAAAATGTTTGAAAAAATATTTTTGACTCAGTAGTGAGCTTTGGAAGATTGTCAGTGAAAGAAATACAATTGCCAAAAAGATAAACGTTTCCTTATTTTTTTTATTTTTTTTTTTACATAGGCATCACCACTTATTAAGGCCAAGAGGTCACTCGAGGATAAGGGTTAAAGAGTGTACAGTAGTAGAAATTGGACAATATAGTAATCGTTAGTAATGGAAATTTGGTAAATTTGTTAAATGGAACGGCTCATCAAGAACTTGTTTACGTTAGACTTACTTTGAAAAATCACTCGCAAATGCGACCAAAAGCCCTGTGTATCTTGTCAAACCGAGGAATCTTTCTGTCAAACTCGGGAATCTGCAGTGAATTTTGAACCAAAATAAAGATAAAAATATGGAATTTTTTTTTTGGTACTCACCTCATTTCGAAGGTAAGTCTCATTAAGAAATCCGTTGTAACGTTGGCGTAAAAATTTCCCAAGATTAAAATGTTGTTCAATTCCGATCTAAAGACGAAAAAAAAAAAAAAAATAAAATAAAAATAAAAAAAATAAAAATAAACAATCATTTTTAAACAGTTAAATTTAAATTAAAGTAAAACTATTATTTTAAAGGACTTAAAATGAAAAAAAAAAGCAATCTTTAAAAAAATTAAAATTAATGAAAAAATATGGTGCTTCTACACTATCAGAACAAAATTTCGAAAATCGTAAAACTGAATTTCACATGGAAACAATCGTATCTACATATTCCTTGTTATTTTAAGATGATTATATCCAAAAATCACAAAAATCGATAAGGTCAAAAATTACTTATTAAAGAAAATAAAAAATAGAATTTGAAAAAAATGATCGTATTTGCTTATGTCAGACACAGCAGAATTCAAAAGGGAGAGGTAATTTTCCGTTTCGATTTACACAAGATGGTTGCAATTTTTCACCTGCTAACATGATTAAAGTTGTTTTATTTAATAATTCAAAAATATTCAGATAATTTCGACTGCATAATTTGGAAGCTAACATTGTAATTTATTAGAATTGACAAAAAAAAAAAATCGGTAGAAACCATTTTTTTTATCTGAAAATTTCATTTATCGACTGCAAAATTTCGTTCTGATAGTGTAGAAGTGCCAAAAATACTACTAATAATAATAGTTTATAAATTTTTAAATATGCTTTGTTGTTCTTTTCTATATGGAAACTAGCAGTTAAGCCCGGCTTTGCTTGGACCTTATGTACTTTTCATAATTTTATGTGCATATATATATATATATATATATATATATATATATATATATATATATATATATATATATATATATATTGTTTTATACAGTGCTAGGTCGAACTATCATCTCAATATCATTGAGGCGTTAGTCATTACTAACTCTCGACCTAGCCTGTGTAGACAAAAGATTTTGATACATCAGTTGGAAATATTTACTGATTTAAAACCACCTGAACAGTGAGAATTATATATTTATTAATTAATTTTTTTTTTCTCTCACTGGTTTTCCAACTGAAACCAATTTCCCTCTTTCCTCATTCGATTCTTAGCTTTTAATTTATCATTCTGACGTTTCCTCTTAGAGGGTCAGACGATAAGGCCTTAAGGAAAATTTTAACAATTCCACCTGCCCGTTTTTTTTTGTTTCTTTGATCTTTTTGATTTAAATTAAATTATGTTTCCTCTGAAATTTCTCCTTCCATTTTGCTATACCAAGAATTTACTTATATATATATATATATATATATATAAGTTTGACTCATATCCAGATAAGCTACATCTAAAGTTTCATGTGCTTAGACCCAAAATTGGTGGAGGAGTTTGGTAGAGTCTGCAAAGGTTAACTCTTTCAACTTTGACGTCTTGGCAGCAAAATTTCTGCCCGAAAATCTGATTCAAAAGCTTGCTGCATGTCTGAATACCCTTTATGTAAAATTTCTACGGACAAAGTTATCTTTAGCTGACCTTTGACAACTAAATATTTAAAAGTTACTAGCCAAACCCATATGATATTTGGAATATGACATCTTCGTTGTGTAACAAGTATGTACATCATAAAGATTTTTCTGTTTTTTTTTTAAATAAGTTTGATTCTAAATAAACAAATTTTATGTTGATACTTGAAGGTATAAACATTCTAATTTCTTCATATATTTTTTTAAACAGCCTTCGTTAAAAAAAGGAGTATATTGTTCTACTAAATTTTTATTGTTTAAATAATTTAACTTTGTTCCTTTTATGTAAAAAAAAAGTTGGAAAGATATTTTTCACTCTGTAATGAGCTTTGAAAGCTTGTCAGTGAAAGAAATATAATTGCCAAAAGATAAGCGTTTTATTATTTTAGTTGCTACTTTGAAAAATCACTTTTTTTTTATTTTTTTTTTTATTTTTTACATTTTCACCCCAAACAATTCTAGCGAATGCGACTGTTTCACTTTTTTTTTTTTTTTTTTTTTTTTTACATTTTCACCCCAAACAAGGCAAATTGCCACTTTGGTGTAGGGGGCTACTATCAGGGGCAACAACTAATAGGGTACTATGTAGGGATTTGGGCAGCAAGATGTCGGTTCACGTTACACTTAAACTTCTGCACGTCAGTACTGTTGGGGAAGCAGGGACCTGGAATGGAATTCCAGAGTCTAGTGGTTCTGGGGAAGAAACTATTAGAGTAAAAAGATCTTTTACATCTAGGGATCTCTACAGTGTGGGGGTGGGATTAAGCAGCCTGTCGGGTTGGACGAGGGTGCTCATGTCGTGGGAGCACAAGTGATTGCAGTTCGTCAGAGCATTCACCACCACTTGCAGTATAGAGTCCTGCTTTATGTAAAATTTCAAATGTTTAGACCCAAAATTGACTGAATAGTTTGCTAGAGACCACAAAGGTCAAATCTTTTGAACTTTGACCTCTTGGTAGCAAAATGTTCGTCCAGAAACTGATTAAAAAGCTTGCCCTATACACTTTATGTAAAATTTCAAATGTTTAGACCAAAAATTGGCTGAGAGGTAAAATTTTTTAAAACTTTGACCCGAATTTTGACCCCTTAACATTTATTGCTTTAGGTTCAAATCCAATTATAAAGCTTGATCCATGTCCAAGTAACTTACATCTAAAATTTCAAGTGTTTAGACCAAAAAGTGGTGGAGGAGTTTGGTAGAGTTTTCAAAATGTCAAATCGTTGAACTTTGACCCCTTGGCCGAAAACCGATTAAAAAGATTTTCCCAAATCTCAATACCCCTTATGTCAAGTCTCGAGTCTTTAGACCGAAAATTGACAATAATTTGGTAGGGAAATGTACACACACAGCCAGACACACAGACAATTTCATTTTTATATATATACTAGCAGTTCCGCCCAGCTTTGCTCGGGCCCTATGTACTGTTCATAACTTTATGTGCATATGTATATATCAAAAAGTATGAATATGTACAGTAATACCTTTCTATATAATAGGCGTCCTTAACTACAATAGAGAAAAGTCTGTAGAGACTGCAAACGTCAAATTTTTTTAAAATTTGACCCTAATTTTGACCTCTTAGCATTTGTAGTTTTGGGCTCAAATCAAATTAAAATGTTTGACCCATATCCAAGTAACATACATCTAAAATTTCAAGTGTTTGGTGGAGGAGTTTGGTAGAATCTGCAAAGGTCAACTCTATAAACTTTGACCTTTTGCCAGCCAAATTTTCACCCCCCCAAAAAACTTGCTGCATGTCTGAATACTCTTTATGTAAAATTTCAAATGTTTAGACCAAAAATTGGCTGAATAGTTTGCTAGAGATCGCAAAGGTAAAATCTTTTGAACTGTGATCCTTTGGAAGACAAATTTTCAGCAAAAAACGATTACAAAGCTTGTCCTATGTCTTAATACACTTTATGTAAAATTTCAAATGTTTAGACCAAAAATTGGCTGAGTAATTTGGTAGAGAGGTCAATTTTTTTTAACTTTGACCCCAATTTTGACCCCTTAGCATTTATTGTTTTGGGCTCACATTAAATTATAAAGTTTGATCCATGTTCAAGTAACTTATATCTAAAATTTCAAGTGTTTAGACCCAAAATTGGCGGAGGAGTTTGGCAGAGTTCTCAAAGGTCAAATCGTTGAACTTTGATCCCTTAACAGTAAAATTTCTGTCCGAAACCCAATTAAAAAGATTTTCCCAAATCTCAATAACTCTTTTGTCAAATTTTGAGTCTGTAGACCGAAAATTGACAGAGTTATTTGGCAGGGAAATGTATACAGACAGACACAGACAGACATTTTCACTTTTATAGATATACTGATAAGTAGATACAGATTATAATAAAAAAAGTTAACTTGCACAAATAAGTGAAGAATCACGCAGGTGCAGAGATGAACATTGGCTGAAGGCCAGTTAAGCTTTCCGCCGTTTCATTTATTTGTTTCCCCATGATGTTGGGGAAACCAAGCTCCTCCAGAAAAGGGGGAACTCTCAAATGAATAGCAATTGTCTGATATGAGGGGTTCTCCCCACATTGATCAAAGCTAATTACTTTCAAGACGTGCCTGGCAGGAAAGCCAGGCGGCCTACTTTGCTCCCATTAGTTTCACTTTATTTATACGAAAAAGACGAACAAATATGTGAAAGGACGAAATAGCATGAATTTTTTAAAAGTCAATCAAAATAAATGTAGAGATGACGTTTGTTTGCAAATCGTAGATATTATAATCTAGGGAGTATATAAAAAGTTGTAAAAAATGTAACCTTGTTAAGAACCCCCACCCCCAAGCCTTTCTTGGACATACAAAAAGGGGGAGACCATGGATCAGAGTTTAGTCGAGTACTTCCCTGCAACCTCTTTCTTACAGAAGAGATGTTGTGAGTCTGTCTCTGCTTCATCATTATTTTCATGGCAAGTGCTCGTCTGAGCTTCAATCTATGGCCCCCCCTCGCCAAACTTTCACGAAAAACACTCGTCTAGCTGAAAACACTATCAGTAATTTCTCCAACTCTTTATTTGTGCTTAAACTTAAACGTAGATTCCATGAACAAAGTTTCTTTCTTAGAACTGCACACTTGTGGAACTGTCTTCCATTTGCCCGATTTCCAACTGACTACAATATGGTTGTCCAAGTCCAACGTAAACAAGTTCTTAATGAGCCGTTCCACTTAAGTTAACAAATTTACTGAATTTCCATTACTAACGATTACTATATTGTCCAATTGACTACTGTACACTCTTAACCCTTATCCTCGAGTGGCCTCTGGTCCTTGATAAGTGGTGATGCCTATCTAAAAAAAAAAAAAAGTACTTGCCATGAAAATAACAATAGAGCAGAGGCAGGTTTGCAATGTCTCTTCTGTGGGAAAGAGGTTAGGGCATCCCTCATTAAGCTACAAAGTCTATTTTGAACTTTATTGAGGTTGAATAAAATGAATCGAAGTAAAAAAATAAAATAAAAACATTTATGGTTCCAAAAGGTTTTAGACAGATTTCCTGCATTATTTTTTTTCTTTCTTTGTAGATAATTTGCTGCATTTTAAAAGATTTTCAAAAATCGAAATATTTGCTTACCTTTGAAAGCCAGCCCCATCCTTGGGGCCAGCTATCTTCCTTGTGTTCGTCAGTGGGGAATGTTGTACTGGGAGACCTATCACCATGACGATAGAGCTGCAATTAAAATATATGATATAAATTAATTAGGTACACTAAAAATCTAATCTCGATGAGATTATTTACGTACCCGCTAAAGAAAAACGATTTTTAGTGATTAATAATAAATTATAGCCATCATAAGGCTGATTTTTATCTTTATTTCTGGTGAGTTTTTTTTTTTACATGAAAGTAAACACTAATCAAGGCCAGGAAGCCACTCGGGGATAAGGGTTATTGCGCGTACAGTAATCAATGGGATAATATCGTAGTAATCGTTAGTAATGGAGATTTGATAAAGTGTCTTACTTAAGGGGGCGTTTTATCAGGAATTTGTTTATGTTGGGCTTGAAGACTTCCATGTTGTAGTCAGGTGGGAAACAGGCAAATGGAAGAGAGTTCCGCAGGCGTGCACTTCTAAGAAAGAAACTTTGTTCATGGAATCAATATTTTGATTTAGGCACAGATAAAGAGTGGCAAAAATTATTGACAGTGATTTCAGCTAGACGGGTGTTTTTTGCGAAAGATTGGCGAGGGGAGACCAGGGACTGGAGCTCAGACGAGCACTTGCTATGGAAATAACGATAAAACAAAGACAGGCTCGCAGCGTCTCTTCTGTGAGAGAGAGGTTGCATGGAAGAGAAAAGGGCATCCTCCACTAAGCCACGAAGTCTATTTTGTACTCTGTCAAGGCAGGATAAAGTGTTTTTAGCAGCTCCTGCCCAGATGTGGCAGCAGTACTTCATCCTTGGACATACTTGGCTTTTTTTTTTTTACTACACAGGCATCACCACATTATCAAGGCCAAGAGGCCACTCAAGGATAAGGGGTTAAAGAGTGTACAGTAGAAATTGGAAAATATAGTAATCATTAGTAATGAAAATTCGGTAAATTTGTTAACTTATATGGAACGGCTCATCAAGAACTCATTTATGTTAGACTTGAAGACAACCATATTGTACTCAGCCGGAAAGGAGGAAAACTGAAGACAATTCCACAGGCGTGCAGTTCTAAGAAAGAAGCTTTGTTCATGGAATCTACGTTTAGGTTTAGGCACAGATAAAGAGTGGGGGGAATTATTGAGAGTGTTTTCAGCTAGACGAGTCTTTCTTGTGAAAGTTTGACGAGGGGGGACCATAGATTGAAACTCAGTCAAACACTTTCCATGAAAATAACAATAAAGCAGAGACAAACTCGCAACATCTCTTCTGTGAGATAGAGGTTGCAGGGAAGAGAAAAGGACATCTCCTACGCGGCTACGAAGTCTATTTTGAACTCTATCAAGGCAGGACAAGTTCTTTCTAGCAGCTCCTGCCCAGATGTGGCAACAGTATTCCATCCTTGGACGTACCTGCCGCATCAGGAGTTGATAGAAGTAGTTTATTCTGTCTTGACAGAGTTCAAGATAGACTTCGTAGCTTAGCGGGGGATGCCCTTTTCTCTTCCCTGCAACCTCTTTTCCACAGAAGGGATGTTGCAAACCTGTCTCTGCTTTATCATTATTTCCATGGCAAGTGTTCGTCTGAGCTCTAATCTCTGGTCCCCCCCTCGCTTAACATTCATGAAAAACACTCGTCTAGCTAAAACCACTATCAATAATTTCCCACACTCTTTATCTGTGCCCAAACCTAAACGTAGATTCCATGAACAAAGTTTCTTTCTTAGAACTGCACACCTATGGAACTCTCTTCCATTTGACTACAATCTGATTGTCTTCAATTCTAACGTAAACAAGTTTCCTGTGAGAAATTCCATATACAACCGCCATCTTTCTTTTAGGCCAGCCACACAGTTCTAGTAGCCGGTCTGTGATTGGTTTAATTTTGAATGTGTCAGGTGATTTGACTTGGCGTGCTTTTTTTACCATGCTATTATTTTTCAATCTAAGAGAAATTCGGCATCGGATAGACTCAACTCGAGAGAGCCAAGACTATTCCTTCATGAACACCAAACTGTTGGTGAACAAAGGACACATTTCTTCAAGCAGAGACAACTTATATTGCTGAATCTATCCAAATCAAGGATGGCATTCAAAAACTGTTCTGCATGTTTATTTTAAAATTGAGATGTGTGAGAAAGAAATTTCTTACAATACCTCTTGTTATTATTATTATTATTATTATTATTTAATTTTTAATGTTTTAATTTAAAAGCAGGGACACAGAAAAATAATTAAATTAAAAAATAGTGCAAATTATACAAACGTTCACGATAGGAATGTATGGATGTACGGCTGGAAAAAAACAAGACCAGCACTCACTACCTACTTCCAACTACCTGGCGTCATTTTCAGACAACCTTTTAACTTTCTGACATTTTGGGCTTCCGTAAACGTATTCTTAGACAACTTCATTTTGTTTTGTTTAAGCGAAGTTAAATAAATTCGGTGTAAAAATCCTTTGAAAGATAAATATTAGTGTTACGTTCATGGACACCAAACAGTTGGTGAACGAAGGCCACAAATCTACAAGCAAAGACAACTTACATTGCTGACATTCAAGAACTGTTCTGCATATTTATTTTCCAAATATTGGATCTTATCTCATTTCATCTTGAGTTCTGTGGGGTGCGCATTATGCCTAATTATAGGCGCCATCATTCCTGCCGAGTTTGCCATGAAACATTCATGGATCCTTTCAAAGGAACAATGAACTAACATTCCAACAATAGGAATTTAAACTAAAAGCTCCATGCGTATGGAAGCAAATCGGGTCAACGTTTTGCAAAAGGAATTTACCAGAACCAAAGAACTTTCATTGCTGTTACTTGTGAATAAATTTTGAGTTTAAAGGTATGGCTTTTGTTTGTGGAATTCATTTGTTTCTGCAGGGAGGAAATTGAGATGTTTGAGAAATAAACTTCTTACAATCCCTAACCTTGTCCGCATACCCGAAAACCTATAAAAGTTGACTTGTCGAATATGAACGATGAGTCGGATGTAATGTCAAAATGTACCAAATTTAAAACGGAATGAAATTTA
Source organism: Euprymna scolopes (assembly GCF_053919585.1). Taxonomy (NCBI): domain Eukaryota; kingdom Metazoa; phylum Mollusca; class Cephalopoda; order Sepiida; family Sepiolidae; genus Euprymna; species Euprymna scolopes. The sequence continues at coordinate 77,801,382 of NC_136519.1, forward strand.
AATTTCCGTTCCATTTTTATAACAACCGTAAAACAGCGCATACTCCGCAACGTTTACCCGATATTTTTTAAATATGTGATTTTAAGCAAAAGCAATACTACTTACTTGTCATGTCGAAAATAGTAATATATCAAAAAATGACGAAAATTCATCGAGTGAAACAACTGATATTGGTTTTAGTAAAAAAAAAAAAAAAGAAGAAGAGCGCCTCAGCGCTTCTACAGAATTAGGACGAAATTTTGTAGTCGAGAAATGCAGTTTTCAGATAAAAAACAATAGTTTCTGATTTTTTTTTATCAATTTTAATAAATTACAATGGTAGCTTCCAAATTATGCAGCCGAAATTACCTGAATATTACTGAATTATTAAAAAACAACTTTAATCGTGTTAGTAGATGAAAAATTGTCGCCATCTTGTTTGAATTGAAACGGAAAATTGCTTCCCTCTTGAACTCTGCTGTGATTTACGATCGTTTTCATCAAATTCTATTTTTTATTTTCTTTAAGGTTACTTGTACAGTTTACTCAAGACATTAAAAAAATGAAAATATCGAAAAAAAAAGGTTAATTGTACGTATCCATTATGGAATGAAGTTCTCCGAAAAAAAATTTCACTTTATTTTATCAAGTAGTTTTTTTTTTTTTTTTTTTTTTTTTTTTTTTTTTTACAGCGAAAAAACAATTTGTTATGATACCGAGCAAAATCTTCAATTTTTAGGAAGAAAAGCTAGTATTAAAGATGGGGAGGGAGTGTCGGCGCTTTAAACTGAGTTATCTCCCCGTGGCGTTTCTAAAATCCAAACAAAACGTTAAAAAATTCAACGTGCTGTCATAAAAACGTGTTTTCCCGCTGTAAAAAAAAGAAAAGCAAAACAAACTACTCATTCAAATTAAGTGAATTTTTTTCGAAGATCTTCAGTTCATAACGAATACGTACAATATAACCTTTTTTTTTTTCAATTTTTTAATGTCTTGATTAAACTGTACAAGTACCAAAATTTCGCTTAATTTCAAGTAGTTTTTTTTTTTTTTACAGCGAAAAAACAATTTGTTACGATACCGAGCAAAAGGTCCGATTTTTAGCGATTTTTAGGAAGAAAAGCTAGGATTAAAGATGGGGAGGGAGTCTCGGCGCTTTAAACTGAGTTATCTCCCCCTGGCGTGTTGATAATTTCTATGATGGCGGACTTCAACGCGCTCTTTTTCGATATTTTCATTTTTTAATGTCTTGATTCAACTATACAAGTACCAAAAGGTTATATTGTACGTATCCGTTTTGGACTGAAGATCTCCGAAAAAAAAAAAAAAAATTTCATTTAATTTGATCGATTTTTATTTTTTTATTTTTTTTACAGCGGGAAAACACGTTTTTATGAGAACGCGTTGAAGTCAGCCATTATGGAATTTGTTAAACACGCCACAGGGCTTTAACTCCAGTTAAAGCGCCGATACTCCCTCCCCATCTTTAATACTAGCTTTTCTTCCTAAAAATCGAACCTTTTGCTCGGTATCATAACAAATTGTTTTTTTTTTTTTCGCTGTAAAAAACCCCCAAAAACAAAACAAAACAAAAAATACTTGATGAAATTAAATGAATTTTTTTTTTCGGAGAACTTCGTTGTACAGTTTAATCAAGACACTAAAAAAATGAAAATATAGAAAAAAGGTTATATTGTACGTATCCGTTTTAGACTGAAGATTTCCGAAAAAATATATAACTTTTTGGTTGTCAAATAATTTACGCCGCTAAACTATACATTTACCATTTTCGTGATGACAATTAAGTATGTAATGTTTTTTTTGCTTAAAACCAGATATATAAAAAAAAAAATGTCGATCTGTCAGCTATCTTAACAAACACCAAATAGGCCAAACTTCGTTTCTTCAAAATAAAAAAAAAAATCTCTTCAATTGAGAAATAAAGAAGACATAAAAGGATAGATAAATTTTGTATGTACTTACTATGTTGACTAGTTGGAGTGTTGGTGAGATTGAAACCGATTTTAATATTAAAATGGAAAAAACTATAAATAAAGATAAAACTACGCGAAGAAAGAGTGTCATCCTTGTTCCTTCTTTCGTACCGTCGCTGAAATATACGAACTTTTAGATGAACAGGACCTCCTCATGGCTCGCAGGGAGTTTTATATTTTAAGTTGACATGACGTCAGCCTCCTACCACCAAACTTTTTGGGTTTCATTTTATTTATGTTTCCTGCTTTTGAACCCCCCTCCCCCCTTTTTTTTTCTCCAGCAGTCCAAAAAAGTAAAGCGAAAAAGGTTGTCATATTTTTAGGCGCAGCACTCAGCACGAGTTAACACTTATCGTTTTTTTTTTTTCTTTTCTAATATATATATTTTTTTAATTATGAAATACTAAACTCTTTATCTGTGCCTAGAGATAAACGAAAATTCCAGGAGCAGAGCTTCTTTCTCAGAACTGTTCGCCCGCAGCTGCTTCCCTGCTGACTATAACACGGTCGTTTTCAAATCCAACGTAAACAAGTTCTTGTTGAATTGTTCTTTTAAATAATTAGTTTCTATCCAATTTCCAGCATCTCTAATCATCACGGTGCTGTCCGACCTGATATTTATTAACCCTTATCCTTGAGTGGCCTCTGGGCCTTGATAAACGATGACTCTATAGTAAAAATAAATAAGTAAAAAATCCAGGGTTTGTTCTATTGTACACATAGATTCGAAAAAGTTGTCACAAAACAAATATAGAACAAATAAATGTTATCAAAGGCAAGATGAGTTACTTTTCTACCTAAGTCGATATATTTTTAGTGTTTTTATTTAATGTAACATATTTATTCAGCTCGAAAAACATACAGTGTTTACCGATGTATTGGAAAATTTAAAATGGCGCCGGACTCTCTGCTGAACACGGTAAGTTTGGGAAAATAAGTTAAAAATAAAAAAAACTATACAAAGTACTGTTAGAAACTCACTCAATATATGTTACCGTGACATGGGCTGACATATATTCGGTGAGTTACTTTTCTACCTAACTGGATATGTTTTTAGTGTTTTATTTAATGTAACATGTTTATTGGGCTCGAAAAACATACAGTGTTTACCGATGCATTAATGCATTACATTGGAGACGCTAAGTTTGTGAAAATGAGTTATAAATAAATTAAAAAAAAAACAGTCAAAATATTGTTAAAAATCCGCCGAATATATGTCAGTCTATGCCACGGTAACATATATGGTCGAATTTCTAACAGTACTTTGTTTTTTTTTTTTATTTATAACTCATTTTCTCAAACTTACCGCCTCAAAGAGAGAGTCGGCCGCCATTTTAAATTTTACATAAACACTGTATGTTTTTCGAGCTGAATAAACATGTTACATTAAATATAAACACTAAAAACATATCCAGTGAGGTAGCAATGTAACTTATCTTACTTTTGATAATATTTATTTGTTCTATATTTGTTTTGTGACAACTTTTGAATCTATGTGTACAGTAAAACAAACCCAAAATCCGTTATGCCAAGATTTCCACGGTTTCCCTTGGAACATCCACACACCTCAAAACTAAGTCCTTATTTATCGCTTCCTCCCCGCGAGAGCTGAGTACGTTGGTCTAATAAGGGAGGCAGAAGTATCCAGCTCCTTCAAAAGAAGGGTCACTTTGGATAAGATAAAAGTAAAAATTAACCCAGTTAAGGACAGAACTGATGCTGCACTTTGAATTATTTATTAGCAATAAAACGATAAAATTATGCATAGGAAAATGTCGGAATTAGCATACCGACGAGTAGGGGGGGGGGAAGAAAAGACGGTTCAAGTCTTGCAACGAAATGTCGACGTTGCTTACAAGCAGTCTTTCCTTGTAAAAGTAACAAATGGGTAACGATGGTCGAAGTGTAAATTGTCTAAAAGACTACAACAACTACAACAACAACAGTAGAGCGGCCACGGCCACCTCTTTTTATCCACTCCAACTGTCCTGTCGTCAACGAGATTCACGCGTGACTGAAATGTCTATTTAAGTTGTAAGCAATAGGCACTCAGGTTCTTTGATTAACGGACCACCGGCCGTGTTGGTCACAGCTACCAGCACTCCTTTCTTCCCCACCGACCTACCCTCGGCAAGTCAACCAATTCAAAATTCTCACAGAAAAGGGAACGGAGGGAGGGAGAGTAGAAGATCTGTGGTCATCGAATGTCTATCCTAATAAAATAACTATCACGACTCATTCATGAAAATAATAATAATATTTTCAATCATCACCTTCCATCCAACATATACACATCGATAAATCACTATAATACCGCATTTACTCTATGAACCTTCTTCTTCTTCTTCTTCTTCTTCTTCTTCTTCTTCTTCTTCTTCTTCTTCTTCTTCTTCTCCTACTACTTCGGTTTAACATCCATATTTCCTGCTGCCACGTGCTGGATGGCTTTAAGAATTCAGTTCCAAGCTAACCTTGGTGCTTATGCACTTATGTTACCGTGCTATTTTTTTTTTTTTTTTAAATAGTATTTTTAAGTAAAATTCAAGTTTTACAATATCTTTTTTTTATTATTAAATTGTTAGGTGAAAGTACAGAATAATTGCAAAACACCCTCCCCCTCCTCGTGATTAGAATGGCTTTCTATGTAATAACCTTATCATTTCAGCTACGGTAACATACGTGCAGAAGTAGCCTAACCTATCCCAAGCCAGAGCTTTATTTATCCCTTTCTCTCTCAAAGTGATCTTTATCACTTCCGCACATACTTTTCTTTGTCCCCCCCCCTCCCCTGAACTGGACCTGCTACCGCAGCTGTTCTACATCTACTAACCCCAAAACTCATTAATTCTTTCAACTGTGACCATATCATCAAAGTCTCCCTTTCTGCCCACAACTCCCTATATTGTCTAGATTTAATCTTCCTCTGAGGTCATCAGAACTAAGACTCACTTTACATGGTCATCACATCATTCGCATATAATTTCTCTTCATGCAGCACATGTCCTCAACCTTCATTGGCCAGGTTTCACTACCATACATCATCATCATAGTACGTACACCTTACTTCAAATATCCTTAAATGTTTTCTTATGAATAATTTTGATGATGATGATGATGATGATGATGATGATGATGATGATGATGATGATGATGATGATTTTGTTGTTGTCATCTGATTCATTCATTTTGAATGAATCGGATGATTACTGTTGCCATTTGTTTCCCAGATATCTTTCTAGTTGGAATCTTTTCTAGAATAGGCGGGACCGTGTGAAGGTTGCCAACATTCTGTTGGTTGGTTGGTTGTTTTGTTTTACGGCATATCAACCCTTTTCAGGTTATTTAATGCCGAATCTGGTGATTTTGAAGAACGATTTTTGAATACAGTATATTTGTTTTTTTAAGTCGTATTCTATTTAACCCATAGTTGGGACCCTAACAGGTACTACCACTCCGGTTCAGAGTGGACCTGGGAGCAATGGCAATTAAAGGGTGGCTCCACACTTCCTAAGGCCTGCAAGCTGGGGCCTCACCATCGGATATGGTTTAAGGTCATATCCAGGACCCCAACATTCTGTGTGAAAGTGCTTCTGAGAAGTGTGTAACACGATGTAACCCCATATGATATGCCAGGTAGGACCCAAATTAACTTGCTTATGGGCTAAGGGTTAGGTGTGAAAGGGGGGTGTTTCGCACAAGGTCTAAGAGAGCCCAGATTTTGGGGAAATGATAGAATGTGTTTTTGTTGAGATATTGTGGAGAAAAAGTAATGTCGCAACGAAGTAAAATAGACTTTTGGCAACACAGTGTTTGAACGAATGTATACAAGATCGTCGTTATAGCTATCTGTGAAATATGAACAGCAAAATTGAAAACAAAGTTTGTTTTCTTTTGATAAGAAAAGATTTATAGAAGCATGTCAAGCAAAATGGACCACCCCAAAAATGTAGATAATTGAAATATTCTGTTACTAGAAAGAAAGAGATGGAAAGACCTCACGAAGAGGAGAGATAGATAGGAAGGGGGAATTAAAAAGAGTTATGGATTGAAAGAGAGAGAGAGGGAGGAAGAAAAGGATTTCGGAGGAAAGAGAGAAAAAGGGGGAAAGATTAAAAAGAAAGAGGAGGCAATAGAAAAAGAAAGAGTAACCTCCAAACGACAGAGTAGGAAATGCTAATCTCAAAGAGATGGGCGGCGGTTTTAGGGATTTCATAAAAACCTTTGTTTAGAAGATAATAGAGACTTGCTCACTGGCCTTGAAAGAGGACGTCACCTTTTTGAAACTGGAGACTATGAGGCTGAGATAGCTTCCTGAAGGAGCTAAGTGAAAAAGCCCTTCCTTCCGCTTCTGGCAGAGAAACCATCTAAAGAATTTAAGTTGAAACATCCTGCATCTAGAAACAGTATATACATTTACTAAGTTCAAAAAACCTGAATAGTTTAAATTTCCTTGCACGATTGTATATGGAATTATTTTATGCAATAATTATTTTTGTTTATAAGAAAGTGATCCGAGAGTTGTCATTGATTATTGATTGTTTTGATTGTAGAGAATAATCCAAATAATTTCCAGATCAACCCTGAAACTTGATGCCCAAACTGTAGCAGCAGAGCACCTACAAGAACAACTCAACCCTGACGTCTGATGAGAAATGACCAGCAAGCAATATTAAAGGTATTGCCATACAGACTTAGGGTCATGTGCGTTTTGTATGCATGGGCGTCAGAGCAGTAATTTTCAGTGAACAGTGAGTATCTGGTCATATTTTGAAGGGTCCATCACAGGACGAAGATAGCCACGGGGATTTAGGGTTAGCCCCTGTGTTTTAGGACTCTCGATGGCTTGGTTACATTAATTGGTTCCGTGACACAGGATTGTGTGTCCCCCCCCCCCGACCTAGTTACAAACAAACTGGATTCAGACTTGGCACATCCAGTTTGTCAGTCCATATTAATCACTTACCCAACCGTCACCTCCATGGTGACAAAGGTACCAGATACAGTTGAAGATGGAAGCATAAAGGGCCCCACAATTGTAGAATGCTAACAGTTTTCCGGTTTGTGTAAGACCAACAACAAACAGGTTGGTTGGTTGTTTATGTTTTACAGCATCTCAACCCTTTTCAGGTTATTTGATGCTGAATCCAGTGATTTTGAAGAAATTTTTTTTAATAGAATATATATATATATATTTTGTTTTTTTCAAGTCGGTTTCTATTTAACCCATAGTTTTTTTGTGTTTTTTTTTGTTTTTTTTACACAGTGGTCACCACTTATCAAGGCCCGGAAGCCACTCAGGGATAAGGGTTATTGCAAGTACATTACGTTAGTGTGGAGATTTGATGAAGTGTTTACTTAAGGGGGCGGTTCATTAGGAATTTGTTAACGTTGGACTTGAAGACATCCAAGTTGTAGTCAGGTGGGAAGCAGGCAGACGGAACAGAGTTCCACAGGCGTGCAGTTCTAAGAAAGAAGCTTTGTTCATGGAATCCGCGTTTTGATTTAGGCACAGATATAGAGTGGCGGAAATTTTTCACAGTGGATTCAGCTAGACGGCTATTTTTCATGAAAGATTGGCGAGGGGGGGGGACCAGAGATTGAAGTTCAGACGAGCACCTGCCATGGAAATAACGATAAAACAAGGATAGGTTCGCAACGTCTCTTCTGTGGGAGAGAGGTTGCAGAGTAGAGAAAAGGGCATCCCCCACTAAGCCACGAAGTCTATTTTGTACTCTGTCAAGGCAGGATAGGCTGTTTTTAGCAGCTCCTGCCCAGATGTGGCAACAGTATTCTATCCTTGGGACCCTAACAGGTACTACCACTCCGGGTCAGAGTGAACCTGGGAGCAATGGCAATTAAAGGGTGGGTCCACACTTTCCAAAGCCTGCAAGCTGGGGCCTCACCATCGGATATAGTTTAAGGTCATATCCAGGACTTCTCTGAATGGGAGTTAGGGTATCTAAGACTATGGTATGCACGTAAATAGGGGTAGGATTCATATACAAGCGGTATCATTCCAATATCAATTCAGGTCATCGGCCAAATAGTTAGGGAAATGTGAAGCCACAAATGTTATGGAACAGCCACCTGTTCTTGTAAGTGAGTAAATATGAGATAGGATAGTCGAGGATTCGAACTTGCGAAGCTAGATTTGGAATTGAGAATTCTGATCATAAGTTAAAATAAATACAGAATACATAATGTTATTGAAATACAGAATGTTATTGAAAAGATATTTGTTTATAGGGAAAGGAATGAAATGAAATTAAAATAAGGAATCTAGATCAGAACAATAGAAAATATGAAACATATTTGTAAAGTAGATTAGAGAAATCGGAGTTGAAACATGTGAGTAACAATGCATGCTTAAACACGGAAGCATGTCATGCCATGTGTCTAATATGCACGTGTTGGTCATGCAAGGACATCATGGGTCTCAATATAGAGAGCTTTGGTCAGTCAGTCAAAAAACTCAGTCGGTCGGACTCAGTCAGTCAGGGGAGAAGAGAGGAGTCAGAGGCAGAGCTGGCATAAAACCTTGGAAGCGGAGGTTAGAAGAAGAATCATGTAAGACTTGAATTCCTTGATGCAAAGCCATTGACCGGTCATATGGAATAAACGAACATCATCTTTTTGTATCTGCGTCTTCGTGTTATGTTATTCAACAACAGAAAGGTATTGTCGATTTATATCATAAGAACTTTGTGAAAATCGTCATCTCCAAAATAGGTAAAGAAACATGTGTCAATGTTATAGAAACACTCCCATTGTCAGAACTGTCAAAAGTATAAATGTCAAACGCACTATCGGTCTATCTATCTATATGTCTAAATTCTCTTCCCATTGAATTACATGTCGTCAGCTCTCCTGTATTAACATGTACACTGTCTATTATATATACAGAACTGTCTCTCTCTTGATATATACGCGATATATCTACACACAACATTAACACTCTAAGACTCTCTTACTAAGACGAACATAACAACGAAATATATAAGTCGTCATCTTAATAAGAACTATGCAACACAAACATCTTGCTGACCCCTATAAATCTCTGGCCCCTATGATGTAGTCCCTTATACATCGGTGGCTATATATCCTTGTTTGAGGATGAATAAAATAAAAGGGTGGTGAAAAACCAGTAAAATAATCCAACTCCAACGGTATATATATAAACAATATATATATAATTTATTACGGCAGCTAATACATTAATTGAATAAATATGCAACACACTCATGATTAGAGTTTAACGGTTAACAAACACATAAACATTACGACGCCATATTGAAAAGAAAAGTTTGCTAACTCTGCCTTTTTATAAGGGAGATAACTTAACAAATTATGTGCATATTAATGCCAATATAAAGGGAGACAATGTAACAGGTGGTAGGAGTGAGCTCGGTCCAATAGGACAAGAGATCCCATGCGCCATTTCGTTTTTTCATCAGGGAATTCTTCCTGCTTTGGATCCTTGGGTCCATCATTCTCTGAGGAGCTTCTTCATGTGGTCATTCATAGAGCAGTGGGGCTTCGTCATTTGAGGAGGTAATTTCATCTTGGCTTAAGCAATCATTTCAGAATGCTAAGCACACATCCTTTATGTCGTGTGGTGTTCCATTAACTGAGACTGAGTGTTTGTTATTGATTTTTGTCACTGTACCTGTGCTAAACTGCATTGTACATCTTCCCTGCAGATTCTTTACCCAAACAGCATCTCCGTCTTTGTACAGACCAGCAGTTGCATTGTCAGATAGCACAACTTCATCAATACCCTTGACACAGATCCTATATGTGTGTAGTACATTCGCAGATGCAGTCATAGCCGTCTTGTACTCCTTAAGCATAACGTTGTCCCAGTACACTGGCTCCATAATTATGCATAGTATTCTTGCCACAATGCGCTTTATTGTATGATGGGATCTCTCAATTATTCCATTTCCAGACGGTACGTGGGTGTACAAAAATTGTATGTGCACGCCCCAAAACCGTGTAAACTCAGCAAATCTCTTTCCATAAAATACAGTACCATTATTGGTGAGCAACTCAATTGACGCCCCCACCCCCTTTCAGAGAACTCAATCTTCAAATGCTTGATGATACTAGCAGATTTTTGTTGGTGCAACTGCTTCCAAATGGCAAAGTGGCTAGGGCCACAGTCTATCAACGTTAGGTGCAATTGAGTGCCGAAATGGGTTATATCCATAGCAAGCCTGCTCTAATTTTTAGAGACGCCAAGCCTACCTCGCTTCCAATGCACTGGGGCAAGATCTATCATTTTTGCCAGGAGTTCACAAGGCGTGCAGTTCTAAGAAAGAAGCTTTGTTCATGGAGTCTACATTTAGGTTTAGACACAGATAAAGAGTGGGAGAAATTATTGATAGTGTTTTCAGCTAGACGAGTGTTTCTTGTGAAACTTTGGTGAGGAGGGATCACAGATTGAAGCTCAGATGAGCACTTGCCATGAAAATAACGATAAAGCAGAGACAGACTCGCAACATCTCTTCTGTGAGAAAGAGGTTGCAGGAAAGAGAAAAGGGCATCCACCACTAAGATACGAAGTATATTTTGAACTCTGTCAATGAAGGATAAGCTGCTTCTAGTAGCTCCTGCCCAGATGTGGCAACAGTACTCTATCGTTGGCCGTACCTGGCTTTTATATAGGTAGAGAATTGCATCAGGAGTGAGATATCTACTTGAGCGGTAAAAGGATCCTACCATTTTTCCAACAATCTTGGCAATGGATTTGATATATGTGTTCCATTTCAGATCAGGAGTAAAGGTGAAGCCCGGAAGCTTGTCAGAATATGAAGCCTCCCCAAGACGAGAGCCATTGCCGAAATACAACATGTTACTAGAGCAAACTCAACAGTTATTTGCTGAATGACTCTTGTATCAGCTTTTTATAGCCCTTAGTCAAACTCATTTTTGCCATAGGTAGACCCGACTAAGACATTCAATTCTTGAGCGCTTTTTCACATACTCGTCACAAGAAAAAGGTACCTTTTTTCTTCGGCCTTACACAAGGATATAAATTGTACAGTTTTCTTTCTCTTTATGATCCCAAAAGAAAAACTAACGAAACTCCTCTTCACTAACGCCGTCATCCACACCAACAAATGTCAGCTTCAATATTATCTCCCCAATTCGTCCCTCTTAAAACAACTGTTCCTTTCATGTGCAAATTAATTCTGCATATAAAAAAAATTCTGCTTCAAACAAAAGTTTTTTTATCTCTTTATTTTCTTTCCGTTATACTTACACCTTACATCCCATGCTATTTTTGTTAGTAGTGATGGGACGATTCTAATATTTTCCCTGATTCCGATACAATTACCGATTTTTTTTATAAATCTTTAAATATTTAACTACATGGTTGTTATTTTTCCCTTCAGATTACGGTAACAAAAATTCTTATTAAATGCGCAGATATTTTTGTAAATGTAAAAATACACTTGTTATATATTGATCTGTTGATTTTAGTTAAAATCAATAAATATTTATTATTTTATCATTAATAATAGCAATGGAAGATTTTGCTTTAAAAAAAATCAAATAAGAAAGACAATTAAAAGAATAATTTTTTGGTAACAGAAAATCGGCACAAATTTTTCTGATTCTGATACCGATTCTGATTAATTGTCCCAACACTAATATATATATATACTAGCATTTCAGCCTGGCGTTGCCCGGGTGTTTGGATGTGTATGTTGAGCAAAAAAAAAAAAAATTGGTAGTAGGAAGGCAGGCTCGAACTCGTCCTGCAAAGGAGGAAAAGAACGTGGTAAAACCTAACGTTTATGCTGTTACGACCACCGCCAAACCGAAAGCGGCATTTTTAAAAATTAAGGCTAGACAATCTAAAGGAGAGGATAACTTTAAAAAATATTGGCGAAAAAAGTGACCCCCCCCCCCTGTAGAAAAGTTCCTAGTTGAAGGGGAAGATATTAATGTTTTTAGCCAATTTTTCGATATTTGTCGTAGGAAAGGTCGAACTTTAAAACGATACTGATCTTGGTAAAATCCATCGCCTCTATTGAAAGTTTAAGGCAGACATGCAAACAGACATACATACATACATCTATATATTGGTAACTAAAAATTTTAGACCCAAACTGATGAAAAAACTTGTCCTATCTCTGAATACCCTTTATGTGAAATTTCAAATATTTAGACCAGAAATTGTCTGAGTAATTTGGAAGAGACCACAGAGGTCAATTTTTTTTAACTTTGACCCCTATTATGACCCCTTAAAATTTATTGTCTTGGGCTGAAATCAAGTTATTAAGTTAGATCCATGTCCTAGGTACCTATATCTAAAATTTCAAGTGCGTAGACCCAAAATTGTCGGAGGAGTTTGGTAGAGTTCTCAAAGGTCAAATCGTTGAACTTTGACCCCTTAAACGCAACATTTCTGGCCCAAAACCGACCATATCGATTTTCCCAAATCTCAGTACCCTGTATAGCAAATTTCGAGTCTGTAGACTAAAAATTGACAGAGTTATTGCGTAGGGAAATGTACACACACACACGCAGACACACACGTTCACTTGTATATATATATATATATATATATATATATATATATATATATATATATATATATATTAGTGTATTTAGGCAGCATTCCTTCATTCAGGCAAACATTATTAAAAACAACAGAGATACCTTGCTTAATGATTCTTTTTTTCATTTTTTCGATCTTTCGTAAGATTTTTTTAACTTCAAGATGGAAGGTATTTACAAATGTTCCATGGTTCACACGAGCGCTTTCGATTCTTTCTTGAATCATCATCAGGTGGAGATAAAATATTAAAAATAGAAGTGAAATATATAGTTACGAATGATAAAAAGAATCAATGAAAAGTCGATTAAAATATACATTTACGAGTGATAAAAAACTCGATTAAAAATTAGGATGATAAAAGGCAATGTTAGTAAAACCAGTCGTATACTGATTATGCTAACCATTTCAGCACATTACTGCTACTTTTAAAATTAAAAAAATGAAAAAAAAAGAATCATTAAGCAAGGTATCTCTGTTGTTTTTAATAATGTTTGCCTGAATATATATATATATATATATATATATATATATATATATATATATATATATATATATAGTTTCTTATATAACGCTTTCTACTTTTTTCTTCTGAAAAATAAAAAAAATCATTAAAATTTTTTCTCTTTCTCAGAACTAGTAGTCATATAAACTTTCAACTTTATTAAATTTCTTCTCATTCCACGGTTTTTTATTTTTTCTTCTGAAACTTAAGCTTTTTTTTCTCATTTTATTCTTTTTTACAGGATTGCCATTGATTGTCATTAAATTTTCAACATTTTTTTTCTATTGTTTTCTTTAACTTGACTGTAACAGGCCAGTGACTTACCTTTCTGTTTCCCTCTGCAATCTGTCACAAATGTATTAGTCATTTCAAGGTGATTATTTTTCTGCCTACTACTGGTATTTTTTATAATGTGTGTGACTGGAGGGGTTGGAGGTAATTTTGGGAACGTTCTTAGGGGTGTTTCAATATGTTTTGGCATAAAAAAGATTCAGGCGATTCTATTTATGATCGTCCGTGATATGTATCTTTGACAATTTCGTTCACCTGACACAACAAGATTCTGAACAACTCCATTGATTCGAACCCGAAGTACTCCATCGAAACAACCCAACACGACCCCAAAGAATTCTGTCGATTCGAACCCAAACACTTCAGTTGAAACAACCTGACACGATCCTGAACAACTCTGTCAAAATGGTAGAGAGCATGAGTTGTACAGAGGCACATCTCTGATCTCGCTTTTTGAACATTGTGTCACTTTTAGATATGATAGAAGGCTCTTAATGTCTCTTATGATGTGTACACAACTAACCATCTCGTAGATGGTCTGCAAGACAAAAAAGAAAACCGGTTTTCATCAAATGGAAATGGAATTATGTCGTCTTTTCTAGGGCGACAATTTTATTGTTCCACCCTGTACACCCTGCTGATCACAACTGGTTTAATTCTTTACCTGGAAAGTTTCTCTAACTTGAGGGTTATATCTTAGAATGTAAGAACAGTTCATGTTTTGATTATTTTGGGTGACTCATTTGCCCTGTTTAAACAACCACTCTGTCGCTTTTTCTACAGATTCCAATATCATTTGAATCACCTGTCTTATTTTTTTTTTTCCGGTTATCCTTAATCTAGTCAGCGCTCGTATCATATTTTGATCGGGAAGCAATAAGTTCTCCATCTTTGCCTCATTCACTCTTCTGGGAGTTCTTGGTACTTTCCAAGCTTTCTCTCAAAGGCTTCCTGCATATTCTCCTCCCACGAGGACGTTAATTGCAGCGATATGATTTGCTTTGTAGCGTCCGAATAAACAATTATATCTTGACGGTGTTTGAAGCTCGTAATGTGTGCAGGGAATACATTTTTTACTAGATTCATGCCGCCATTTTTTTTCTGGACAATACATTTTTCTATTATGAGAATAGCTCTACACATAATATTTTTATTTATATAGACAAATATTACATAGTTGCTACACTGAACATGCTGTTTCAAACCATTAGTCAGTAAGAACCAAAAGTCCTCGTCAGGCGATGTAATAAAGTTTGTGTGCCCCTGAAAGCGTCTGGTTCTCAAATAGAAGAAATGAAGAAATATATTTTTTTATAAAAATAAAACGGTAAATTTAAAAGGGAGGGGTGATAGGTTAAGTGACATTTTAGACTCCAAACATAAACAGTGATAGGGGGAAAGAGATCGTCAAGACTTAACAGGATAAAAAAAGGGGAAATAAAAATAAAATAAAAAGGAAAAGAAAAGGAAAGCAAAAAAGAAAAAGAAAAAGAAAGAACAGAAAAACGGAAGGAGGAAAAAGGGTTAGTGGGATTACATTGTCATAAGAAATGGGAGGGGGTACTTAAGATTGGCATTTCTCCAGATTTACTATTCGAGTTTAGCAGGGATTGGCTGTTAGTAGTGGGAATTTGGTCATCTCAAGTCTCTTCTCGCCCTAAAAGTTTGGTGAAAATATAATAGTGCTACTCAGGTTCTTACAGGCCTACAAACAAGTGTGGGGGTGACAGGTTGGAGAGGGGGTGGAAATCTTAACTGTCTCTATCATTGGTTTCCTTTGTAGATTAAAATTCAATAACCACAGAAAGGGGATGAGTTCTCTTTCGTTGTTTGTTAGCAGCCAATGTAACGGTTAATTGGTTAAGGTGAAAGGTTATTTGGGCTCAGTTCCTTTTGAATCAGTCAATGCCCAAATATGAACTTTTTTTTTTTTTACATAGGCGTCACCACTTATCAAGGCTAATAGGCCACTCAAGGATAAGGTTAAAGAGTGTAGAGTAGTCAAAAGGACAATATAGTAGTCGATAGTAATGGAAGTTCGGTAAATTTGTTAACTTAAGTGGAACGGCTCATCAGAAACTTGTTCACGTTGGACTTGAAGACAACCATATTATAGACAGCTGGAAAGCAGGAAAATGGAAGACAATTCCACAGGCGTGCAGTTCTAAGAAAGAAGCTTTGATCATGGAATCAATATTTAAGGTTTAGGCACAGATAAAGAGTGGGGAAAATTATTGATAATGTTTTCAGCTAGTCTAGTGTTTCTTGTGAACTCCCTATCATAATCCAGAAAAGGAAACCATTAACAAAGTTTCTATTTTAAAAAATTTATTTTGATAAGTAAATAGACCATGCTATTTAACACCATCATCTGGTTGTCATGCTGCAAACTGCTTCCATGCAGCAGAGAGATCCAAGCCAAAGGCTGTGTACAGCGTTTTCTTTACACACTCAAATACCGCATGTGTTTCCTCAATTAATTGTGGGTACACAGCATGTGCACTTAATACGTTTTACCCCACTTAGCTGACATATCAGTTCAGCTTTCTCCAGCCATTCCACTATTGATTGTCTGGAGTCATTGCCATCAAATACTGGTATAAGCTTTTGGTCAAAGGTCATAATGGCCGAAATAGCTTGTTGCTTCACGAAGGAAGACAGACAAAAATAAAATTGTTACCACAAGTGGCAGTACGACTGTGACAACTGGCAAGTCAACTGGATAATGAATGGAAACCGAACGATTTCGTATACACAACTCAACACAGTTCCAAACGATTCCGTTCAGAGGCTCCAGCACGGTCCCGAACAATTTCGCCCCTGTGACCCAACATGATCCCGAACAATTCCGAACACTTCTGTTGAAATGACCCAACATGATTGCGACCAATTCTGTTGATTCGAACGCAAACACTTACATTGAAACAACCTGACACGATCCTGAACAACTCTGTCAAAACGGCACGAGACAATCCCAAACAATTTTTTTTTTATACAGGAATCACCACTTATCAAGGCCCAGAGGCCAGTTCAGTAACAGAAAATAGGCACAGATTTTTCTGATTCTGATTAAATGATTCAAATGTCCCGATTTTTCAGATTCCCGATTTCGATTCTGATTAATTGTCCAGACACTAATATATATATATATATATATATATATATATATATATATATATATATATATATATAAAGCTGAACGTCTGTGTGTGCGTGTGTCTGGTGACGAATAGGCTCCTATATGGTTGACTATTATAGAAAACTGATCACATATAATGATAGAAGATGTATCGAGACACAGGAATGGGTATGTTTGATCTTACATAATGATGATTCATTAAAATTGTGGGGTCTGCGTATGCGCCTGTTCCACAAAGTATGGAAATAAAAAATTAAAAAATTAAAAAAGAAAACGTTTACAAGTGTTTTTGATATAGATGTACATAAGAATACTTTGATAAGTATGTTTTAACTTAAATAGGGATGGTATAATAAAATTGTGGGGTCTGCGTTCGCAACTGGCCTCCATAGAATAGAAATAGGCACAAACTTTAATAAAGACTTTTTATATCGATCTGGGTAAGTATACTTTGATAATTATGTTTCAGTTTGAAGAAATATGGTAGAATAAAATTATGTGGTGTTCGTTCGTGCCTGACCTCTATAGAATGGAAATATGTCACAAAATTTAACAAGGTTTTTTTAATATAGATCCACAGAATATTGTGATAAGTGTTTCAGTGTGAACAGGTATGGTATAATAAATTATGGGGTTTATCTATTTTATTTTTACTTTCATCATATTTTGCTTTGGTTTTGATACCTCCAAATTCGAAGCTATCTCTTTACAACCCTTCCTTTTCATAACCTATCATACTTTCATAAATCAGAGTCCATTTTCTGTAGGCTGTTTTTGAACCCAGTCAATGACGGGTACTTTTGCTAGTATATATATATATATATATATATATATATATATATATATATATATATATATATATATATATATATGTTTTGGCCAACTCATCCTCTGGTCTTCTTCAAATGGTTTAGAGTCTTGTAACTGTATCCCCAATAATTATTGCCTTCCATAGTTATTGTTGTTGTCACACCACGTTTTGGTCAAGTTATCCTCTGGCCGGCTTTGGGTAGAATTGAAACCGCTATCTTCAGAAAATGCTTAACGCCTCTATCCACTGCACCACGAGACCCGAAACAACAACAATGAAGATGAGGACAACCGTCTGCAAAAAAAAAAAAAAAAAAATCAATGCACAAATTATGAAGCCTCATCTCAAAAGATTCCAAAAAATGAAAAAATAAATTAATATATAATTGCATGTAACGTTTTACTGTTGTCCATTGAGTGTAAAAAAATAAAAAATTATAAAAACAATATAAAAATCAATAAAAATGAAGCTTTTTATGGTTTCAGTTAAGTCTAATAATGTGTTTTAATTAAAAAAAGAAGGTTTTTATGGTTTTATGTATGTCAAATATAATATATGCACCTGAAATGTGTGTGTGTATATATATATATATATATATATATATATATATATATATATATATATATATATATATGTATATGGGCAAACAGTTAATGAAATATGTTAAAAAACACTTTGAAATGAGTTAAAACATATTTAATTTGAAAAGAAAACACTAGATAAATGGATAGTCCTTAATCCGCGGAGTTTCGAAGAAATACTCTCCTTCTCATCAGAGGGTAGGAATTAGCAAAATGCAGGATCGGATTTTGCATGCAGAAGTATTTGATGAAACAACAAATAAGTCAAAGATCTTACTTGAAAACAAAATAAGTTAAGCAGAAGGAATATGGTAAAGAAAAAGGTGATTACACATTAATGGATAGTCTGGTGGAAGATAAAAAAATCCAGTGACGGTAAAATCCAAATGTAAAACTTCAAGAAAGTTAAAAGAATTTCCATTTGTACAAGTAAAATCCAAAGAAATCCCGTAATTGGAAGAAAATGGTCCATAATAATCCAAAGGCAGAAATCCATGGAATAATTCACAAAAAAGTGTGTACAAGGAAAAAATAATATTAATAAAAGAAAAATAAGATGTGCTTTTCACTCTACTTCCGAGACATAACTATTTTGGATCATTTTGGTAAATTCAATTGTAATTTTCATTTTATATATATATATATATATATATATATATATATATATATATATATACACACACATATATACATACATATATATACACACACATATATATATATATATATATATATATATATATATATATATATATATATATGTTTTTAATCCTTTAAAACTATTAAAAAAAAACTTATTCAATTTTTATATTTTTTTATCATTTCTTCAGTTAGTCATTTAACCACCTGCAATCACTGCACCAACCTGCTCTCCTAAATTCACAATAATCCTAATGTTGTTTAAGGGATTATCAGTTGTTTACTATGAAACACTGTTTCGGGGATTTAAATTTATGAAGTTTATATATACGAATGAGAAAAATTTGAATGTCTACAGGAGAGAATTTGAATTCAAATTACCACCATTTTCTTTACAGAGGTTTGTCAGGAGAACCTAACATGATGATACTTCCTCTACAAGTAAACCCTGACTAAATATTCAAAATAACATAGTATTCAAAGCCTAAATAAAATCTCTTCGATATGATTAACCAACACTGGCATATAGGAATAATGGGGCACCTTCTCCAAGTGATGTTGCCTCAAGTAACCGCAAAGCTGGATACTCCACCAGACTAGATGAATTCTTGCCCTGGAATCCAGTGACATGAAGAGACCACTAAAAAGATATACTATGAATTAAAATCACGAGATGATTACTAGCAAACCTACCCACTATTTAACACACATACCTAACTTTATATAAAAAAAGATAGAAATTAATATTTTTAAAATTTTAAAATTATTTAATTCCTATTCTGAGAAAGTTGTACAAATGTTTATAAATTCTGTTAACAAAACTAAATTTTGGTGAGAAAGTAAAGTTTATATAATTCAAGAGTCGGGTTCCTTTTTTTCAATGTGATGCAAAACTGTTAATTTTTGAGAATTGGCATCAATATATGAAAAACTGTTAATTATGATTCGAAAGTGAGAATTTTTTCTTTTCTTTTTTTTTTCATTGAAAGTCAACAAGAATATGAAGATCTAGATGAATCTAGTCGTGTATGGAGGCTAGTTGTGTCTGGTTGTGTATGGAGGCTAGTTGTGTCTGGTTGTGTATGGAGGGCTAGTTGTGTCTGGTCATGTATGAAATCTAGTTGTGTCTGGTCATGTATGGAGGGCTAGTTGTGTCTGGTTGTGTATGGAGGGCTAGTTGTGTATGGAGGGCTAGTTGTGTCTGGTTGTGTATGGAGGGCTAGTTGTTTCTGGTCATGTATGAAATCTAGTTGTATCTGATGGAGGGCTAGTTGTGTCTGATCATGTATGAAATCTAGTTGTGTCTGGTCATGTATGGAGGGCTAGTTGTGTCTGGTTGTGTATGGAGGGCTAGTTGTGTCTGGTTGTGTATGGAGGGCTAGTTGTGTCTGGTCATGTATGAAATCTAGTTGTGTTTTGTCATGTATGGAGGGCTAGTTGTTTCTGGTCATGTATGGAGTGCTAGTTGTGCCTGGTCATGTATAGAGGGCTAGTTCAGTCTGGTTGTGTATGGAGAGCTAGTTGAGTCTGGTAGTGTATGGAGGGCTAGTTGTGTCTGGTTGTGTACAGAGGGCTAGTTGTGTCTGGAAGGCTTGTTGTGTCTGGTCGTGTATAGAGGACTAGTTGAGTCTGGTTGTGTATGGAGGGCTAGTTGTGTCTGGTCGTGTATGGAGGGCTAGTTGTTTCTGGTCATGTATGGAGAGATAGTTGTGTTTAGCCATGTTTAGCCCTCCATACGTGACCAGACTCAACTAGCCCTCCATACGTGACCAGACTGAACTAGCCACAATTATTTTTCTGTTTCCTGTGTTCGTCATATTTCTTTGCACATTGTCAAGTTATTTTGTGTCACGAAATGGTAAGAAATGTTAATTCATGTTCAGAATGTACACAAAATGGCAAACCTGATTCATCACTCTTGAGTAGATGAAGTCACAGTGAAATGATTTGTTTTGTGTTTATGAGAATCATTGGCACTATCACAACTACATGTTAAGATATAAATTCCTATAACGGTGGGTATACCCACCCCGAAAAATTTTTTTTTTTTTTATAGAAATAGACTAGCGCCTCCAAGCCTAGAAAGTTTACACACACACACACACACACACACACACACACACACACACACACACACACACACACACACACACACACACACACACACACACACACACAAAGATACAAACCGAGTAATGTGTTCATCAATGCTTTGTCTTTATTTCAAGACTTCCCCTGGATGAAATAAAGACAAAACGTTGATGAACACATACCTCGGTTTGTTCCTGTTTATTTCTCTATTTAGGTCGTGTATGGAGGGCTAGTTGTGTCTGGTCGTGTACAGAGGGCTAGTTGTGTCTGGTCATGTATGGAGGGCTAGTTGTGTCTGATCATGTATGGAGGGCTAGTTGTGTCTGGTCGTGTATGGAGGGCTAGTTGTGTCTGATCATGTATGGAGGGCTAGTTGTGTCTGGTCGTGTATGGAGGGCTAGTTGTGTCTGGTCGTGTATGGAGGGCTAGTTGTGTCTGGTCGTGTACAGAGGGCTAGTTGTGTCTGGTCATGTATGGAGGGCTAGTTGTGTCTGATCATGTATGGAGGGCTAGTTGTGTCTGGTCGTGTATGGAGGGCTAGTTGTGTCTGATCATGTATGGAGGGCTAGTTGTGTCTGGTCGTGTATGGAGGGCTAGTTGTGTCTGGTCGTGTATGGAGGACTAGTTGTGTCTGGTCGTGTATGAAGGGCTAGTTGTGTCTGGTCGTGTACAGAGGGCTAGTTTTGTTTAGCCATGTATGGAAGGCTAGTTGTGTCTGGTTATATATGCAGGGCTAAATATGTGACTGGCACGGATCTATTTGATGTGAAATGATCTTTCAATATCATGGTCATTTAAGAATATAAATGCATTATTTGCATACAAAGGAATTAGCTGTGTTAAAAAGAATGGATTAGGAAGAAGAGCAAATTAAGTGTTTGGCAGCTTAGAAAATACATCATGGTAAAGAGATGGTGTGGATTACAGCATCAGTGAAAAGGAGTGCTGTCAAGTTTTTATTTTGATTGCAAAAAGAAAGAGAAATGCGTAAAATAATCCAGAGTGGGTGACAAACTTGAATTATGCGCGCGCAAAGATGTTGGGCTTTTATGGCGAAGATTACAGTTTCTAAATAGATTGGACACTTGCCAGATAAGCAAAACATTTAGATTATTCAAAAACTAAGAGAAAAAACGTTCAAATTTTTATTCATATTTTTATTACATTTATTTTGTTTGCAAATAAGTTTGTTATCTGTATACGAAAGTACAGAGTGGTCCAAAAGTCTTGTTAATCCTATCCTAAAATACAGTGGTCCAAAAGTTTTGATTTTCCAACCATAAATTGAAGAATAGTTAAAACATCTTATTACTTCTACCGATTACAGAATGATCCAAAAATATTGTTACTCTTACAAAAAATGTTCAGGGTGATATAAAAATGATATTATCCCTACCGCAAAATGCAAGGCGGTCCAAAAGTTTTGCTACGCTTACCAGACATTTTTTTCATGTGCGCATTTTTATTGATAGTACACACATGAAACTGTATTCCCCTTCAAGTAATCTCCTCCAGCTGCAATGCACTTGTTGTACTGTTCCAACAACCTCTGGAAGGCTCCATGGAAGGCTCCGTGGGAGAATGTCAATGACCGTCGTCAGAGCCTCTTTCAGCTGCTCAATTGTCTCATAACAACAGTCTCTAAGGTTTTTTTTGAGCTTAGGGAATAAGTAAAAGTCACCGGGAGCAAAGTTTGGACTCTAGGGAGGGTGAGGAACTGTCTTGATGCCCATCTTCGTCAAATAGTTTGTGACAAGAATGCAGTTGTGGACTGGTGCATTGTCCTGGTGAAAATGCCACTGACCCGATTTGAAAAGTGCTGGTCTCTTCTGACGGAATTTCTTCCTGAACTCCCTTAAACTTTAAGATAGTATTCCTTATTGACTGTCTGTCCAGTGGGAACCCAGTGCATGGAGATCATGTCGGTGTTGTCAAAAAAAAAAAAAACGATCATCATAAGTTTCTGAGTGGATTTTCTCTGTCTGGCATTCTTGCATCTGGGAGAGCCAGCATGCTTCCCCTGGGAACTCTGTCTCTTGGTTTTCGGTTCATAGCAGTAGATCCAGCTTCCAGCGCAGGTCACCAGAGCATCAAGAATTGCAGGATCTAAATTGATCAGCTCGATCATTTCCCTGTTGTCATGGCAACTGTTTTCTTTCTTCTCTGAGCATCCTTAGGACAAACTTCACGCAAATCTTCTGCGTCTTCAGTTCATTGTGAAAAATTGTGTACAGTTTCCACACTGATATCAAACTGCATACTTATCGTTTCTATAGACATATGACGGTCCTTATACATGAAATTCTTTATTTGGCCAATCAACTCTGGTGTTCTGACTTCCTTACTCCTCCTACATCTGTCATCATCCCTTATAGATTCCTTGGCTTCTTTGAACCTCTTATACCACTCCAAAACTGATGATCGTTTTTGGCAACGAAAGAAGCTTTTTTCATGGAATGTGTGCTTAGAATTA
Organism: Euprymna scolopes; assembly: GCF_053919585.1. Classification (NCBI taxonomy): domain Eukaryota; kingdom Metazoa; phylum Mollusca; class Cephalopoda; order Sepiida; family Sepiolidae; genus Euprymna; species Euprymna scolopes. Next base: position 77,824,452 of record NC_136519.1, read on the forward strand.
GGACCTGATAGAGAATGGGGAAAATTGTTGAGATCAATCTATGTTTGGAAATTTTTTGTTACAGACAATTTATGAACAACAAAATGCTTATATATCATTTAATTGGAATTCATTATTTCGGCGTCTGTGGCGCAGTTGATAGAGACGTTGAATCTTTACGGTTTCAGGTGAGAATTGTTTGAAGATAGCGGTTTCAATCCTACCCAAAGCAGGCCAGAGGCTTACTTGGCCAAAAGGTGGTGAGACGACAACAACTACAGAAGACAGTAATTGCAGTGAATGCAGTCAGGAGATTAAGAGTTCCTATCCCGTTGCGGTTACCACCTGATGAAGGCCAGAGGAATAGTTGTCCGAAACGTTGTGAAACAATAACTAAGTAAGATGAGGATAATAGTCCGCAATGAATAAAATAAATAAATAATACTCATCTCAATTTTGGTTTGGGAGCACAATTGTTTGAAATTGCCGTAACGCTTTTATCCACTGAGTTTTCAATATGGCGTCCTTTGTTTATAATAAATGCCTGTGGTATATATTATTTAATTGGAATTCATTATCGAGATGAGTATTGTTTATTAATTTTATTTATTGCAGACTCTTATCCTCATCTTTGAGATATGAAGGTGAGGATTATAGTCCGCAATAAATAAAATTAGTAAATAATACTCAGATTCAACCATGGAAGATTAGATAATAAATAAACATGAATTCATAACACCAAAAAATGCAACCTTTATCGCACCTTCGGGGCCCGTGGCGCAGTTGATAGAGATGTTGAATCTGTACGATTCCAGGTGAGAATTGTTTGAAGATAGCGGTTTCAATCCTACCCAAAGCTGTCCAGACAACAACTATGGCAGGTAGTAATTATCACCTGACGAAGGCCAGAGGAATAGTTGGCCGAAACGTCATGAAAAAACTAAGAAAAGATGAGGATAATATTCCACAATAAATAAAATTAATAAATAATATTCATCTTTCTGAATTTTTTGAGATGAGGATTGATTATTGATTATTGATTATTCGCATTATTTGAATTCTTTGGACTATTGTTCTCATCTTGGATGTTGTTTTCACAACGTTTCAGTCGCAAGAACCCATGGCATGGTGTAAAAAGTAACTTGGTAAAACTAAGTTGTAAATTTACACTCTTCTGGAGGTTGATGGTTCCATCCTCAGCGTGGGCAACACTCAAAATACAACTGCGAATTACTTAGGACTTCTATCCAAAGTTTGACAGAAAAATTCCCAGAGTTAAAAATTTTTTTTTTTTTTTTAAGGGTCACCACTTATCAAGGCCCAAAGGCCACTCGAGGATAAGGGTCAATGAATGTAAGGTGTTGTTGTAGTAATCATTATTGCTATGACAAAAGAATATTCTTTTCATTGTTTTGACTTGAGTATATATCTGACATAGTTGGATACAGTTAATCAACCGAGAACCACACCACTCTATGTGAAAACATATAAGATATTGACTGATCTATACTGGAGAGTCAAAATAATGAAAAGAATATTCTATTGTCATAACCCTAGTGACCACTTATGTAACTTATTATAGTGTAACTTGGGTAAAATTTGATTATTTATGAGGACGGCTTAACAGGAACTTGTTTACCTTAGATTTGAAGGCTACCATGTTGTATTCAACTGGGAAGCATGCCAGCGGAACAGTGTTCCAAAGGCGTGCAGTTCTAGGAAAGAAGCTTTGTTCATGGAATCTGCGTTTAGATTTGGGCACAAATAGAGAGCAGGTAAAATCATGTAGTGGTTGTATTGGCAAAAAAAAACAGAAGTTTGGCAAGATATACCTGAAGAAGATCAGAGGTTTATAGAAATGAGAGACAACGAATTGGAGTTTACATTCTATATTAATAAACAAACTTTATTTGTCATCTTCGTTATAGCATTAGTAGAAGAAAGAAATGGGTTGGTAGGTTGAAGTGTTCTTGTGTAAAGATAGAATTAATATATTGCTGGCTTGTTGAGGAGAGAACAGCTCAGTCCACACGTGTTTATAGCTAGTAGTCGCTAGGACAAAGGAAGCTGATTAAAGGAGAAAGAAAGGGCAAAGTCTTCAGCGTCTTCACGTGTTTGGAAGGTTAGTTGTGTCTGGTCATGTATGGAGGGCTAGTTATGTCTGGTCGTGTACGGAGGACTAGTTGTTTCTGGTTATGTATGGAGGGCTAATTGTATCTGGAGGGCTAGTTGTGTCTGGTGGTGTATAGAGGGCTAGTTGAGACTGGTTGTGTATGGAGGGCTTGTTGTGTCTGGTTGTGTATGGAGGGCTAGTTGAGTCGGGTTGTGTCTGGATGGCTAGTTGTGTCTGGAGGGGTGTTGTGTCTGGTCGTGTATAGAGGACTAGTTGAGTCTGGTTATGTATAGAGGGCTAATTGTATCTGGAGGGCTAGTTGTGTCTGGTCGTGTATAGAGGGCTAGTTGAGTCTGGTTGTGTATGGAGGGCTAATTGTATCTGGAGGGTTAGTTGTGTCTGGTCGTGTATAGAGGGCTAGTTGAGTCTGGTTGTGTATGGAGGGCTAATTGTATCTGGTGGGCTAGTTGTGTCTAGTGGTGTATAGAGGGCTAGTTGAGACTGGTTGTGTATGGAGGGCTAGTTGAGTCTGGTTGTGTATGGAGGGCTAGTTGAGTCTGGTTGTGTATGGAGGGCTAGTTGTTTCTGGTTGTGTGTGGAGGACTAGTTGTGTCTGGAGGGCTAGTTGTGTCTGGTTGTGTATGGAGGGCTAGTTGAGTCGGGTTGTGTCTGGATGGCTAGTTGTGTCTGGAGGGGTGTTGTGTCTGGTCGTGTATAGAGGACTAGTTGAGTCTGGTTATGTATAGAGGGCTAATTGTATCTGGAGGGCTAGTTGTGTCTGGTCGTGTATAGAGGGCTAGTTGAGTCTGGTTGTGTATGGAGGGCTAATTGTATCTGGAGGGCTAGTTGTGTCTGGTCGTGTATAGAGGGCTAGTTGAGTCTGGTTGTGTATGGAGGGCTAATTGTATCTGGAGGGCTAGTTGTGTCTAGTGGTGTATAGAGGGCTAGTTGAGTCTGGTTGTGTATGGAGGGCTAGTTGAGTCTGGTTGTGTATGGAGGGCTAGTTGTTTCTGGTTGTGTGTGGAGGACTAGTTGTGTCTGGTCGTGTATAGAGGGCTAGTTGAGTCTGGTTGTGTATGGAGGACTAGTCATGTCTGGTCATGTATGGAGGGCTAGTTGTGCATGGCTGTGTATAGAGAGCTAGTTGTGTTTACCCATGTATGGAAGCCTAGTTGTGTCTGGTCGTGTATGGAGGTTGTATGTGTTATTGTGGATGTGTGTCGGTGTATTTCTTTAGCATGATAAAAAAATGTTCATTTGGGTACCGCACGTGGAAACAAAGGGGAGGTTGAAAAGTCACCATGTTAGCTTGTAGTACTCATGTTTAGCCTGGGGCTCAACTCTCTTGGATCCTGACCCTGCCGAGAGAGTTAAGAGTTTCAAATTTCACCTTTTATATACTCTGTCACGTGGCAGAGAGCTGCCTTGCGATTGGACAAGCCAGAGAGAAAATGGATTTCAAATTTTGAGTTGTGAGAAGTAGTTCCTGGCTGTGATTGTAGCGAGTGTCAGCTGCTATAGGTTACATCGACCAAAAAGTTGTGAAAATATGATCACTATCCTTTTTAGAATGTGTTTTCTCTTAGTTCATTGAACTGCCCTTCACACTCGTGATTCTAACTCTTACTCATTAAACGAGCTGTCAGAGTATGTGACATTGTGCCTGGCATATAAAATCAACAGTAGGTTCTTTGATATAACAGGAGCAGGTTCGAAATGAATGTTTTTGTTTAAAGCACAATTTCACAATGATATTTAGCTTTTTCATTTTAAACTTAAATTCAAGCCATTATCACTGTGCAGCCAGTAATGCCAGGCATATAAATTCAACAGTAGATTCTTTGATATGACAGGGATGTCTTCGAAATGAATGTTTCTGTTTAGAGCACAATTGAAGCATGATACTTTATTTTTGCATTCTTAATAATAATGCAAGCCATTATATATAAAATAATTTTATAAAATCAACATTAGGTTATATAAATCTAAATCGTCGGTTTGAGTGAGTGTATGTATGTATGTATATTTGTATGTCTGCCTAATTGACAAGATCGAACAGCCAGTAGCCATAAATGACCGTGCAATGACATTGAGAATGCCCCTTGCTGCTGGTCGTTATATGAATGTTCTTTCTGTCTATGCGCCGGCTCTTACTTCGCCTGAAGACGATATTACGTCCTTTTATCATATGCTTAGATCTGTTATCACCGGTTTGCCAAGCGCTGAGTTTGGTGGTTCTTGGTGACTTTAATGCACGGGTTGGATCAGACAATGAGACTTGGTCTCCATTGGGTCCATATGGCATTGGTAGAGTCAATTCAAATGGTATGCTGCTTCTCCATCTCTGCAGTGAACTAAATCTTGTCATCACCAACACTTTATGTATGTATGTATGTATGTTTGTATGTCTGCCTAAATATTTCAACCGACGTGACGGATCCTAACTAGATTAGTATTGTTTCGAAGCTCGACGTCTCGGACGATAAATGTTGAAAAATTTGCCAAAATCATTAATTCCTTCACCCTCAACTGGGCAGTTTTCTACAAGGAGGGGTCAGTTTTTATGTCGACATTTTTGCAAAGTCATCGTCTCGGTTGGATTAACTACGCTTAATTTTAATGCTCAGAATTTCCGGTCGTGCAATGACGACATCAGCTAAGATGTCATGTTTTTATTAACCTCTTTTTCTACTTCACCTTATGGGTTTGAGCCTGCCAAAAAAAAAAAAAAAGAAAGTGGTAGTAGGTGGGCAGGCTCGAACCTGTACTACGAAGGAGAAAAAGAATGTGAAAAAAAATGTGACATCTTTGCTGTTGGGCCCATCACCAAGCCGGAACTTTGCATTTTCTTTCATAAAACTTTATGTTTCTCGTAGCTGTTGCTATCTGGTGACCCCTTATTTTATTTCCAGGTTTCATTGTATTTTCATGTTATGGACGAGCGTTCCGCATAAATATCTACTTCCTGTTCTGCTTTTGCTAAAACATAACTTTTATACCCCAATATTTGGCTTCTGACACACGTCCATGACAGGCGTTGCTTTCTTAGATTCTCACACTGTCAATATCTGCAACAGAGAGATGAAACTTTCAGGTCATGAATGCATATATTCAGTCACCATAACAATGCCATTTGCAATCACCTATTGCCAAGGCCGCTGGAAAAATGGTCGGATCCTTCTATCGATCTAGTAGATATCTCACTGCTGATGCAATTCTCTATCTATATAAGAGCCAGATACGTCCAAGGATGGAGTACTGTTGCCACATATGGGCAGGAGATGCTAGAAAAGACTTGTCCTGCCTTGATAGGGTTCAAAATAGACTTCGTGGCCTAGTGGGAGATGTCCTTTTCTCTTCGCTGTAACCTCTGTCTCACAGAAGAGATGTTGCGAGTTTGTCTCTGCTTTATCATTATTTTCATGGAAAGTGTTCGACTGAGCTTCAATCTATGGTCCCCCCTCGCCAAACTTTCACAAGAAACACTAGACTAGCTGAAAACACTATCAATAATTTTCCCCACTCTTTATCTGTGCCTAAACCTAAACATAGATTCCACGATCAAAGCTTCTTTCTTAGAACTGCACGCCTGTGGAATTGTCTTCCGTTTTCCTGCTTTCCAGCCTTCTATAATATGGTTGTCTTCAAGTCCAACGTGAACAAGTTTCTGATGAGCCGTTCCACTTAAGTTAACAAATTTACCGAACTTCCATTACTATCGATTACTATATTGTCCTTTTGACTACTCTACACTCTTTAACCCTTATCCTTGAGTGGCCTATCGGCCTTGATAAGTGGTGCCGTTTATGTAAAAAAAAAAAAAAAAAAATGATCCATTCGGAATTTTATTTTTTAAGACGGAACTACTTTTGGAATGCCCCTTATAAGTAAACGTTGAGACTAAGAGAAAATAATATGGTTTTTATGATGATTGAATGATACACATTTTGGGGTTAAAATCAAGGTACTTGTACAGTTTAATCAAGACGTTAAAACATGAAAATATCGAAAATGTTTATATTGTACGTATTCGTTATGGAATGAAGTTTTGCGAAAAAAAATCACTTAATTTCACCAAGTAGTTTTTTTTTTTTACAGTGATAAAGCAATTTCTTATGATATCGAGCAAAAAGGTTCGATTTTTAGGAAGAAAAGCTAGTATATATATATATATATATATATATATATATATATATACATATATATATATACATATA
>NC_136519.1:77833260-77868260 GCF_053919585.1 Euprymna scolopes
ATGATATAAATTGGGTGGAATTCGATTATTTATGAGGACGACCTAACAGGAACTTGTTCACATTAGTTTTGAAGGCTACCATGTTGTATTTAGCTGGGAAGCATGCCAGTGGAGTAGTGTTCCAAAGGTGGGCAGTTCTGGGAAAGAATCTTTGTTCCTTGAATCTGCGTTTACATTTAGGCACAGATAGAGAGTGGGGAAAATCATATGTACTTGTTGTAGCTCAATGAGTGTTTTTGCGAAAGTTTGGCAAGCAGAGACCATAGATTGGAGTTCAGACGAGCACCTACCGTGAAAACAGCGATAGAGTAGAGACAGGCTGCGCAACGTTTCTCCTGTAGGAAAGATGGTTGCAAGGAAGAAAAAAGGGTATCACTTACTAGGTTTGAAGCCGGTTTTGAACTCTATCAAGGAAAGATAGGACGTGCCGAGCAGCTCCTACCCAGATGTGGGAACAGTAATCCATTGAAGGGCGCATCTGGCTCTTATACAAATAGAGGATCGCATCGGGGGGTGAGATACTTACTTGAGTGATCCAACCATCTTTCCAACGATATTGGCAACAGATTTGATGTATGTGTTCCATTTCAGATCAGGATTGAAGACCAGTCCCAGAAGCTTGTCAAGACACGGATTTTCCCCAAGACTAGATTCATTCATTTCAATTGGAGCGTGGTGGGGATCAGAGTGATCATAATAAAAGGAGAAAAGCTTGGTTTTCGATGCTTTAAAATCAACCAACCACCTTTTCCCCATTGGACGATGTTCTCAAGATTAGAAGAAAGATAATCAGAAAGATCTTTGTCATTGCTGGCCTTTGCAGTGTTGCCCATGGATTGTGTCGTCTGCATAAATGTCTACTGTGATGATACGTCCCGGTTGAAAAATCCCAAAAGGGAATTTATCCTCGAAACGTGTCGTAAAATAATAATAAAAAAAAATGATGTACGTGCCGGCCGTAAAATTATCACAACCAAGTGGTATCTTACCCAGATTCTGGACAGTAATTTCGTCATGGAATATTCTTATGAGATTCATGGTTGACAAAATACCAGGCAATGAATAACGGAACAACACGGTCATATATATATTATACGCATGTCATTTATTGTGCGTGAAAAATTCTATAATCAAGACAAAATATTAAAAGGAAATAATAATAATAATAATAAGAAAACATGCAGACAGTATCCAACGAGTCAAAAGGGGAGGGGGTGACAACAATAAAGAAAACTGTTCAGATAAACATAGGCTCTTTTCTTTCCTTCCCTTTCCTTTTTATCTTTTCTTTTTTTTTTCTCACGTGCAAAAATGGTTCAGTCATATGAGGCAGTAGAAATTATTCAAAAAACAGTTCAGCCCAGCAAGTCGACGTCTGTGAAATATGGGGGGGGGGAGGATATTGAACAATACTTAATGTGAGGACGTGCATTCAACCGATGATTAGGTATTTGATAAAATTCAATGTTCCGATGTTATAATGTGAGGCAGTCCCATTTTGCTGACGCGCGAGACGATATCCTTCAAAAGGGGGTTTCTTCCTCCATTTTTCCGCACATTGCTTCGTTTGGGGTGGAGGTGGGGTTTCTGGATGGTTTCTCGGCGTGGCCTTGGCACGTATTTTTGACGAATGACTTGGTGAGGAGATGGGGATGGGTGTCTAACTCACTTTCTTTTATGGTTAACGCGCAGATATTTCATTGCTGAATGTCCCGATAGCAATGGGATGAGGTGAGGGTGTCTGGCCGATAGATATTCAAAATAAAATTTAAAAAGAAAGAGAATGGGGGGGGGGGAATAGTCACTTTTGCATTATGCCCTGTTTTCCTGTGACATGGAAAATGAGCTAAGAATGTGATTTGGGAGACCATCGATGAAGATCAGATTTATATCATAAATGATTTAAATTTTTTCTCCCAATTTATTAACTGTCATGTGCTGCATTTTGCCATATTCTGGCAGTTTATGTAAACTGCTAGAATATGCCGATGCAACATTCACGGAAGAACAGGTCGTTCTCTGCAGAAGTTCCGATTTCTTTTCATCCTCATATAATTATAAACACATTGAGAATTACCTCCCTTTAAACAGACTCCATTTGTATCCACGATGTTATTACAAATGGACTTTTAAGATGAGGATTGATGATTCCTATTATTTAGATTATTCGGACTATTGATTTCATTTTGAGTGTTATATTCATGTTTCGGCTGATGTAAACTCCAAGCTTCTTCAAGTGTATCCTCAAGGATCCGTGGTGTAATGGATAAAGTACTTGGTGAAATTCTGTTGTAAGTGATGCTATTCTAGGGAGGTGAATGTTTAAGGTTCAGTCCTCAGGGTGGGTGATACTCAGAATACAATTGCGAATTACTTAGGACTTCTACTCAATCACGCCTGACAGAATACGACCATGCTCCATCCATGGATTAACTAAAGAGCTCCGTTTGAAATTCAGTGCAGATTCGCAAATTAAACAGAAGGATTCCCAAGTTCAACAAGATACACCTGAAGAAGGTCAGAGGTTAACTTGCTGAAACGTTGTGAGAATAACACTCAATATTTTTTTTTTATAAAGGAATCACCACTTTTCGAGGACCAGAGGCCACTCAAGGATGAGGGTTAAAGAGAGTACATTGGTCAAAAGGACAATATCATAGTAATCGTTAGAAGTGTAAACTTGGTAAATTAGATCACTTAAGGGGAACAACTGATCAAGAACTTGTTTACATTGGACTTGAAGACGGCCATATTGTAGTCAGCTGGAAAGCAGGTAAACGGAAGAAAGTTCCACAGGTGTGCAGTTATAAAAAACAAGCTTTATTCATGGAATCTACATTTAGGTTTAGGCACAGATAAAGAGTGGGGGGAAATTATTGATAGTGTTTCAGCTAAACGAGTGTTTCTTGTGAATGTTTGGCAAGGGGGGGGGACCATAGATTGGAGCTCAGGCAAGCACTTGCCATGAAAATAACAATAAAACAGAGACAGGCTTGCAACGTTTCTTCTGTGAGAAAGTGGTTGCAGAGAAGAGAAAAGAACACCCCCCCTACTAGGCTACGGTTTATTCTGAACTCTGTCAAGGCAGGATAATTCTTCCTAGCAGCTTCTACCCAGATGTGACAGCAGTACTCCATCCTCAGATGTACTTGGCTCTTATATAGGTAGAGAATTACATTAGCAGGTAGATATCTACTGGATTGATAGAAAGATCCCATCATTTTCCCAGCAACCTTGGCAACGGATTTGATGTACAAATTCCATTTTAGATCAACAGTAAAGGTCAAGTCCAGAAGCTTGTCAAAGTATGAAGCCTCCCCAAACGAGAGCCATTTATTTCAATTGATGTGGATCAGAATGTTGATGATGTAAAGATATAAGATAGAAGCTTGGTTTTAGATGCAACCAGCCACTTTTTTCTCCATTGTATCATGTGCTCAAGATCAGAGGAGAGAGAATCAGAGAGAACTTAGTCATTTACAGCCTTTGATGTGCTGCAAGAGATGGTAGTGTCGTCAGAAATAATGTCTACGAATGATGTAAGGATGTGATTTGAAAGACTATTTATGTAGATCAAGAAGAGAGTTGGACCCAGGATGGACCCCTGAGAGAGTCCAGCATTAATATTACGAGCTTCTAATTTCTGTCCATCAACCACTACTCTTATAAATCTATCAGAGAGAAACGATTTAATAATTGAGAAGACATTACCAGCTATACCATAGCTGGAGATCTTTTTTTTTTTTTTTACATGGGGGTCACCACTTATCAAGGCCCGAAGGCCACTCAGGGATTAGGGTTATTGCGTGTACAGTAATCAATAAGATAGTAGTGTAGTAATCATTAGTATTGGGGGTTTTGATAGAGTGTCTTACTTAAGGGGGCGGTTTGTCAGGAGTTTGTTTATGTTGGACTTGAAAACGTCCAAGTTGTAGTCAGGTGGGAAACAGGCAAGCAGCAGAGAGTTCCACTGATGTGCAGTTCTAAGAAAGAAGCTTTGTTCATGGATTTAGGCACAGATAAAGAGTGGGGAAAATTATTGACATTAGTTTCAGTCAGACGGGTGTTTCTCGTGAAAGATTGGCGAGGGGAGACCAGGGATTGGAGCTCAGACGAGCACCTGCCATGGAAATAACAATAAAACAAAGACAGGCTCGCAACGTCTCTTCTGTGGGAGAGAGGTTGCAGGGAAGAGAAAAGGGCATGCCCCACTAAACCACAAAGTCTATTTTGTACTCTGTCAGAGCAGGATAGCCTGCTTTTAGCAGCTCCTGCCCAGATGTGGCAGCAGTACTCCATCCTTGGACGTACTTGGCTTTTATACAGATAGAGAATTGCATCAGTAGTGAGATATCTTCTGGAGCGGTAGAAGGATCCCACCATTTTCCCAGAGTCCCTGGCAACAGATTTGATGTATGTGTTCCATTTCAGATCAGGAGTAAAGGTCAAACCCAGAAGCTTGTCAAAACATGGAGCCTCTCCAAGACGAGAGCTATCTATTTCAATTGATGTCAGATGGGGATCAGAGCGTTGATGATGTAAAGATAGAAGCTTGGTTTTTGATGAATTAAAAGTGACCAACCACCTCTTCCCCCATTGTACCACGTGCTCAAGATCAGAGGAGAGAGAATTAGAGAGAACTTTGTCATTTACGGCCTTTGATGTGTTGCCATAGATGGTCGTGTCATCAGCATAGATATCAACGAATGATTTAAGTATGTGTTTTGGGAGATCATTGATGTAGATAAAGAAGAGAGTTGGGCCCAGGATGGACCACTGAGGGACTCCAGCATTAATACTGTGGGCCTCTGATTTCTGCCCATCAACCACTACTCTTATGAGCCTATCAGAGAGAAATGATTTAATGATTGAGAAAACATTTCCAGTTATACCGTAGCTGAAAATCTTGTGAAGTAGGCCCTTATGCCATACCTTATCGAAGGCCTTCGATATGTCAAGAGCAATTGCCTGGGAAAGGAAACCTTTGTCAAGAGATTCACTAATCCTATGAGATATAACCGTTAGCACATCTGCTGTAAATCTTGCAGAACGGAAACCATATTGCATGTCACTAAGAAGGTTGTTTCTGTTGAGGTGGTTGACTACTTCTTTATTTAATATGGATTCCAACAACTTACTCATGACACACAGGAGACTTATTGGTCTGTACTGAGAGGGAGATGACTTTTCACCTGAATTCTTAAATACTGATGAGGTTTTCCAGGTGTTGGAAAGCACTTCTCCTTAAGGCAATGCTTGAACAGTTTTGTAAGTATGGGGGTAAGTTCTGGTTGGAGCTTTTTCAGCACTATAACTGGAATGCCATCAGGGCCAGTTGCTTTACTGGAATCAAGGTTCTTGATTAGCTTGGCGACCTCACGCACAGATATTTGTATGTTGCATAGCGTGTTGTCTGTTATAGGAGGAAATACAGGAAGTTGATGGTCATTGTCGCATAAGGTAGAATTAGCTGCAAAGTTCTTGGCAAATAGTCTGGCCTTGTCTGATGCTGAGGAGATGACCTCAGGTCCATTGATGATAGTTGGGATAGAACACACGCTTCTGTTCAAGATCCTGTTTGCTATTTGCCAGAACTGGTGGGAACCAAGCCGCTGATCAGCTACTTTGGATTTAACAGACTGAGCATATAGCTCTCTTGCATGTTTTATTACTCTTTTACAGTGGTTGCTGGCAGTCCTGAAAGCAGCTTTAGTCTCAGTACATCTATTATGTTGGTAGCTATGGAAAAAGTAATTTCTGTGCGCGATGGCAGCAGCACATTCTGGGGAGTACCATGGCTGGCTGTTAGGTTTTTGTTGGAATTCTTTGGCTGGTATGAATCGGTCTATGCCTACAATTAACCATTCGGTCAGATATGATACTATAGAGGACACATCCTTTTTAAATGTTGAATGCAGAGGTAGGTCAGATATGAATGTACGGAAGCTATCCCAGTCAGCCATAGAGTATTGATATACAGTACGGTGGAGAGGTACGTCTGAAGACTTATTACATTTCATTTTTATCTTAACTAATACAGCAGAGTGGTCAGAGGATCCCAGAAGAGATAAAACGGAACATGAACACAGCTCAGGGGAAGTTGTGAGGAAAAAGTCTAGAAGGCTTGCATATTGACCGGGTGTATTGGGCACACGGGTGGGTTCGTGAACAATCTAAGTGAGGTCATAGGCAATGGCAAAATCATGACAAAACCTCCCCTCGTCATTGGTTTTATTTGAGTGCGTCAGCTATTCCACATTATGGACATTGAAGTCACCGCAAATGTGAATGTTAGCCGAAGGATGAGCAGACAGGATGTGGTCAATTTTCTCAGATATGCTCTAAAGATAGTAACCCCACTGTTGTGGGGACGATAGAGGGAAAATATAAATGCAGTGGTGTAAACTAGTGCAACTCAGAAACACATATAAGGTAAATTAGGGTCTTCTCTTTGATGCAGGCACATATTTCATGCCCATGGCATCTTGTGAAGTAGACCTTTATGCCCTACCCTATCGAAGGCCTTTGATCTGTCAAGAGCGATTGCCCTAGAGAGGAAGCTTCCGTTGACAGTTTTGCTAATCCTATGAGAAATAACCGTAAGCACATCCGCTATGGATCTAGCAGAACGGAAACCATATTGTATATCACTAAGATGGTTATTTTTGCTAAGATGATTGACTACTTCTCTAACACAGATTCAAGTAACTTACTCATAACACACAGGAGACTTATTCGTCTCTACTGAGAGAGAGAGAGATGACGGATCACCTGAATTCTTAAATATAGGGCATACCGATGAGACTTTTCAAGGTTTTGAGAAGCAATTCTCCTTAAGACAACGCTTAAACAATGATTAGAACAACAGTCTAAATTATCCAAATAATACGAAAATCTATGATGTGTCCAGAAAGAACAAATCACAGGACACCTAACAGAATACATGGACACCAAAAATTGTGACCGGATACTTGTTACTAGAACTGTAACTCAAAGTGCTCAAAGTCTGGGTGGCAACACTTTTAACTTGTGGGTTGGCTGTTCGTCGTCAGACACTGTGGTTAAGTGCTTCTCATAGTGCTTTAGTGAATAGCTAGTATATCACTTCTCTCAGCTGTAACTTGGTGTCAACTGCATTTCAGTTCGACGGGCAATCAACAATCGATGATAACTCAAGAGATCCTCTATATATATATTAAAGGCAAAATGTGTGTATTTGTGTGTCTCGCAAAAACTTTTGACAGAGGCAACAGATTTTCACCAGATCGGTATCACTTTGAAGCTCGACCCTTCGGACGATAAATATCGAAAAATTGGCTTAAAACATTACTTTCTTCACTCTCAACTGGGCACTTTTCTACAGGGAGGGGTAGCAAAAAATCGTTCCTTTATGACATTTTAGCTAAATACGCATGCGCAAAAAAAGGTTCTTTCTTGAATTAGTTTAAACTTTATAAAAACCGATCCAATTTCGGTGGCGAGCAGTGTCGTTATCTTAAGATTGTGCTCCAAGCCGAGATTTATTTTTGATTTTTAAAGTTTTAATATTGAAACAGATTTTTTTTATCACGTCCGCTGTTTTTTTTTTGTTTTTGTTTTTCCTATGTTTTTAAAAAGTTTTAACATCGTTCGATTACATGCGGGTTTTTTTTCTTCGATTTTTAAAGTTTTAATATTGAAACAGGGTTATTTATGCCATTTTTTTCATTCTTTTTTTTATCCATTACGTTCGCTGATTTTTTTGTTTTTGATTTTTCCGATTTTCTTAAGATTTAACATCGTTTGCTTATACGTTCTTTTTCCATCATGTTCACTGGGTTTTCTTTCTGATTTTTTAAGAAGTTTAGCATCGATTTTTTTATTTTATAATATTTAAACAGTGTTATTATTTCGCTTATTCTTTAGTTTCTATTTTGTTTTGATTTCCCCCCAACACCCGGGTAACGCCAGGCACCCCCGCTAGTCTATATATATAGAAGGCAAAACAGCCGCGCACATTTTTGTATGCCAAAAAAAGGCTTTTTTTCGTAGGGGTTCTCGACGACGTTACATTTTTTTAGACCTTTCCTTATACTCCCTAGATTATAATATCTACGATTTGCAAACGGACATCGTTTCTACATTTATTTTGATCGACTTTTAAAAAATTCCGTCCTTTCATGTGTTTGTTGGTCTTTTTCGTATAAATAAAGCGAAACTAATCGAATGCAAAGTAGGCCGCCTGGCTTTCCTGCCAGGAACGTTTTGAAAGCAATTTTTGCGAGGAAACCCTTCATATCAGACAATTATTATTGATTTGAGAGTTCTCCCCTTTTGAGGAGCTTGTTTTCCCCAACATCGTGGGGGAAACAAATAAATGAAACGGTGGAAAGCTTAACTGGCCTCCAGCCAATGTTCATTTCTGCACCTGCGTGATTTTAAGTAAGATGTCACGTTTTCTTTCACTTTTTTTTCCGCCTTCATGTCATGGGTTCGAGCCTGCCTACTAACACATTTTTTTCCAAACATGCGGGCAACACCGGCAGCCCCGCCAGTTTTCTTATAAACAAGAATAATTATTCATAAGATATTTCAGGTACACTTCGTACAAAGCAAATTTAAAACTATTTGGGTTCTTAACGGTTTCAAGATGCAGGATTTTTTCCAACTTAGATTCGTTTAGATGGTTTCTCAATCAGAGGGGGAAGAGCTTTACAAATGAGCTCTTTTAAAGCGGATTTCAGTTTTTTGGGTTGAAACCCCAAAAACTGATTCGCTCGATGCTATGACCAGCGGGCAAGTCCCTATTTTTCACAAAACAAAAAATGTTATCAATTTATGGTTTCCCCTTTTTTCTAGGCAGTATTATCATTTCTCCCTCCATTCTTTCTCTTTTTCCTTTTTCTTTCTTTCCTCCTAAATACTTTTCTCTCTCTTTCTCCTAATACACATTGTTCTTTAATTTTCCTCCCCCTTTTCGCTTTCCTGCGTTCAAGTTATTTTTTATCAAAGCAAACTTTCCTGTAAGGTGGATTTGACACAAGCTACATGGTCTACCCTGATATAATAATAACAACGATAATAACAATGATAAATATAAAAATAATGGTAATAATAATAATACTAACTAGCAGTACCCGTGAAAATTCCACGGTAGTTGAAAACATCAACCCTCACATCAGCAAACACCTTCTCATCGCATAAGCAAACAATTAAAATGAGGCTGTCCTTCAATAGAATGGTCCGTGAAATATTAGTTAAGATCAGATCGTGAATTAAAACAAATTTTTTGTAGAGAAATATGGGAAACTACAGTGAAACATCTAGATATGTTAATATCTTTACTTTATTGAAAAATTAATATTTTCCAGCAAAAACATACTCTATCCTCACTCTGGGCGTATGGGACATCTTTGGCCAAGTGTCAACACCTTACATAACCCTCAGCTCGTAAGCAAGGTAATTTGGTGCTGTCTTGTATATGCAACAGCATTACAGAAACAGCAAAAAAAAAAAAAAAAAAAAAAAAAAAAACAACCCAAAAACGTTAATCAAGATATTTTCTGCTCTCTCTCTCTCTCTCTCTCTCTCTCTCTCTCTCTCTGACTTACTTGTTGTTTCATCAAATACTTTTGCATGCAAAATCCGATCCCGCATTTTGCTAATTCCTACCCTCTGATGAGAAGGAAACTCTGCGGATTAAGGACAATCCACTTATCTAGTGTTTCCTTTTCAGATTAAATATGTTTTTAACTCTTTTTCAAAGTGTTTTTTAACATGTTTTATTAACTGTTTGCTCATATATATATATATATATATATATATATATATATATATATATATATATATATATATATATATACCAACTCGTAAGGTTAAGGCCTAAAACTGCACCGTTTGTTCACTTTCATCAAGATTTGACGTCCCCTGGGAACTTTTGGGGGTAAATGAAGTGGGGGGGGGCAACATATGCTGAAGTTAGTTATTTTTTTTTTATGCCTCGTTCACTGTGCACTCGTGGGGGACCACGCATGCTTCATTTCCTATGAACTCTTAAATTAAACCAAGCAGGTTTAATTTAAGAGTTCATAGGAGGTTCCAATATGGCTTAAACAAATTATATTTACTGCCAAATTTCAGATGGGAACTCGTTAATTTCAGATAAGTATAAATTCTGGAATTTTTGCTGCTGAAAGTAAACTGAAGATCAACTTTCTTTGTAACTCTCGTTTCCATGATTTTGTCCTTTAATCCTCACATTCCATAAACGGTGCTTCTGACAAAAGATGAAGAATCAGTGTTTCTCAGTCGAAATCTAACCTAGCACTTATTGTTGGCTATTTTTTTTTACCTTAAAGTATTTAAAAAATCTTTTTATCTCCTTACATCAAATAACTTTATGCGTTGTCTGGAGTGATTTCTATATAAAAAAACAAAAAACAAAAAAAAACTGGATTGTCGAAGTGCTAAGTACTAAAACGATTTTATATGGTTAAATGGTTAAAATATCCTCAGTGCCATTTCTGCATCGGCCGCCATCGTGAAGAAATGGTTAAAGTGACAGGATCGTTACTTTTTTGTTTTTGCTTTTCCGATTTTCTAAAAAAGTTTTAACATTTTTAATATTTTTTTCGTTCGCTTATTCTTTATGTTCCCTTTTATTATTGTTTAGATTCACCCCTCACCTCACCACACTCCGGGCAACGCCAGATACCCCCGTTAGTAGTAAATAATTGTATATATATATATATATATATATATATATATATATATATATATATATATATATATATATATATATATATATATACACTTGTGCCCGATATTATTCATACCCCTTGGATCTTTGAGATTTCTATAAGAATATTGCTCAAACCAGAAGGTAGACAATATTAAAGGGATTTCAAACAATAAATCAAGCATAAGCATTTAATTTAAACTCAACAAATAAATAAATTATGCAAGTTTGAAACATTATACAAAGAAAAACAATAATGGCACTAGTTCAAAATTATTCATACCTCTCTTACTAATAGTCAATAGCATGCCCTTTATTCTTAATAACTGCCTGTAACCGTTTGGGATATTTATCAACAAGGTTTTATAAGCATCAACACTGATTTCTGACCATTCTTCAATGCAGTAGTTCTCCAAATCCCTCAAATTTCTAGGTTTCCGCTTTTTAACCTCAGTTTTCAATATGTGCCAGAGGTTTTCGATAGGGTGCAGGTCGGGACTCTGGCTAGGCCATTCCAAAACATTAATTTGATTATCCTCAAACCATTTCTTGACTATTCTGGCAGTATGTTTTGGATCATTATCCTGTTGAAGGACCCAGTTTGGTCCTAAATGGAGCTTCTCCGCATCCTGGCTAATGTTTTTCTGGAGTATCTCCAAATATTGCTCCTTCTACATGGTTCCATCTATCTTGATCAAACTACCTGGGCCACTAGCCGAAAAGGAGCCCCAAAACATTAGGCTACCACCACCATGTTTCACCGTGGGTATGGTGTTCTTTGGGTTGTAAGCTTCTCCTTTTTTCATCCAAACGTAAGAAGACTCCATATGGCCAAACAATTCAATTTTTGTTTCGTCAGTCCACAAAATACTTGAGAAAACGGACTCTGGAGAATTCACATGGGTCCTAGCAAACTTTAGACGTGCTGCAATGTGTTTTCCGGTGTGCAATGGAGTCCTTCGTGGTCTTCTTCCTTTCAGACCATTTTCATGCAGAGTCCTTTGCAATGTTTGCCTTGATATTTTTATGCCAGAAGACTCCAGATTTTCTAAAATGTCCTTAGTAGTGGTGGTTGGATTTGCATTAACACTTCTTACAATATTCCTGGTGGCTCTAGCAGACAGTTTCCCTTTCCTTCCTCTACCAATCAAGTTGTTTGTTGTGTGGTGGCTCTGGAATTTTTTGATTATGCTCTGTACTGTTGCTGTAGGGACCTCGAATTTCTTGGAAATTGACTTGTAACCTAAACCATCCTTATGTGAATTCACAATTTTAGTCCTAAGATCATTACTGAGCTCTTTTTTCTTCCTCGTTCTAATAATTTTTATTCTTTTATTGGTTTTCAGTTGATATCATTTTAATTTCTGAAAAATGCAAAAAAACGAAATGAAATTAATCAAAGGTTGTATAAAAGCATTCAAAATAAGAATCAAACAGAAAACAAACAGTCAGAAACTCGATTAATAGTGAAAAAATAAGGGGGTATGATTATTTTTGAACATTGCAGATTTTATAAATAGCTGTATATTTCTTTTATTACAAGTATCCCGAGATTCTAAAATGACGAAAATGATCAGAAGAGGTTTATTAAGAATATGAATCAATATGGACGTAAACAATAAATTCTTACAAAGTTACACCTAATAAACTCAATTTTCAAGGGGGGGGGGTATGAATAATATCGGGCACAAGTGTATATATATATATATATACACACTGAATAAGACCGAAAATTATGTGTTCTTGAAAGAAACGTTTTCTTTCTCTTCAAAAGACTTTTTGTACTCCTACACGTCAACAAATAGGAAATAAATACAGAAAAGATATAAACATTTATATAGTTTTCGTATTTATCACACACACACACACACACACACACACACACACACACACACACACACACACATATATATATATGAGAGAGATGCTCTTGTTTTTATAATTCTTTTAAAAGAAAAATGATGTTCTTATCTAGGGTGTAAATAAGACTTAACAAACTTAACAAACTGAAAAAAAATTCAAGGTATCTATAGGGCGGAACGATAAAATTGTCGCCCTAAAGAAAACAACACTACAGCTTTATTTTAAAACTTTTATTGAAAAAATCAGTTCAGGTAACTTTATTATGTAGTAGGTTATTTATTCAATGTAGCCGCCTTTAGCTTCAATTACCGACTTGATATGGGTTCCAAACTGGAAGTATGCCTTTTCCACAAGCGCCGGCGGGAGTTCATCGAATACTTGGTGGATGGCGACGATTAGGCTGGCTTTCGTGTTGTGGGAGGTCATGTTGGTGATGTTCTCGACGTATGACCAAACGAAGTAGTCCAACGGGTTCATGTCAGGGGGAGGAGGGGGTCAGTGAGAGAAAGGTACAAAGTCATAGCACTCCTTCTGAAAACAAATTTGGGTCTCTTTGTACTTGTGAACCAGCGCCGAGTCCTGTTGCCACTCCCAGGGTCTGCCAGCGGCCACCTGATTGCACCAGGAGATCGCCGCACTCTTCACCACATCCAGGTACACTTTGATGTTGACTTTAAAGCCGACCTTAAAAATGTGAGGTGGCATGATATGGTCCTCACTTGAAACCACGCCAAAGACCATAACCGTGCCCAGAAACTTTGTTTTCATCACTCTGAGTATGTGCCTGTTATTCATAGCAATCCAGCGACGCACTTTGAGGGTGCTGGCAATGGTCCTGTTGTCATAACTTAGATCAGTAGAGAGCATGAGTTGTACGGTGGTGCATCTCCGATCTCGCTTGTTGAACATTCTGTCATTTTCGGACATGATAGGAGACTCCTATCGCTCTTGGGATTTATACAAAACTGGCCAACTAGTAGATGATAAACAACAAAAAAGGAAAACCGGTTTTCATGAAACGGAAATGGAATCATGTCGTCTTTTCTAGGGCGACAATTTTATTGTTACACCCTGTGTTTAGAATTCGACTTAATTAAAATAAAATAAAATACAGAAAAAAATCTTTATGATGTATGTACTCGTCATGGAATGAAGATATCATATTCCAAAAGTCACATAAATTGATCAAGTAGTTATTTTTTTATATAAAAAATATTTCTTTTTTTACTATTTTTAGCGATTTTAAGAGTAAATTGTAGCCATTACAAGGCTAATTCTGATCTCGATAAGTTGAATTAAGTTCTCTGCCCTCTCTCCTTTATTTATAAAAAATGGCGGACGAAACAATAGCATCTCATTTCGTAATAAAATTTGAGTTTTTTAGTTAAAATAAAATACTTGATCAGTTTACGTGATTTTAGGAATATGACCTTTTCATTCCGTGACGGGTACGAATATCATAAAAATGTATCTGTGTTTTCTGTATTTTTCAAAAATTAGGTCGAGTTCCAAATACGAACCAAATACACATTTTGGTAATCATGAAGAAAGAGAGAGACTGTTTCCTCCGTTTAACTATAGGTGGCGTTACTGTCTGTCCACCCAGTTATGGAAGCACAAAACGCCACCTATAGTAAAACGGAGGAAACAGGCTCTCTCTTTCTTCATGATTACCCACATTTTTTTTTTAAAAGTTGCAATAAAATGTGCAAAAAAAAAAAAAAAAAAAAAAATTAAAAAATAAAAATAACAAAATATTTTAGATATGTTAGTAGAGTGATATCGTGAGGAGGAAGTTGAGAGAAGAGTGTCGTATAAGTCGGCCAAATTTAGACATTCTTAAAAGCAAAAAAACGTTAA
The DNA here is from genome assembly GCF_053919585.1 of Euprymna scolopes. Classification (NCBI taxonomy): domain Eukaryota; kingdom Metazoa; phylum Mollusca; class Cephalopoda; order Sepiida; family Sepiolidae; genus Euprymna; species Euprymna scolopes. The sequence goes on from NC_136519.1 coordinate 77,847,701, forward strand.
CGTATTTTGCGGTAGAGGAACTCTGTTTCACCGCTTGCCAATTCCGTGGGCGGAAATCAACGCCTATCCTGAAACTAAAGTGATGTAGAAATTTTTATAGTGGAATATCCGTGATGAAACAACTGCACCGACTGAATTAAGAAAAAGAAATATGCAAGTCCGGAGGTCAACCTAAAAAAAAAAAATAAAAAAATAAAAACACTTTACGATGTATGCAACCGACACGGAAAGAAAATGCCATATTCTAAAAATCACGTAAATTGATCAAGTAATTTTTTTAAACTAAGGAAATTAAATTTTATGAAGAAGTGAGAACTCTGTGTCTTAACTCGCCATATTTAATAAATAAAGTGAGATAATCAGCTTTGTAATGACTACGATTATTGACTATTAAAATCGTTGAAAATTGTAAAACACACTTAAAAAAAAAACCTACGTGATCAATTTACGTGAATTTTGGAATATGGAATTTTCGTTTTGAGATCAGCGCGTTCATCATAAACATTTTTCCTGTATTTTTGGTTTTTACATCAAAAATTTAAAATTAGTTGAATTCTGAACTTTAGTTAGCCAGATTTGTAGCATATCTATACTACATTGATGGTGCATCTCTCTCCACGAGGATGCAACTGAAAACAAAACACTATACCAAGATCCAACATAACTTTCCTCGCATTAAAGTTTACGAGGAATCTATAATATACTTTGCATCATTATTTTTTGTAAATAGGCAGCATCTTTCCACCCTAAAAAAATCCCTTAAAATGACCACTATTACAGGTTTTCAGGAGTGCTGAAAACAAAAAGTATCTTTTAAAATTCCAGGAAACAAGTAGTTTCTAAAATATAAGGAAATTATAGTTTCAAAAAGTGGGGGATCGCTTTCTTATATTAATTTAACGTAAAATGGGCACACCTTTATGGCCACCACTTTTTTTTGGGGGGGAGGGGGGTTCTGATAATTTTTTTAGGGGGGAGGGTATTTGGTAATTGTGGCCTGGTAGACCAACATAAAACCTACCTTAAAAAACTTGCTTTTTTATAGGTTTTTGGGTGTGTTGAAAAATATCGGATTTTCATTTTCTGCAAATAAGTAGTTTCCAGAATATTTTGGACAGGCATTTAAAATTGTCGTAGACTCTTGAAAATCCAGTATATTATTACTATACATCTTATGGGATGACTGACCAGTTTTTATGATTTCAAAGTTAAATAAGCAGCTATAGCAGGAATTGAAACACACCCTACTAAAGCTTGATTGTCACAGCTGGTAAATTTAAAAAATGCAATCAGGACTTGAGGACAGAAGAATGATATGCAATAAAATTCTGTTTTAAACTTTGAAAACCTGCCACAGAAATGTATGGAGTGCTTCAGACTGCTTTTGGACCATCTTGCATGAATCGAGCGTCAGTTTTTGAGTGGCATAAAAGATTCAAGGAAGGCAGGAAGTCTGTGAGGGAAGATAAGAGGTGTGGGAGGAGTAAGGAAGTCAGAACACCCAAGTTGATTGGCCAAAAAGAATTTCATGGCTAAGGACCGTCGTGTGTCTATAAAGACGATGTTCAAAGTCGATCTCAGTGTGGGAACTGTACACACAATTATTTGCGAGGAACTGAAGATGCGGAAGATTTGTGCAAAGTTTGTCCCAAAGATGCTCCATTCTTGTCACAGACTATGTGACCAAGATGGGCATGAAGACAGTTCCTTACCTCCACTATAGTCCATACCTAGCTTCCCGTGATTTTTGGTTATTCCCTATACTCAAGGAAAACCTTAGTGGCTGTCATTATGAGACAATTGAAGAGATGAAAGACACTGTGACAAGGGTCATTGACACATCTACACAAGAGGACTCCAGAAGTTGCTGGAACAGTACAACAAGTGCATTGCAGCCAAAGGAGATTACTTCATAAGGTGACTAGAGTTTCATGTGTGTACTATCAATAGAAGTGCCCATAGGAAAAAAGTCTAGAAACTTATTGAAAACACCCCCTATTTGAAAATTATTGAAATCTTACGATATTGTCATAGCTCCAGTATACAGACTTTCACAAAAATGCTTGACTAGCTACAACTATGTTTTTATTTAATTATTTGAACTATTATCGTCATCTTCTTCAAGAAGATGAGGATAATAGTTCAAATAATTCAATAAAAAAACAAATTCACTCATCTCCCAAATAATTCCAAAAATTAATTCAATGATATAGCTGCAACTACTATCAACAATTTCCCCTATTTCTCTATCTGTGCCTAAATTTAAATGTAGATTCCATGAACAAAGCTTCTTTCCTAGAACACTGTCCTACTGGTCTGCTTCTCAGCCAACTACAATATCGTAGCCTTCAAGTCCTATGTAAACAAGTTCTTGTTGAACCGTCCCCTTAAATAAGTAAATTCTACCCAATTTACACCATTAACGATTACTGCACTAACATGTTAAATTCAGTAACCCTTATTCTCGAGTGTCCTTTGGGCCTTGATAAGTGGTGACTCCATTGTAAAAAAAAAAAAAAAAAATCTATTGAAGAATATTTCTGAAAAATTTGACTTTAATTTGTCGGCACAAACAAAACTCTTGTAGGTGACTATGAAAATTTACCTCAATTGTCCCTACCCAATTAAACTCACATGAAAAAAAAATATAAAATGAAAACAAAAATAAAAAAATCGAATTCTGAAAATTAATCATAATTTTTTGGAAGTTTTTGGGTGTGTTGAAAACGAATATTGCATTTTCATTTTCACCAAATAAGTAGTTTTCCGGATATTAAGCAATGTAACTCTTTATGTATTAAATTTTTATTTATTTTATTTTTATTTATTTATTCACTTTGTTTATTTATTTCTCTTTTTGCTTTTACCAACTGTGTATACCTTCTCTTTAAATGTATTTATTTAATGCATTTTAATTACATATGCGTAAAAATGGTCTCTAACACTTAGTCCCACGCGAGCCGTTTTTAAGGTCAGAAGAACTCTACTCGAAAACGAATAGCCTATGCAAGAATATAGAAGAGCTAGGACCACCTTTCTTTCTACTATAGAAGACAGAAGATTAACCTAAATATAAAAAAAAAAAAAAAAAAAATAAAGAATAAAATAAAAAAATAAAAAAGTAAAATTACCATACACATGTGCGCACTATAAACTATAAATAGATATAAAATCCGGGAAAGGAAGTGAAATCGTCACACTAACAGGGTTCGCTCGCTGACAGACGCGAAAATTTTGAAAATGGGCAAACAATATAAGCTAAGTTAATTTAACAAATCCTAAATATTACCAAAATGGCAACTGCTTTTTTTTTTTTTTTTTTTTTTTTTTTTCTAAATTTTGACTAATGTATTTTAACTATATGCGCATATATTGTCTTTAACTCTTTGCTTCCATGCGAGTCGTTTCTTACTTTATTTTTATTTATTTATTCACTTTGTTTATTTATTTCTCTTTTTGCTTTTACCAACTGTGTATACCTTCTCTTTAAATGTATTTATTTAATGCATTTTAATTACATATGCGTAAAAATGGTCTCTAACACTTAGTCCCACGCGAGCCGTTTTTAAGGTCAGAAGAACTCTACTCGAAAACGAATAGCCTATGCAAGAATATAGAAGAGCTAGGACCACCTTTCTTTCTACTATAGAAGACAGAACTTTATTTAAGTAGTATACTTAATATATGCAATCACCGTACGCTTGCTTGTATGTAAGTGTCCTCCATGATACCCATACCATACCAAACCACTGCACGTGGCTCATAATTTGACTGGCACTATATTTTTAACTGCAATATACATAATCCCAGCTGTGATACTAGGGCTAATTTTCTGAATAGATGCAACACTCTGCGCCTGACCTTAATGACTACAATTCCAAATCCCAACGAATTAGCTGTCCCTATAACTGGGAGGGAAAAACCTAATAGCTAGCTACGAAATCCTATACATTTTACCTCCAAGACGATTGCGTTTGTCTTACCTGCATGCATAAAAAAAAAAAAAAAAAAAAAAAAATTTCCTCCCTTCTTCAGACTAAACCTTACCTGTAACTCAAAAATCCTAATGGAAATCCATCTGTAAATAAATAACCCCTCTTCTCTTGAATGCTAACAATCTACTCCTTCCAACCTATCCGCCACTAAACTCCCACATTGCTCCGCATCTGTAGTTAAATCGCTAACTTCCAGCCCCTAATCCCTCACATGCAAACTGTTTTAATAACCATCACTAAACATCTATACATTTCTACCTCTAAGGCATGCATTACAGCTCATTCCTATCCAGTGAGGGACTTAACAGCCTATGCACACAAAGGCAGGTACTTAACAGCCAAAGTACCCAGAAACAAAGCGATATGCACTACACAACTGTCTCGAGTTTTGCAACGATTAATTACGTTATTGAAACGACACTCCTTGTTATGCAAAACGCCCCATGACTCTTACTAAAAAATACCTACAACTCCAACTCTATTCGCACCTACTGAAAACCTGCCCATATATATCTATTCACCTAATTACGCATGACTCAATACTTGCTGTCTTATCCATGCTATATTGCACTTACATCTTAACCCTCCTATCATCTAAAATAGCTCGGGCACAACTCGTAGCTCAATTCTTAATACCTACTCATACTGTAACACTATACTAGACCTAAGCTAACATTAATAAAATAAAAAAAAAGGGTACGACTAAAATCACATTATCTCCTCCCTAACAAGCCCTCTTACAAACATAGACGCTTACACTGCATGAACTTCACCCACCCCCTTTATCCATTAACAAGTAAATAGCATGTCCCTAAATCACTTTGAGGAGTGTAACTAATCAGTAGATATAATCCCCCACAAACTAACCCAGTAACACTAACAACGCGGGGTCGCAGAAATACCTGGATTAGAACCTAGGCGCGGAGAAAACCCTCTCAGGGCTGACGGACCCAGTAGGTCTTCCCAGATCATCCGTCTAGGAGAAGGAAAACTCTGAAACTAAACCAAAGGGGAGAGAGGCCTCTTCAGTCTTGGATGACAACCTTCCTAGAGCTGGTGACTCAAACAAATTCACCGGTTTGCAAACCTAAATTGCTTAAGGAGTAGATAGGCTCTGTCTATCGCCCGGCTTCCATACTCCTTCTTTGCCTATTAGTCAAGCGCAGAGACACTATCTCAGTGATTCAACAGAAACACCCAGTGGTAGATCTTGTTTCCTGGCTAGGGCAATGAACGCCATTCTTCCCCATTCCCAGCATGCCCCACCCCTAAAACTGAACATTTGGGAGTGCTTGAGTATAAGATATGCCTGAGCGGTTAGATTGGGTTGACCTTCTTCTAAAGGGTTGAGGGTACCGGATTGACAGTTCCTGGCTGCTGTTCCTGACTGGTAGTACAGGAGCCCTAACTCTTTGGTAGCGCTTAGAGCGGCTGCTCCATCAACAGTTGAATAATATCGGGTTGTTTGCAGTGCCATGACGCGCATGGAAAGGGACCCTGCACTCATCCCCGGTGGGCTTTCCTGAGGCCACAATCCTAATTGGAGAAAGGTCAGCTGATGGTCTACTTGTGATGCATGTCTGAAGCTCCGCATAACCTCTTGTTTAGCTCCCCCTTACCGAAACTCTTAAAAAAAATATGACGACAGTACAATCTAAAAATAAGCTTAAACCAGGATTAAGACAAACAAATTCAACTTGCCTCCTCCCTTGAGGCTCTCATTCACAAATATCCGTGGGCTTAGAACTAACTTAGCTGATGTTGAAGCATTTCTCTTAACAAATACCCCGGATATCTTAGCACTAAGTGAGACTAACCTACACTCCTCCATTCCCTCTAACCACTTTAACATGCCTGGATATCTCCCACTCTGCCGTAAGGACTCTGACAGACATATGCACGGACTTGGAGTTTACATTCGTAATACCCTTCCCTTGACTAGAGAAACAAACCTAGAAACAGATGATCAAGCCTTTATGTGCTTTAGACTAAACGTGCAACACAGTATTAGCTACTATTATTTTCTCTACCGCTCTCCCTCGACTCAGGACTGCTCCATAATAAACAAAGTATCTGACAGCATAGACACGGCACTGTCCCTCGACACTAGCGCACAAATACATGTGTTTGGTGACTTTAATGTCCACCACAAAAACTGGCTTGGATTCTCTACTCACACAGATGCAGCGGGCAGCACAACCCATAGCTTCGCTATATCTCACTCCCTATCACAAATTGTTACGTTTCCAACCCGTTTCCCTGACCAGGAGGAACAACACGCATCACTTCTAGATCTGTTTTTGACCACAGTTCCCGATGACTGCATAGCGAAGGCCCACAGCCCACTCTGGAACGCTGATCATGCAGTGATAATGGTTGAAATCGCCCTAAACTCTAGACCCAAAACTGAAGAGCCAGTGCTCAAAACAACGAGATATTATAATAAGGCTGACTGGGAAGCCATCAGGGAACTAATTAGAGATGCTCCATGGAAAAATATTTTCTCTCTCCCTGCTGAACAGTGTGCAAACGAGACCACTGACTGGTTCAAAACTGCAATCGAAGCGCATGTTCCCATGCGGAAATTTTATAGTAAGCCCCACTCTCCCCAATGGTTTACGTCGACTTGTGCAACTGCCATTACTCAAAAGCAGCATGCATACCGTAGGTTTAACCGACATAAGTCCAGTTCAAACAGACTGAAGTATATAGAAGCTAGAAATAACGTTAAGAAAGAAATAGCGACAGCTAAGAGAGAATTTACGGAAACCACTAAAAAGCGCATCGAAGCACAAAAACTAGGAACTCGAGACTTCTGGAAAATCTACAACAGTGTAGTAAATAATGGGCAATCAACAATTCCCCCACTAACCAACAATCACGAGGTTGTCTCCTCAGCAACCGACAAGGCTAACATGCTTGCCAGTCGGTTTGCCTCAAACTCCACACTGGACCCTTCCAACCACCCCCTACCTGACTTTCCTATGCGGACAGACGCCACACTAGACGATCTGAAAACCATCCCTGCTCAGGTGCATGCTATCATAAAAAACCTTGACACCTCAAAAGCATGTGGACCCGATCTTATCCCAGCTGTGCTATTAAAAAAGTGCTCAGCCGAAGTAGCTCCAGTTCTCTCCAAACTCTACAACAAATGTCTTAATGAAGCTTGCTTTCCGGGCTGTTGGAAAACTGCTTCTGTTGTACCAGTATTCAAGAATTCTGGCGAAAGGACAGACCCATCAAATTATCGCCCCATTAGCCTCCTCCCACTTTTTGCCAAAATATTTGAGACCATAATTAACCATGCTCTAGTCCATCATCTTACAGATGCTAAACTACTGACTGACAAACAATATGGATTTAGACAAGCCCGTTCCACAGCAGACATCCTCATCGTGATCTCTGAACGTATATACCAATCACTGGACAAAGCGGGGGAAGGCAGAGCGGTAGCTCTAGATATATCTAAGGCTTTTGACAGGGTATGGCATGAGGGTCTCCTCAGTAAAATCAGATCATACGGTATCACTGGTAGAATACTTAACATAATTAAATCCTTCTTAGATAAGAGAAAAATCCAGGTAGTCCTCGACGGTCGCACATCTAAACAATATGATATAAATGCGGGAGTGCCCCAGGGTTCTATCCTTGGACCTCTATTGTTCCTGATATTCATAAATGACCTCCCCGACAACATTGCCTCTGAGATGGGTATATATGCTGATGACACTACACTCTATGGCAGACACGACAGGAAGACGAATGAACACATTTCTAAAGAAATGGCAGAAACACTAGAGGAAGACCTCCAATCTGTAGTGGAATGGGGACAAAAGTGGTTGGTCGCGTTCAATGCTGCCAAGACTAAACTAGTTTCATTCAATAATTACAAGAAACCCTCTCTACCACCAATAGCAATGGCCAACGACTCTTTATCTGAGAGTCCATCTTTCAAACTCCTTGGCCTAACGTTCACAGGAAACATGAGTTGGAACAATTACATTGAAGGCATTGCCAGGGCCGCTGCAAGAAAGGTAGGCTCTCTCTACCGTGCTAGAAAACTACTAACACCCGAAAGTATTCTGTACCTCTATAAGGCCACCATTCGCCCATGTATGGAGTATTGCTGCCACATCTGGGCTGGTGCATCTGCTACTAGTCTCTCGCTCCTTGACAAGGTTCAAAAGAGAGTCGCAAATCTGATAGGCCCTGAACTGGCATCTAAGCTTCAGCCTCTGTCCCATCGACGAAATGTTGCATCCCTCTGCCTGTTCTACAAGTATTTTAGTGGTGAATGCTCTGATGAACTGCAATCACTTGTGCCCCCACGACGCGAGCACCCTCGACAAACCCGACAGGCTACTAGATCCCACCCCCACACTGTAGAGGTCCCTAGATGTAAAAGATCTTTTTACTCCAATAGTTTCTTCCCCAGAACCGCAAGACTCTGGAATTCCATTCCAGGTCCCTGCTTCCCCAACAGTACTGACGTGCAGAAGTTCAAGTGTAACGTGAACCGACACCTTGCTGCCCAAATCCCTACATAGTACCCCAGTAGTTGTTGCCCCTGATAGTAGCCCCCTACACCAAAGTGGCAATTTGCCTTGTTTGGGGTGAAAATGTAATAAAAAAAAAAAAAAAAAAAAATGCTAGCCATTGTTGTACTCACAAGTGCAGGCATATTTCTTATTTTATACTTATTTGCGGAAAATTCAAATGCGATATTCGTTTTCAGCATACACCAAAACCACTAGAAAACAGGTTTTTAAGGTAGGTTTTGTGTTGGTCTACCAGACCACAAGTACCAATTTTATGTTAAATTGTGCTGATTTTAACTTGATTCACCCATACAACAAAAAACGGTGGTAATAAAGTGAGTGCTCATTTTACGTTAAATTGATATAGAAAAGTGATCCCCCACTATTTGAGACTATAATTTCTTTAATATCTTGGAAATTAAAATTTTTTCATATCTTGGAAACTATAATTTCTTCATATCTTGGAAACTACTTCTTTCCTGCAATTTTAAACATTACTTTCGTTTTAAGCAACCCTGAAAACCTTTACTAGTGTTAATTTTAAAGTAATTTTTGAGGGCGCACCTTTACCGTATTTTTTTTTCTGGTGCAACATATTATGTTGGTTAATAAATACTTATACGAGATGCTTTCAATAAGTTTCCAGAATTTTTTTAAATTGTCATAGACTCTTGGAAATCCAGTATGTTATTGCTATACATCTTATGAGATGACTGGCCAATTTTTATGGTTTTAAGGTTAAATAAACAGCTACAGCAGGAATTGAAATACACCCTACTAAAGCCTGATTGTCACAGCTGGTAAATTTCAAAAATGCAATCAGGGCTTGAGGACAGAAGAATGATATGCAATAAAATTTTGTTTTAAACTGGGAAAAAATTCCACAGAAACGTATGGAGTGCTTCAGACTGCTTTTGGACCATCTTGCATGAATTGAGCATCAGTGATACGACATGGCTTCAATAAGTTTCCAGACTTTTTTGTACAGGCATTTAAAATTGTCGTAGACGCTTGAAACTCCAGTATATTATTACTATACATATGAGATGACTGACCAATTTTTATGATTGCAATGCTAATGGGCCTATATTGTTGCCAATGAAATCTCACGTCAAATATGACCTTGATTTTGAACTTTGATCCTGACCTTATGATATTTGAATCATTACTTGAAATTAAATAATGTTTACCTCAGCTGCTGTTTAATTAGGGATTCAGATCAATTAAGTGAATGAGCTAATGAAAATAGTTATATTGCTCTGAGTACAAACGCAGCGTTGCTATTATATTTGGAGCAGGCTACCATTTATGATCAGGAAAAAATAGGTAGCCAGATATTTATATTAGGCGTGAAGAATGATATTTGCAGAGCAAAGTTGCTTGTTGAGAGAAAATGAATGACTAATCCATTCTACAAATAAAACAACAGTTACTTTTTTCAAACTTACAGATATTAACATTATTTTTATGGAAATCGCACCAGACAAGGCATAAAGCCAAGTGATGTAAAGGTGTAAAAAAAACCTAAAAAAACCCCGGAAGATTATCACAAAGAAGGGGGTTGCAGTTCTTGGAAAAAAGCTACTTGAATAGGAAGCTGTATTACAATGGTATCGAAATAGGAAATTGATGAAGACTACGAACAAGCTGGAACAAAGGAAGCAGGGGATCGATGAGACAGTTCTAAAGGACACATGCCATATTGGTATTTATGAAAAACAAACTGTCTTACCAATGTGCTTACCGTGGCTATGACGTCACGGGCGGTCGAAATAATGCCTTTTATCTGACATCATGGACGCAAGGGTTGAATGACTTGCAAAAAATGTCAGCAAAAAAAAAAAAGTGCCTAGTTGAGAGTGAAGGAATTAATGTTTTGGGCCAATTTTTCGATATTTGTCGTCCGAAGGGTCGAGCTTCAAAATGATACCAATCTCGTGAAAATTTGCTGTCTTTATCAAAAGTTTTTGTGAAACATACAAACAAACATACATACATACTAGTGTTGGGACAATTAATCGGAATTGGAATCTGGAATCGGAAAGATCGGAAGATTTGAGGATATCGGAATCGGTAAAAAAAAAGAAAAACTGATGCCTATTTTCTGATGCCAAAACGATTCTTTTAATTGTCTTTTTTTATTTGATTTTGTTTAAAGTAAAATATTTCATTGCTGGTAATAATGATAAAATAATAAATATTTATTGATTTTAAAATACCAGTAAAGTTAAAATCGATAGATCATCATCCACAAGTGTAATTTTTCACGTTTAGGAAAATATCTGCATATTAAACATTTGTTTTTACGAAAATCGGAAAAATAACAACTCTATAGTTAAATATTTGCAGATTTAAAAGAATCAGAATCGGAATCGGTAATTGTACCGGAATTGGGAATTTAGCACGGAATCGGTAATTGTATCGGAATCGGGGAAAATATTGGAATCGTCCCATCATTAATACATACATACATTTAAACAGACAGGTGAGATTTATACTATAGAAGACAGGAATAAAACAATTAATGTTTCAAACTTGCAGACATTAATAAATCATTCTCCTCCTCCTCCTCCTCCTCCTCCTCGGCATCATCATCGCCGTCATCATCATAATCGTCATCGATTTCACGTCCGTTTTACATGCATGTGCTTGGACGGCTTTTAAAAATTGGCTTCCAAAACAACCTATCTCTCGCCAGCTACTTTTCCATCCATCTTTCTCTCTCATGTCCAGCTTTATCTTCTTTGCCGTTACCATGCCAACTAATCTCATTATGTCAACTCTTCTCCATCTACTTACTCCAAAACTCTCACCTCTTCTTTCGAAGTGGCCATACCATCAAAGTTTCCTGTTTCTGCACACATCTCCCGGTACTGTCCAGATTTAATCTTGCTCTGAGGTCATCAGATCTATGTCAATGAGCTTGAAGCCTGTCAGTCTTAACCTTTCGACTCCTCATGTACCAACTTGATGCCATCAAGTTGGTCGGGCCAGATTTGCTTTATCCGTGTAGATTGCATATAACATTAACGTCCAAGTCTGACATCTAGGATTCCAAGATGTTTGACTCCACAACTCTAGACCTTAGTCATTTAAAAAACAAAAATTTTTTTTTTTTTTATGGAAATCGCTCCAGACAAAGCATGTAGCCACTTGACTTAAGGAACTACCAAGAACAAAAGAAGATTATCGCAAAGACAGGGGATGCCTACTGACCTTAGTAATGAAAAGACCAAGGCTATAGGTAGGAGGAAAACAGTCAGCAGGAAGAGAGTTCCACACACTTATTTTTTTTTTTTACAAAAGAAATCATCATTTATCAAGACCCAGGGGCTACTCGAGGATAAAAGTTAAAGAGTGTACATTGGTCCAAAGGACAATATCTTAATAATCGTTAGAAGTGTAAATTTGGTAAAATTGGATTACTTAAGGAGAACGGCTTATCGAGAACTTGTTTACATTGGACTTGAAGACGGCCATATTGTAGTCAGCTGGAAAGCAGGTAAACGGAAGAGAGTTTGGAAATGGAAGAGGTGTGCAGTTCTAAAAAAGAAGCTTTGTTCATGGAATCTACATTTAGGTTTAGGCACAGATAAAGAGTGGGGGACATTATTGAGAGTGTTTTCAGCAGTTCTTGTAAAAAAAGTTATTAGAATAGGGAGCTGTATTACAATGAGGTATCAAAACAGCGAATCGAAGACCACTAGGCTAACGAGTCAAACGAGCTGGAACAAATGAAGCAGGGACTAGATCAGACAATTCTGGAGAACACATCCCATAATAGTATCTATGTCCATCTTTAAGACTCTCATTAAACGGCCATCGTATCTTTCTCTCATCATTTCTTTCTATGCAAAGTTGTTTGTTGATCTGCTCTAGAAATAAAACAACAACTGATTTTTTTTTTCAAACTCACAGATATTAAAATTTCTTTTTATGGAAATCGCTCCAGACAAAGCATGAAGCCATTTGATGTAAAGAGCTAAAGAGAATGAAAGATTATTATCCTTAAGAGACCAAGAAGTAAGAGTCCCACGAGCCTGCAGTTTGTAGAAAAAAAAAAAGTTACTGGAATAGGAAGCTATTTTACAATGGGGTGTCAGAACAGCGAATTGTTGGAGACCACTAGACCAACGCATCAAACGAGCTGCAACAAAGGAAGCTGGAAATAGATCAGACAATTCTGAAGAACACCTGCTATAATCTCCACTCTTATATAAAAGTCACTTTCAAGTACGTCTAATTGAACAAAACATATCTAAGAACTAGTGTTGGGGCGATTAATCAGAATCGGGAATAAAAAAAAATCAGAACTTTTTGAAGTATCGGAATCGGAATCGGAAAAATTTGTGCTTATTTTCCGATGCCAAAACTGATTCTTTTAATTGGCTTTTTTTATTTGATTTTTTTTCTACTGCTGATAGTAATTCTAAAAAAATGAATATTTATTGATTTTAAATTATTAGTAAAACTAAAATTGATAGATCATCTATAAACTGTTTTTGACTGCTAATGGGGGTAGTTATTTATTTGCCGCCCACCTCGGCAAAATGTGGCACAAGGCTGGAAAGTGGGGATCCAGCAGGCTCCCCTAAAGGAGGGGCACTCCTGCAATTTTAAAAATTGCCTGAGTAACCCCGTCGGCATTTCCCGGTAGGAGCGCCTTAGGCAGTAAGCAATGAACTTACTCCACTGGAAAGCCCAGTGGCAAGGCCTGGGAGGGTGGACCTCCTAGGTATTACCCAAGGTGCATACCTCAGTCCAACAGGTGCTGGGCCGGTTCCCGGCCCCTCACCTGTTGGGCTGAGTGTCAAGTGACGAATCATTGACTTGTACTACCCTGTCTCCCTGCAGCCGAAGCCGCTAGGAGACCTTCCCCATCAGACGAGTGATGGAGGTATATATTCAAATGCTGCCCACATCAGCATTATGTGGCACAAGGCCGGAAAGTGGGAACCCCGCAGGCTCCCCTAAAGAAGGGGCACTCCTGCAATTTTAAAAATTGCCTGAGTAACCCTGTCGGCATTCCCCGGTCGGGGCGCCTCAGGCAGCAAGCAATAAACTTGCCCCACCGGAAAGCCCGGTGGCAAGGCCTGGGAGAGTGGACCTCCTAGGTATTACCCAGGCGGAGTACCTCAGTCCAACAGGTGCTGGGCCCCTCACCTGTTGGGCTGAGTGTCAAGTGACGAATCCTTGACTTGCACTACCCTGTCTCCCTGCAGCCGAAGCCGCTGGGAGACCTTCCCCATCAGACGAAGTGGTGGAGGTATGACACCAATGATTTCGCCGATCGTTTTTATAACCACTGGTTGTGGTAATCAACCAATGAAAATGTTCCAAAGTTACTATAAAAATTGTCGAATTTTGGATTCAATTAGTTCGCCGTTTGCTATGTCACGAGCTGCATTTGATTCTTAGCCGCCATCTTTTACTTCACACTCAGTATCGAGACTGCACTCTGTTCAATATAATGTCTCAACAGTTAACATCATCCCTCACAAGTGTATTGCTACGTTTGAGAAAAGATCGGCACATTTAATATGTGTTTTTACGGTAATCGTGAAAAATAACAACTTTATAGTTACATATTTAGATATTTATAAAGAAAAGAATCAGAATCAGTAATTGTATCAGAATCGGGAATTTAATACAGAATCGGTAATTGTATCGAAATCGGAAAAAAACTATTGGAATCATCTCATCCCTACTAAGAACACTTCCTCATAGGTTCCGAAACTGTTGAGCCTATCTTTTGCAAATTTCATACAAAGGTAATTTTATATGTCTGGCAGTGTTCTTAGATATGTTTTGTACAGAAACTCATCCAAAAAGTATCGAAAATTGAAAAAATCCAAAAAATAGTCTTTTCTCTCTTATAGATGAAAAAAAAAAAGAAGAATTTTTATAGAGGAATATTTTACATTACACAGACCAAGAGAAACAATAAAATCTAAGCAAATCATTTTCTTCTTAAAAAAAAAAAAAACACCCAGATTTATTGTCATCTTGAGATATAGTTCAGAGGTAGAGCATTTGACTAAAGTCCAAGCCCGGGTGTACCTCACCATTTTATTTAAATTTTTTTCTTATTAATGAATTCAATTTACGAAAAAAGAAGTACAATTTAAAATCACCACAAATCATTTCTTCCCTTTCATATTTTAAAACTAAGCATCAATCAGAAATGACTTTTCCAGGGCATTTATCGTCAAGCCCAAATATCAGCTGACGCGATATTGTAAACAAACACAGACGGAATTTGATGAACGACATTATCATTATTAGTTTTTTCATTCTTCTCTACAAATTAGTCCATGGGGTAAATTATTCCTCATAATATATAATAATCAATAGCGGCCCGATTCTATTGATTATTATATATTAAGCAAGCTGCATAAAGTAAAATATCATGCTTTAGCGTATTGTATGACCAGGCAATGCTGGGTGTCCAGCTAGTAGCAATTAAAAATAAATAAATAAAAAATTCTGCTAATAAGAATTAACCAAAATGTCTTTTGAATGATTAACAATTTTAGTATGTGTAATGTTTATCGTTTAACTTGTGTGTTTGTTTTATCTTACGACTAGGATTTTTACAGGGGAATGTTTTAAGTTGCGCCGGTCGGTGTTACGTAAAGTGTTCCCCTGTAAAAATTCTTCCATTTTCTCTATAACAGAAAAAAATACTATGTTTAAGATCGTCAAGCCCAAAATATCAACTGATGTGATATTGTACAACAAACATAGATGGAATTTGATGAACGACATTATCATTAATACTTTTTATTTTGCCATTTTTCTCTGAAGAGAGGTAATGCAATCTTGAGGAGGCTCCATGTTTTGACAAGCTTCTAGGTATGACCTTTACTCCTGATCTGAGATGGAATACGTACATCAAATCTGTTGCCAAGGTTACTGGAAAAATGGTGGGATCATTCTACCACTCGAGTAGATATCTCACTGCTGATGCAACTCTCTACCTGTATAAGAGCCAAGTATGTCCAATGATGGAGTACTGTTGCCACATCTAAGCAGGAGCTCCTAGAAGCAGCTTATCCTGCCTTGACAGAGTTCAAAATAGATTTTGTAGCTTAGTGGGGGATGCCCTTTTCTCTTCCCTGCAACCTCTTTCCCACAGAAGAGATGTTGCGAGCCTGTCTCTGCTTTATCGTTTTTTTTTATGGCAAGTGGTTGTCTGAGCTACAATCTGTGATCTGCCCTGAACTGACTTTCATGAAAAACACTCGTCTAGCTGAAACCACTATCAATAATTTCTCTGACTCTTTATCTGTGCCTACACCTAAACGTAGATTTCATGAACAAAGCTTCTTTCTTAAAACTGCACACCTGTAGAACTCTGTTCCGTTTGCCTGCTTTCCAGTTGACTACAATTTGGGCATCTTCAAGTCCAACGTAAACAAATTCTTGATGAGCCATTACTCTTAAGTAATCCAATTTACCAAATTTCCACTACTAACGATTACTATGACATGTTCCCATTGACTACTGTACACGCATTAACCCTTATCCTCGAGTGGTTTCTTAGCCTTGATAATTGGTGACTCCTTTGTAAAAAATGTCTATTGAGTCAAGAAGCCACCTGAGGATGAGGGTTAATAACATGGATTAGTTGTCATTTGAATGATGAAGAATATTACGAGAGGAAAATGTTGAATCGAATGAACAAAATTTTGTGACTTATGAGCACGTTTTATGGTAAGTCTTTGTTGGCATTGGATTTGAAGACGACCATGTTGTAGTCTTCAGGGAAACAGTCCCATGGTAATGTGGTAAACAGATGGGGAAGCCCTTGCAAAGTAATACGGTTCATCAAAATTCTACCTGTCACTAGTCACAGAGAAGAAGAAAGGAAAAGCTATTTTTCTGTTGTGGTAATAAGACCAGTTCTTGCTGTGAATGTCTTAAAAAGAGATACCAGAAATTGAAGCTTAGTCAATCACCTTTAACGGAAATAAAGATGGAGTAAAAAACAACTAGCAACGTATCAAGCACATAGAAAAAGAGGGAAAAAGTGTTTTTCTATTGTGGTATCAAGACGAGTTCTTGTGAATATCTTTCAAGAGGAACTAGAGACTGGAGTTTAGTCAATCACCTTTCATGGAAATAAAGATGGAGCAGAGAGAGACTAGCAACGTTTCAGATACATGAAAGAAGAAAGGAAAGTGTTTTTCTGTTGTGGTAACAAGACGAGTTCTTGCTGTGAATGTCTGAAAAGAAGAAACCAGAAATTGGAGCTTAGTCAATTACCTGTCATGGAAATAAAGATGGAGCAGAGAGAGACTAGCAGCGTAACTTCTCTGAGAAAGGAGCTGTATGGAACCTAATTTTTCTTTCCGCTAACCTTTACTCAATTTTCGTAACATTGGTTTCCTCGATTATTATCTAGAATTAGATAGAGGAACCAACGTGTAGGTTGCCAACATCCATAACGACGGTGTGCACCTAACCACCGCCACATCCCAAACTAATCCATCCTGAAATTATTGATTATTGCTATCATTGATTTTTCATTTCATTCTTCTTATTATTAAAACAATTTTTTTCCTTTTTCTACCCCGAACAAGCGATATTGTAACTTGGACATAAGCAGCTACTATTTGGGTTTGTGTACTGTGGAGAGTTGAGCAGCGAGATGTTTGTTCACATTACATTAAAACTTCTGCAGGTTAAGACAGAAAAATTCTTGTTTTTCTCACTGCCTTAACCTGCAGAAATTTAAATGTAATGTGAACAAACATCTCGCTGCTCAACTCCCCACAGTACACAAACCCAAATAGTAGCCACTTAGGTGGTGATTTCCAAAGTATAACAATCCTACTTTGACAGAGATCAAAATAGACTTCGTAGCTTAGTGGGGGATGCCCTTTTCTCTTCCCTGCAACCTCTTTCCCACAGAAGAGATGTTGCGAGCCTGTCTTAGCTTTATTGTTATTTTCATGGCAATTGCTCGTCTGAGCTTCAATCTATGGTCCCCCCTTGCAAACTTTCACGAAAAACACTCGTCTAGCCAAAACCACTATCAATAATTTCCCACACTCTTTATCTGTTCCTATGCCTAAACGTAGATTCCATGAACAAAGTTTCTTTCTTAGAACTCTCTTCCAGCTGACTACAATATGGTTGTCTTCAAGTCTAACGTAAACAAGTTCTTGATGAACCGTCCCCCTAAGTAATCCGATTTACAAAATTTCCACTACTTATGTTTACTACGCTATAATCACATTGACTAATGTATACCCATTAATCCTTATCCTCGAGTGGCCTCCGGGCCTTGATAAGTGGTGATTCCTGTGTAAAAAAAAAAAAAGTCTGGAGTCGGTGATTTCCTAAGTATAACAGTCTGGAGGAAGAAAATTTTAGCGTAGAAGGTTTTCCAGCATTTAGGAACCTTAACAGTGAGGGCGGGGGGAGGGGTCGACTTTTGCTGCTAGTCAGGTTAGTTGGGAGTATGCCCGCCAAGGCGGCGCATGTGCTATGAGTTTATCAGAGCACATTCCATTAAAGTACTAATAAAACAGGCACAGGGGTCCAACTTTGTGGTGGTGATGGGACAGAGGTTGGAGCTTGGCTGATGGTGAAGAACTTATTAGACCTGAGACACCTTTTTCGGGCTCTCTCTGAGAGCGAGAAACTAGTGGTAGATTCACCAGCCAAGATGTGGCAACAATATTCCATGTACGGACAAATTGTGACTTTGTAAAAGATATAGGATGCTTCCTGGTGTGAGTAATTTTCTAGCATGGTAGAGGGAGGCCACCTTCTTTACAACAGCCTTGACAATGTGTTCAACATATTGCATACGTGTATGCAACGGCTTAATGAAGCAAATGCACCTTAATATGTATTCACAAAATAGGTCCTATATATGACCTTAAACCAGCTTGCGAGCTTTGGGGAGTGTGGAGCCACCCTTTAATTGCCATTGCTCCCAGGTCCACTCTGACCCGGAGTGGTAGTACCTGTTAGGGTCCCAACTATGGGTTAAATAGAAACCGACTTGAAAACAACAAATATATTCTATTAAAAAAATTTGTTTCAAAATCTTTGGATTCGGCATTAAATAACCTGAAAAAGGTTGATATGCCGTAAAACAAAAAACAACCAACCAACGTATTCACAAAATAGTAATTATTTGCACCTGGAAGACGCATATGATTGCTAGTATGAATTATTCATTTAATTAGGTCATAGCAAATGCATCTATGAAATTCTTGCAATGTTATTAAGATAGGAATTCGACGCTGATGTGAATATGTGGCACATCAAGAAAAAAAACAAGTCTGTTTTGCTTAAGTATATATAGTGGACACCAATTGCTACCAAACCATAATTATTTTTTTTTCAGAACAATTATTTTAAAACTTTTATCTTTTTTTTTTGGCGGGGGGGGGGGAGGGTGGAGGCCTAGAAATTAAGGATACGAATTGTATTTAATCTATACAATGATTGCAAAGGAACTCTCTATTATTTAGTGCGCGTTATTTCATTACTGACGCGAGTGCTCCCCCCCCCTCCCCGGCGTTGCCCGGTCGTAAAACACGCTTAAATATAATATTTTAATTTATGCAGATTGCGTATTCATTATTACAGAGCCAATTGCCTACAGAATTAATTATCATGAACAGACATCTCGCTGCTCAACTCCCCACAGTCCCCTGTTAGACACGGACTCATGCGTACATCTACCGTTTTATTTATATAGAACTCAGCATTCTAGTAACCGCGTCAACTGATTTCATAAATAAATCAATTGTTTAACTAACAAGTCACCGCTTACCAAGTCCCAAAGATAACTCGAGGATAAGGGTCAATGAGTGTGTCACCTGAATGTTGAGACAACATCATGAGGATTCATAACGGTGGTTGTAATTGGGCAGAATTTGATTAGTTAAGAGGGAGGCCCAACAAGAATTTGTTTACATTGGATTTGAATATGATCATGTTGTAGTCGGCTGGGAAGCAACATCGTGATATTGTGTAATATGCTTTTAAAAAATAGTGCTTTATTTTACAGTACGATGTTATTCATTTATTATTATTATAATACATATCTAATTAAAATTAAATAATAATAAAAAATAATGTGTAAGTCTCCCTCTCTCTCTCTCTCTCTCTCTCTCTCTCTCTCTCTCTCTCTCTCTCTTTCTAAAACGTAAGAAAAAAAGTAATATTTTCTATTTTCTATTTGTATTTCTATTTGTATTAAAGTAAAAAGAAAAAAAATCGTAAAATCAGATTTATTGAAAATCAAAACTTATAAAAAATAAATTACGTTTTTTTTTGTTTTTTTAGAACAGTGGCTCCTCCAAAAACATATTTTATAACTTTTTATTACTATATATATATATATATATATATATATATATATATATATATATATATATATACTAGCAGGGGTGCCCGGCGTTGCTCGGGTGTTTGGAGGTGTATGCTGTGCAAAAAAAGCAAAAAAACAAAAAAAATGGTTAATTTTTAAAAACTTTGACCCCTATTATGACCCCTTACAATTTATTGTTTCGGGCTCAAATCACTTTATTAAGTTAGATCCATGTTCAAGGAACCTAAATCTAAAATTTCAAGTGTCTAGACCCAAAATTGTCAGAGGAGTTTGGTAGAGTTCTTAAAGGTCACATCGTTGAAATTTGACCCCTTAACAGCCAAATTTCTGGCTGACACCCATCACATCGATTTTCCCAAATCTCAGTATCCGGTATTTCAAATTTCGAGTCTATAGACTAAAAATTGACAGAGTTATTGCGTAGGGAAATGTACACAGACAGACAGACACGTTCACCTATATATATATATATATATATATATATATATATATATATATATATATATATATATATATTGAATGATAATCAATAGAGAATTGGGTCTATAAGAAGAAGAAATCTGCATTAATTAAAATATAATATTTTATAGTATTTTATGCTTGGCTTGCCTGCATATATAATATATACTATATATTATGCTGCATATATATATATATATATATAT
>NC_136519.1:77873260-77933260 GCF_053919585.1 Euprymna scolopes
ACAGGCAAAATTTGGGGGATAGAAGGGACTCTTTATGCCAGGGCATTTCGAATCCTAATGCTTCTCATCAGAAGAGTAGAGAAGGTGCTAGGTAGCATGGGGAAAATGCGGCGTCTAGCGTAAGGTTCATTAGGGACGAAAGAGATTAAGAGGAATTATAGAATGTTGGGGGAAGCTTTATTGAATTCTAAATAAATAAGGAGTTAGCTTAGTATGAATATGTATGAGTACACGTTGAATAGTGGGGTTTATCTTTTTTGTGTACGTGTAAATGCATATATGTATATATACGTCGTATCATTTAGTTGATCGTCTAGTGTGTATATTTTAACATTTATGCAACAGTTCTAACAGGAAACGATTGACGTGGACGTACCGAAACAGTTGTAGACAAACAGTTCTTTTTAACAGATGTAAATAACACAATACATACTTTAATTATTTACGAACATTTATTTTCATGATCCGGCCGACATTTCAGAGATTAAGTTTTTACATCTTGGCTGCCTGAAATGACGCCGCTCCCTGCGCCATGGAGAGACCAACTCCCCTTTTTGAGTCATTTTGAGTCGTCTATTCGCTCTGATGTCCAGCTAACGACTTCTAGAATCTTCCCAAATCTACATTTAATCACGTGTCTCAGACCAACAGCTGATGTCTCCTAATCTAGTTATTCATTTATGCAAACCAAAATCATGTTTACATCCATTTTCTATTTTCACATTCCTTTTGCGATATTATTATTATATGTCAATCTTTTTTTCCCAATTTAATTGTTTATTTTTCTAATCAAAATAATTGATCCAGCGACCCGCCGTCGCTCGAATCAATTATTATTATTATTATTATTATTATTATTATTATTATTATTATTATTATTATTAATAATAATAATAATAATAATAATAATAATAATAATGTTTTAGTCTTGGCCCTGCTTGCCACAGTTAACACAGATACTACGCTATGATCACAGCCCAAAGGGTCACAACATTACAAAGAGAGTCCAACATAAAGGAAATAAAAACTGATTCCTTTCGTGTTGGGTTTGAAACCGACGGTATTAATGGTTTTATGATACACGCACACATACATTTGAAACCACTACTATATAATGAATACAATATAATCAATAAAGAATTGTCTCATAAATAATAAATGCGTAATTTGTATGAATTATATTATCAGATTTAAGTGTATTTTATGATCGGGCAATGCCGCGCAGCCTGCTAGTTTATATTCAAAATGCATTAAAGGAAAAAAAATATTATTACATGTTCACCTCCTCTCATCTATATTTAACTAGCCTGGGTGCCTGGCGTTGCCCGGGTGTTTGGAGGTGTGTGTTGAGCAAAAAAAAAAAAAGTGGTAGTAGGTAGGCAAGCTCGAACCCATACCGCGAAGGAGGAAAAGAACGTGGCTAAAAAAATGTGATGTCTTTGCTGTTGCGTCCATCGCCAAACCGGAAGTAACGAAGGTTTAAATTAAGGCAAGTCAATCGAAAAGAGGGGATGCCTTTCGAAAATATTGGCGAAAAAAGCGACCCCTCCTTGTAGAAAAGTGCCCAGTCGAGGGTGAAGGAATTAATGTTTTAGTTAATTTTTCGATATTTTTCGTCCGAAGCTTCAAAACGATACCAATCTCGTGAAAATCCGTCGCCTCTGTCGAAAATTTTAGGCAGACACACAAACCTACATACATAAATGCATACATACATACATGCATACATACATACATACATGCATACCTACATATATACATACATGCATACATACATACATGCATACATACATACATACATACATGCATACATGCATACATACATACATACATACATACAGACAGACAGACAGACAGACAGACAGACAGGTGAGATTTATATTAGAGATTCTACGAAATCTGAACAATATGTTAGAATCAAGCAAATTTACAATATGTAATAACACTGACTAGTTATTTTTTTATATTTATTTTTATGCATAAACATGTTGTTTTTTTTTTTTACTTAACTTGTATTTTTGAGTAGAAAAGGGAAACAAATTCAATATTATCATGTTTTTTTTTTAAATAACGTTATTTCTCAATAATATATAATATAATCAATTGAATTGCAAAGTATTCTAAAAGAATATTCAGGTTTGTATTATTATATACACAGATTCGAAAAAGTTGTCAAAAAATATAACAAATAAATGTTATCAAAGGCAAGATAAGTTACTCTTCTACCTATCTGGAAAAGATTTTAGTGGTTTTACTTACTTTAAAACGTGTAATCGGTTCGAAAATCATAGTGTTTATCGATATATGTCAAAAAGACAAATGGCGGCGAACCCTTAGTTAAATACGTTAAGTTTGGGAAAATGAATTCAAACTAAAAAATTATACAAAATACTGTTAGAAACCCACCGAATATATGTCAGCTTATGTCACATTAACATATATTGATGGGTTTCTAACAGTATGAGCATGAACAGATCGACGCAGGAGACCACCACCCAGACCTCCACTGAAAGAACGAGAAGAGTACTGGAATTCTTTAGAGGCTAATTGTCACTAAAATTCCGAATAAAATTAATGGTTGTTGTCAGCAAGAAATTCATGGTAAACGGTTGTTGCGAGCACGCAAAGTGTTTTACAATGGAAATCAAAGGAGTGTTGCTGTCAATCAGTCTCCAGGGAACACCACAAGTTGTTGTTGTTGAGAGTTCTTGTGAGTAAAATGAAATCTTCGCACGTGGCTGCTACTTATTCACAGTTTCAATGAAAGATTTAGAATTTTTAGGCACTTATGCATTTTAGCATCCCCGGCAAAAAAAAAAGCCACTCCTTCTTTTATGTTAAGAATGGTTTTCTAAATAATGTTATTATTTTAGCACGATCCGTAAACTGTAGAAGTATCGTTAATTATTTGGATTCATCGGACTACTGTTTTCATCTTGAGTGTCATTTTCACAAAGTTTCGGTCGATGTAACGTCCGACCTTCTTCAGTAATCTGTCTGTCAAACTCAGGAATTTGAACGGAATTTCGAACGCAAGGACCCATGGCGCAGTGGTTAGAGTACTTCGAAAAATCAATTTTAAAAGTGATATTCTCCTGAAGGTTGAAAGTTCAATTCTCAGTGTGGGCGACAGAAAAATACAATTGCGAATTACTTAGGACCTCTATCCAGTCATGGCTGACAGAACAAGAGCATGCTACCCCCATGAAGTAAATAAAGGGCTCCGTTTGAAATTACATCCAAATTCCCGACTTCGACAGAAATATTCCTGAGTTGTACAAAATACACATAAAGAAGGTCGGAGGTTACATCGCCCGAAATGTTGTCAAAATGACACTCAAGATGAAAACAGTAGTCCGAAGACTTCAAATAATATGAATCACTAATCCTCATCTCAAAAATTCAGAAATGTAATACCATTAATTAAATTAAACTTTTGAAATTGACTAAAACAGTACTTTTAGCAAGTAATGACGTTGGATGGAATATTGTTGCCACATCTGGGCAGGAGCTGCTAGAAAGGACTTGTCCTGCCTTGATAGAGTTCAAAATAGACTTCGTAGCCTCGTAGGAGATGTCCTTTTCTCCTCCTTGCAACCTCTATCTCACAGAAGAGATGTTGCGAGTTTGTCTCTGATGTATCGTTATTTTCATGGTTCAACTGAGCTTCAATCTATGGTCCCCCCTCGCCAAACTTTCACAAGAAACACTCGTCTAGCTGTAAACACTATCAATAATTTCCCCCACTCTTTATCTGTGCCTAAACCTAAACGTAGATTCCATGAACAAAGCTTCTTTCTTAGAACTGCACGCCTGTGGAATTGTCTTCCGTTTTCCTGCTTTCCGGCTGACTACAATATGGTTGTGTTCAAGTCTAAAGTAAATAAGTTCTTGATGAGCCGTTCCATATAAGTTATTAAATTTACCAAATTTTCATTACTAATGATTACTATATTGACCAATTTCTACTGTACACTCTTTAACCCTTATCCTTGAGTGGCCTCTGGGCCTTGATAATGTGGTGATGCCTTTGTAAAAAAAAAAAAAAAAAAAAAAAAAAAAGCAATCGTACTGTTTTGCCGAGGCTGCTAAAATGCAGAAGTGTTAAATTTGGCGGACCTGTACGAGAGTGCCCACTATCTAAAAATGCGCGTTTTACACTTAAAACAAAATGATTTATTTTTTATTTATTTATTTTTAGTTTTTTTTTCGGCGATTATCATAGATTACAGACGTAACTATCATATTAGCAGAAAAAAAAAAAATTGATAAAAAATTGATTTAATGACTTTTAAGAACGGGGTTCACTTTCTCGTTATGACGCCCTACTTCATTGCTACCTGACTTACTGTCCATTTCGTTACCAATGTGTCACGTGATTAGAACGTTATAACGAAAAAGTGAATCCCCTTCTTAAATGTCACTAATGAACGTCTGTGTGTGTGTCTGGTCACGAATAGGCTCCTATATGGTTGACTATTATAGAAAACTGATCACATATAATGATAGAAGATGTATCGAGACACAGGAATGGATATGTTTGTCTGGCATAATGATGATTCATTAAAATTGTGGGGTCTGCATACGCGCCTGGTCCACAAAGTATGGAAATAAAAAAATTTAAAAATGAAAAAAACAAAAAAAACGTTTACAAGTGTTTTTGATATAGATGTACATAAAAATACTTTGATAAGTATGTTTTAACGTAAATAGGGATGGTATAATAAAATTGTGGGGTCTGCGTTCGCGCCTGGCCTCCATAGAATGGAAATATGTCACAAAGTTTAACAAGGGTTTTTAATATAGATCCACAGAATATTGTGATAAAAGTTTCAGTGTGAACAGGTATGATATAATAAATTATGAGGTCTATCTATTTTATTTTTACTTTCATCATATTTTGCTTTGGTTTTGATACCTACAAATTCGAAGCTATCTCATTACTACCCTTCCTTTTCATAACCTATCATACTTTCATAAATCAGAGTCCATTTTCTGTAGGCTGTTTTTGAACCCAGTCAATGACGGGTACTTTTGCTAGTATATATATAGTAAGTTATAAAATATATATGGCAATTAAGCTACACAAAATATTCCACGTTTCATCCACGCTAGGATTTATCAGCCTTATATTTTATAACTTACTACCTAGCTCTACCTACGTATTGAGCACTGTTGAAGTAAATACTTAAAGTTTACGCATAAATTTATACTTTCGTATATTAATTTATGTGATTAAATTAAGTAATCATATATATATATATATATATATATATATATATTTGTTTACTGTTTTTAGGGAAAAGAATTCCAACAAAGTGCTCGATTACAAAGAAAAACTTTTTCGAGATACGAGCTTAATATTTATTTATTTAATAGTACAGAAGTTCAGAAAAACATTGCCTGACGAGAGCCTAACATCATTTACGTTTTACCATTAACTGGTCCCCTTTATGTTGGGCTTGAAACCGACGGTACCAATGTTTTTCTGAACTTCTGTACTATTATATATATATATATATATATATATATATATATATATATATATATATATGTTGCTAATATGATTATTAAATCTGTACTCTGTTATAATCGCCGGAAAAGAGGGTTGAAAAAAAAAAAAAAAAACACGCATTTTAGGGGGTGAGCACTCTCATACAGGTCCATCCCGAATTTTCTGTTATAACTAAAGATATGTTTTAATTTAAGGCAATTTTATTTAAAATTTGCTTGTATACCATACCGCAGCTCCGTGTTTACAACCCCGCACACTTGCTATGCTGAAACGTCGGTATGGGCCACACCTACAAATAACTGCGTAGTAAAAATTTTCAGCAAGGATAGGTATGTTCTATCAATTAAAAATATATAAGCGAACTGTAGAATAATTCGAATACATGTTCAGGATGTCAATTAAATGGTTTAGGCTTGCAACAAAAATATTTATTTCAATATTATTTTTTTAAAGCAGTTTTAACTTACGCGTATATGACACATTTTTTTGAAACATTTTCATGGTGAGAAAAGCAGATAAGTCAATTTTTACGACATGCCCCAGCTTATTATAAACACCCCAACCTCCACATGTTAAGAACGGCTTTCGAGGTTGGGGTGGGGTGTTTATTCTGAAAGCCGTTCTTAACATGGAGAGGTTAGGATGCTATAATACGCTGGGGCACGTCGTAAAAATTGACCAAAACAAACAAACAAAAAAAATAAAAAACACAGACACACAGAAAAATCTTTATAATGTATACACCCGTGACTGAACGAAATTATCATGTTTCAAAAATCACGTAAACTGATCAAGTAGGTTTGTTTCTTTTAAACTAAAAAAAAACAAACGATTTTTAGTGATTAATAATAATAGTCCATATAGGTCGATTTAAAAATCTCGATAGTTCGAATTGAGTTGTATCCCTTTATTAAGTATGGTGAATCAGGATGGACCGTTCTCGCTTTATTATAAAACTAGCAGGGCTACCCGGCGTTGCTCGGGACCGTATAAACAATGAAAAAACAAAAGCAGATATTGAACATATGTTTTATTCTTAGGGGAGAGGAATCTTTCATCTCAAGTTTTAGCGTTACAAACAAACATTTGTCTTTTATATATATAGATAATGACGGGTTTTTTGGGGCCCCCCTCGAAGATAACTGATCAGTTGACCAACTTCTAGTGGTCCGTTTGACGTGAAATTTCGATATTTGTCATCCGGGTGATGGGGCTTCGATATGATACCAAATTTGTCAAGTTTGGTTCCGTCTTTCAAAAGTTTTAGCGTTACAAACAAACATACATACATACACACAGACGTTTGGCTTTTATATATATAGATTTCATTTTTTTACTTCAAAAAATTTATTTGATCAATTTATGTGATTTTGGGAATATGAGATTTTCGTTCCGTGACCGGTACAGTTTTCTGTATTTTTTTTAGGTTAAATTCTGGATTTGCACTCTATTGTGCGCGTTAAAAAAAATCAGTGATGGAGTGTTTTCGTTTCTTAGCAAATATTTGGTGTTTATTTAGCACGTCTGCAGTATACGGACAGACAGCGGCCATTTTTTTTTGTGCGTTTCACTAAACTGTTGCCAGGTGGCATTTCTCGGTTAAAGAATAGGGGACGATAACTCGTACTTTTTGGGAAATTCTTTGGAAACTTTATATCTTAATATGGATGTAAATTCCGTAAATATGAGCAATATTGCATTGCTGACGTCGGACATCTGGGAAGCAATTGGTTTTTCGCAGGCTAATCGATTGTTATCGACCACGAAGCAGTGCCAATATGGACAAATCATGATATTGCAAATCAGCAATAGCAGTAATGACGGATTTTGCTGGGAATGTTGCTTTAATTTGAAAAATGTTCCATTTAAATTATTAGATTGTTGTTGACCCTTCAATGTTCTTTTACTTCGCAAAAATGTTTCATTTAAATTAATTTGTTTGAAAAACAAAAAAAACAAAAAAAAAACAACAAAAAAACTGAACAATCAACAGCAAAACACAATTTTATTAATAAAATTCCAATGTTTTGGTTTTCAAATATGTTTGTGTTCGAAAAAAATACCTTGTTTGTTACTTATTTGCCGTAGTATTTGACCAAGAAGAAATTGGAATTATCGCTCTCTAACATTGCTGCCCGGCAGCAATGTTAGAGAGCGATATATATATATATATATATATATATATATATATATATATATATATATATATATATATATATATATATATATATATTTGGTAAAACTGGTAATTAATAAAAACCTGAAGAGAGTGCTCAATACTATTGCAGAGCAAATATGTGTTTTATTTTTTTTTATTACCGTTTTATCTGTTTGGTTACATATGTTTCAGATGTTGGACCATGTTTACGATCCAACAGCCTTGTCAGGCCTCGTAGAAGTGGTTGTTAGTTATTGGAAAAAAAGCGTTTTTAAGAAAAAAAGAAAGAAAGAAAAGGGGAGGCTGTTGGATCGTAAACATGGTCCAACATCTGAAACATATGTAACCAAACAGATAAAACGGTAATAAAAAAATAAAACACACACACACACACACACACACACACACACACACACACACACACACACACACACACACATATATATATATAAATCTATTTTCATATAAATTATTTGGGCAAGACAAGAGCCAATAAAACAAACAAAAAAAAAATGGATGAAAAAAAACAAAGCAAATATGAAACAAATAAATGTACCAAACGCAAGATGAGTTAGTCTTCTACCTTGCTGGATAAGTTTTTTGTGTGTTTTAACTTATTTTAAAGCGTTTTTTAAAATTATTATTCAAAATAAAGTTTGTTGAGTTATAACGGGAAAAAATGTCGGTCTCATTACAGATACTCGCTTAAAAATCGAAAATTAAACAAAATACTTGTAGAACATTACATTTTCGCACGATCGCTTTGTTTCTACCAGCATTTTTGTTTAATTTTCGATGTTTGAGCGAGTATCGCGGTACCGCATAACTGTAATAAAGGGTTTGTATTACTATACACATAGATTCGAAAAAGTTGTCAAAAACAATAAATTTTATCAAATGCAAGATAAGTTACGTAACTGGATATTTTTTGTGTTTTTATTTAATGTAACATGTTTATTCAGCTCGAAAAACATAGTGTTTATTGATGTATTGGAAAATTAAAAATGGCGCCGGACTCTCTGTTGAACACCGTAGGTTTGTGAAAATGAGTCAAAAATAAAAAAACTATACAAAATACTGTTAGACACTCGCTCAATATATGTCATCGTGACATAGGCTGACATATATTCCGAGGGTTTTTACAGTATTTTGTATAGTTTATTTTTAATTTTTAACTCATTTTCCCAAACTTACCGTGTTCAGAGAGTCCAGTTCCATTTGTAATTTTCCAATACATCGGTAAACACTGTATGTTTTTCGAGCTGAATAAACATGTTACATTAAATAAAAACACTAAAAAATTATCCAGTTATATAGAAAAGTAACTTATATTGCCTTTGATAACATTTATTTGTTATATATTTGTTTTTGTTTTTTTTTGACAAATTTTTCGAATCTATGTATATAGTAATACAAACCCCGCTAAACATTTAAAAAAAGTGTAACTTACCTTGCCTTTGGAAACATTTATTTGTTGTATACTTTTTATTTATTTTATTTATTTATTTATTTCGCCTCCATTTCTGTTTCGTTGGCTCTATTTAAAGATTTGATTTTATTATATATCGGATGACTTAAAAAAAAACAATTGGTTTAAAACTTTCGGAAGTAAACGAAAGTCTAGTTCATAGGTTTTCATACTCATTTACCAAATTGTTGTTTTTGTTTGTTTGTTTGTTTTTCATTGTTCGTTTTTCTTTCATATTTTTAAAATTACTGTGTTTTTTTTTGCTTTTTAATATATTTTATTTATTTATTTTTGTTTGTTGCTTTTTAAAAACGATTCTTTTGTACTTAAGCAGTTTAGGAACTGTGCCATTTTTTTTAGATGTGATTTTCAAGTTAAATTAAGTTCGTACGGTATGTTTTCTTTATTAAATTGTTAGGTGAAAAGCACAGAATAGTTACAAAACACCCTCCCCTCCTCATATTAAGAATGCGTTTCTAAATAATAACGTTATTATTTCAGCACAGTCCGTATTCTGCACAAGTGTATTTGGTAAAGTTTTACTTTCTTTCCATCTCAACACTCATTATCTAAAATGACGACTTTATTAAGTTTCCAAATATGCTGAAAACGAATATCACATTAAAATTTTGCGCAAACAAGTAGTTTTCAGGGTATTAAGATATTGTATTCAAATGTATTACTTAATAAATGTCAGTGGCATTTGCCATTCTTAACACGGGGAGGAGGTGTTTTGTAACACGCATGTGCTTTTCAGTTGGAAAAAACATGGCCACCAGTAAAAACATACTGAATTACATTGGATAATAATAGTCTTAATATCCAGAAAACTAATTTTCTGTGCAAAATTTAAATGCGATATTCGTTTTCAGCATACCCAAAAACCTACAAAATCGTCATTTTAGAGGTGTGTGTTGAGGTGGAAAAAAAAAACAAACTTTTTTTGCTAAATAATTAAAAAAAAAAGTTTAAATAATTTAAGAACGGTGTAATTTAGTCATGATGGGAGAAAATTCTTTCTGCGTTTCTTGCATTTTATGCTCGAATTCTTCCTTCTCGGCCAAGTTGTTATTTTCAAGCCATGTTAGAATCTCGTCTGTTTCACCCATTATCTTCTTTTTTTCATCTTCAGTCAACTTGTCGCCGCAGTCGGACGCGGCTTGTCTTACGCTGAACAAGTAGTTCTCCAAGTTATTCCTACTCTCGACGCGTTCGCGTTGTTTCATGTCGTCTTCGCGATACTCCTCCGCCTCGTTCACCATCCTCTCAATATCTTCCTTGCTCAACCGGCCCTTGTTGTTCGTGATTGTTATTTTGTTAGCCTTGCCGGTGCTCTTCTCCTCGGCAGACACGCTGAGGATACCGTTCGCATCCACATCGAATGTGACGTCGATCTTTGGCATACCCCTCGGCGCCAGCGGTATCCCTGTCAGTTCAAACCGACCTAAACAGTTGTTATCCTTAGTCATTGTCCTCTCTCCCTCATACACCTGAACACACACTGCCTGTTGGTTATCTGAATACGTAGTAAACGGCTGAGTAGTCTTATTCGGTATACGCGTATTACGTTCTATAATCTTCGACATGACTCCCCCAGCGGTCTCTATTCCCAGAGACAACGGAGTCACATCAACCAATAGGACGTCTTTAATCGAACTGCTCGTGTCTCCGCTAAGTACGGCCGCCTGAATAGCCGCTCCGTATGCCACAGCTTCGTCAGGGTTTATAGATTTGTTAAGTGGTTTGCCATTCATAAATTCTTGGAGCATTTTCTGAATCTTTGGGATTCTAGTAGAACCTCCGACCAGAACGATCTCGTGGATGTTGGATTTTTCCATTTTAGCGTCGTTTAGAGCCTTTTCCACTGGCTGAAGAGTCGTGCGGAACAGGTCGCTGCATAGATCCTCGAAACGTGCTCGGGTGATTTTTGAGTAAAAATCGATTCCCTGGTTGAGGGAATCAATCTCAACACTCGCCTCGCTGCTGCTTGACAAGGTCCGTTTAGCACGCTCGCAGGCCGTACGCAAGCGGCGGAGAGAACGCGGGTTGTCTTTCAGGTTCTTGTGATATTTTCGGGAAAATTCCTGGACAAAATGATCGACCATCCGGTTATCGAAATCTTCGCCTCCCAAATGTGTATCTCCGGCCGTGGCCTTTACTTCAAACAGGGATCCTTCATCGATGGTCAATATGGAAACGTCGAACGTGCCCCCACCCAAATCAAAGATGAGGATATTCTTCATTTCCGATTGGTTTTTATCAAGCCCGTAGGCAAGGGCGGCCGCCGTGGGTTCGTTTATAATTCGCAGCACGTTTAGACCAGCGATTGACGCGGCGTCCTTCGTTGCCTGTCTTTGGGAATCGTTAAAATAAGCCGGTACTGTGACTACAGCATCTTTGATCTTCGTACCGAGATAAGATTCCGCCGTTTCCTTCATCTTGCCCAGCACCATCGAACTGATCTCCTCGGCAGAAAACTTCTTCTGCTCTCCTTTGAATTCCACCTGGATCTGTGGTTTGTCCTCGGGACTATTTATCACCTTGAACGGCCAATGCTCGATGTCACTCTTAACAGATTTGTCGCTGAACTTTCGGCCAATCAATCGCTTTGCGTCGAAAATGGTATTTTCTGGGTTAAGT
The DNA here is from genome assembly GCF_053919585.1 of Euprymna scolopes. Classification (NCBI taxonomy): domain Eukaryota; kingdom Metazoa; phylum Mollusca; class Cephalopoda; order Sepiida; family Sepiolidae; genus Euprymna; species Euprymna scolopes. The sequence continues at coordinate 77,885,042 of NC_136519.1, forward strand.
GACGCCTGGTTTTTGGCCGCATCTCCGGTCAACCTCTCACAGTCGGTAAATGCAACGTAACTCGGTGTTGTCCGGTTCCCTTGATCGTTTGCGATGATCTCGACTTTTCCATGTTGAAAGACACCCACGCACGAATAGGTGGTTCCTAGATCGATCCCGACCGCAGCCATGATAAATTCAGAAGAAAAACTTGTTAGAAAACGTTTATATTTGTTTTTTCTGTTTCCTGAAAAATTCTCCTTGAACTTTGGAAATTTTTTTTTTTTTTTTTTTTTTTTTTTTACGGTTGCTTTCCTGCAGAAATCTTTCTTGTTTCGTTTTTAAGAAGAAACTAACTTTTCCTTTTTGTTTCTCTCTCTCTCTTTCTCTTTTTATTTAATGAATTTTTTTTTTTTTTTAAGAAAAGCAACGGAAATAGATAAATAATTATGCCCGCTTAGGTTATATTGCAAGAGTTAATAGTTGCAACAGTTGCGACTGGAGACTGTAATACCCACTTTGCAAATAGTTTAAAACAATTCGCAGCTAACAAGGTGGTATGTTTCACAGACCTATGTGCGTCCTCTCTCTCTCTCTTTTGGGATTGGGCGAACAAATGGTGAATTAATGCCAATTGCACGTGTGCTTATAAACAATGAGTCCACGAGACACCTCCACCTCAACTCCACCATTCCTCGCATGATTCTAGACGTTTGCGACTTCTACCATCTTCGAGAACCTTCTTCGAAATCGACCTGATCTGTCAGTTAGAAGCAGAAAGAATCATCCAGTTTTTTAATTATCTCCCACGTACGGAACCTGATGCAACGCGTTTATTTTTAGTTGCTGCAAAAGAAGTTGTTTTCGTTTAATGACAAATTCTTGTCTAAGATTTTAAGAAATGATATCCACGAAAAGCAGCAAGCAGCCCGCGTTTTTAACTCGGCCATCACGATGGTGGTGGTGGTGGAAGTTCTTAGTGGCAGAGGCGGCGCTAAGTTAACCCACTAACACCCGCCAAAGTGGAGATGAGGGGGATAGTTCCAGTAGCGCTCTGGAGGCATCTTTAGTTTGAATTATTCTTCTATTGCCGGGAAAATATATAGAGTCGCTTTTTACAGTGCCAACACACATTTGTCTTAACTGATGGTAACCACTTATCAAGGTTTGCGGCCTACTCGAGGATAAGGGTTAAAAAGATTGTCAGTTAGACAATGATAGCTACCACGAGAGGATGAAAAATAAACAGGTGGAATGAATAGGATATTAGTTAAGAGGAACTGATTAACCAAGAAGACAGCTCAACGATTATTTGTTTACATTAGACTTGAAGACAACTATGTGTGTAGTCGGCTGCGAGGACGCCTCCTTGTGATATTCTATTCCACATTTCCATGAAATAAATTTTTTTGATAGACGTTTTTTCTTTTGGCACACACACACACACACACACACACACACACACACACACACACACACACACACGCACGCACGCACGCACGCACGCACGCACGCACACACACACACACACACACACACACACACACACACACACACACACACACACACACACACATTTCTCCAAAACCTCTCACCTTGATAGAGAGGAAACCAAAAAATTGCTGATATGATTTCAACCTATCTGAAATAACAGCAAGGGGAGACTTGATTCCAAATATTTCTCATATGTTATATCTTCCCTCTTTTGGAAATAGGGTATGATTGCGAATATCTCCAGTATCAAATAATCTTTATGCACTGAAATTTATTTTATGTATGAAACCAAAGAGGGGAGATATAATATGAGAAATATTTGGAATCAAGTCTCCCCTTGCTGTTATTTCAGATCATTTGAAACTATAGCAAGTTTTAGTCTCCCCTCCATAAAGGCCAGAGATTTTGTGGAAATATTAGATATTTTGTAATTCATATGCAAAACTAGGAAAACTAATAATTATGATTAAAACATTTTATAGCTGTAAAAAAGTGCCAAAAATAATCCCTGGATGATTGATGATCCTCTTAATGTTCGATCTTAAAGGCAACTGTCACATAGCCCACTACGCAATTCAGGTCATTACATTTCCAACGAGCTTTCATTTGTTAAATTCTGAAAAAAATTGCCAAAAAATCTATCTATCTCTCTATCTATCTATATATCTATCTCTCTCTCTCTCTCTCTCCACACACACACACACACACACACACACACACACACACACACACACACACACACACACACACACACACACACACATATATATATATATATATATATATATATAATATTTTTTTTGAGGGAATTAGACCTGGAGTCTAAAGAGTAGATTTTGTTTTAATGTATTAGTAAATATATTAATACTTTTAAAAGAAAACAGCGCCCATTATACTATAGATATATAATAAGCTCAATAGGTTTAGGTATCCTAGAGCTACATTAATATTGAGTAAAACGATTCATAATTTGAATTAAAAACTAGTTTCAATTTGATTTTGCTTGTTTTTCCTTTGGAAACTAATTTTTAATTCACAATCGTGAATCATTTTACTCAATATATATATATATATATATATATATATATATATATATATATATATATATATATATATATATATATATATATATATATATAGCAGAAGTACCCGTCGTTGGCTGAGTTCAAAAATAGGCTACGTTTTTTTTATATTTCTATATTTAGGGGTTAGGAGTGTCAGGTCGCCATTAAAAAGGGGTGATTAATTAGACTCGCTATATTTCGAAGCTTATAACAATATGAATAATATAATTTAAACCCTAATTTTTTTTCAATAAAAGGAGCAAAGACCAAATTTTAAAATAATAAAAGGTTTAATCGAAAAATATACAATATTTTTTTTAATCGGGTTTCTTTAAAAATGATTTCACGAAATTCAACAAACTTTAGCTTAGTCTAAATATAATAAATATATATAAATTCAATAAAATCACTTACCTATATAAAATACTAATCAATGGGTGCTTCCATTCTTCATTTATATGAATTTGTCCATATTTATATTTTATATTCCATGTACTTTTTAAATAAAAGAATTTTCTAAGCAACCATTCGAAAAGACTGCCATTCTGTAAGCGATTTCCCGGTGTTAGCTAAGCGGTGTTTCCTTGCTTTCTTGCAGTTGTCAAATACGGATGCTTAAAGCGGTCATAATTAATTATTTCAAAAACGTAAAAACAACACATACGCGTGAGCCGTCGTGCCTTGTGTTTGAAAAGAATGGGTCACCGTACTTGAAAAATGATCACATTTCACTTATCAGTTTTTGCCGTTTAAACACAATCCATTTTTTTATTCGTTTAAAGCAATACATGAGTCTTTGACTTAGTATATCTTATTTCTTCTTGATGCAGTGAATCTTTTTTTAAAATCTAAAACAAACATTGAATGAAACAGAAAGAATTGTTGTAGGTATTCAATTTTTTCAGGACAGTATTTCAAAATGTGAGGTTTCATTTAAAAAAATCAACGTGGTTTAAGAAAAGGTTTTAAACTTTTGACTTTACAGGTAAATTTGCACAAAACTATGCTTTTTTGTTTTAAATTAGCTTATTTTATTTATTGATCTTTTATCTTCAATTTGTGATATATAAATCTGAGGTGAGAAAATTAATAATGTTCATTTTAATAGATATTTCAAAATGGGGGGGGGTGAAATAATAAAAAAAACGTTTGTATAGAATATTCGGTTTATTGGAAAGAGCATAAAATTTCACATTAAACCTTCAAATATTGTAAAAATTGAACCAATAGAAAAATTTGATAGATTTTTAAATTGAAAAAATTGAAAATAATTAACTCGTAAAATTCAATTAATTTCATTACGTAGAAAAAAATGGCTGCATGAACGCGCGCAGGCACTTTGTAAACACTGTTTTCTAAAAAGTAAAAAATAATAGAAATATTATTTTTCAAAAAACTTTAATAGTTTATTTTGGAAGTATATTCCATAAAGAAATCAAACAAACCACTTTAAAAAGAGAAATTACGAGTTTTGTATATTTTATTCGCAGTTTTGTGTTAAGGGTGTCAAAAATTCCCAAAAAATTCTGACACACCTGGTCAGGCGCATGCACAGACCTCACAACTTTAATGAACTACTACTGTTCAAAATGAAACATACCCATTTTTTATCCTCGATAGCTATTCTATCATTATATGTGGTCAATTTTGTTTAATAGTCAACCGCACTCAACTTTATTGTATAGATTATATAAATATTCGTCAAATTCTATTTCGGTAACCTAAATTGGTTTCAACATTACTCACAAACAACTTATTTTTCCTAAACTATATTTTAGTAAAAAACCCCATTAAAATCCATTCTATGAAATCCAGATAGACCCCGTTTACAGGGAATATGAACTGGAATAGATACATTGAGAGCATTGCCAAGGCTGCTGCAAGGAAGGTTGGCTCCCTCTACCGTGCTAGAAAACTACTTACGCCTGACAGTATCCTATACCTCTATAAGGCCACCATTCACCCATGTATAGAGTACTGTTGTCACATCTGGGCTGGTGCATCTGCTGCTTGTCTCTCGCTCCTGGACAGGGTTCAAAAGAGAGTAGCCAACCTGATAGGTCCTGAACTGTCATCTAGGTTTCAGCCTCTGTCCCATCGACGAAATGTTGCATCCCTTTGCCTGTTCTACAAATACTTTAATGGTGAATGCTCTGACGAACTGCAAGCACTTGTACCTCCTCAACGTGCCTACCTCTGTCAAACCCGACAAGCAACTAAGTCCCACCCCTTTGCAGTAGAGATCCCTAGGTGCAAGAAAGCCTTTTACTCCAATAGTTTCTTCCTCAGAACTGCGGGTCTTTGGAAGTCCCTTCCGGGATTCTGCTTTCCCAACTGCAATGATATGCAGAAGTTCAAGTGTAATGTTAACAAACATCTTTCTACTCATTTCCCTTCATAATGACCCTGCTAATTAAGTCCCTGATAGTAGCCCCCTGCTTCAAAGTGGCACTGTGCCTTGTTTGGGGTGAAAATTGAATTAAAAAAAAAAATTTATACCATGTTTCTTCAAACTTAAACATAATTATAAAAGTATACTTACGCAGATAGGTATCAGAAGCCTTTGTGGCATATTTTAATTCTATGGATTTCAGGCAGGAAGGAAGAAACCACAATTTTTATATACCATCCCTATTCAAGCTGAAACATACCTGTCAAAGTATTCTTATGCGCATCTATATCAAAAACCCTTGTTAGTTTTTTTTTTGCTATTCGTTGGAGACTGGGCGCGTACGCAGACCCCACATTTTCATTGAACCACTCCTGGTCAAAATGTAATATACCCATTTTTTTTCCTTGATGTCTCTTCTATCATAGTATGACGTCAGTTTTGTGTAACACTAAACCATATAAGACCCTATTTGTATACAGACACACACACATTCAGGTTTATTTTATATATATATATATATATATATATATATATATATATATATATATATATATATATATATATATATACTTGCAGTGCAGCCCGGCTTTTATGTACTGTTCATAACTTGCCCTACGTGTGAATACACTTCATGTAAGATTTTAAAGGTTTAGACCAAAAATTGGCTGAGTAATTTCGTAGAGACCGCAGAGGTCAATTAAAAAAAAAATTGACCCCAATTTTAACCCCTTAACATTTATTATTTTGGTCTCAAATCAAAATACAAAGTTTTACCCATATCCAAGTTACCTACATCTAAAATTTCAAGTCTTTAGGCGGAGAAATTTGGTAGAATCTACAAAGGTTAACTCTTTCAGCTTTGACCTTTTGGCAGCCAAATCCCCCCCCCCTCAACTGATTAAAATGCTTGCCGCATGTCTGAATACCCATTATGTATACATTTCAAATGTTTAGACCCAGTGGCGTAGCTAGAGTAAACATCATCCGGGGCAGTCCGCTCAAATATCACCCAACTGACCCCCACTTCACTCTATGCTAAGGGGGGGGCGCCACCTCCCCCCATATAAACAGAATTTTTGTGAAATATTAAACGGTTCATCTGCTAGGTTAATATCGGCGCGTTACTTACGGAATACGATTAATTAAACTGAAGAAGCACCTACTTCACAAGTTGTATAATTGAATGCCCCCCTCCCAAAAAAGAACGAAAAACATACATAAAAAGTAAGATATTTGTATCCAATACAACTGAATAAATATATGTATATATAGACATATATGTACTTATTGATTTGTAGATCGCCACTTGTTTTCGTCTCCTTTTACCAACAACGACTATATTTCACTCCTCGCATTGTGATAGCCTTCTAAATCTCTACTACATACATAAAAGTATGTTTTTGTAAACCGCTCGTGAAAACTTATTGACAACATTATTAGAGTCCTGAATTATGGGATAAAAAAAATGAAAGAATCTCTTCGTAAAAGTAAAAGAAAGTTGTCTCTCTCTCTCTCTCGGAACAATGACAAATTGTAAAACAACGCCTGTGTATATTATGACGAGTCGCTTAGTGAATAGATGAATAAATAAATTAATTGTTGTTATGAAGAAGAAAAGGGGACGTTAGAAACGCAGCCGAATAGAAACCCTACTGTTACGTGTCTTTTTGTTTTCAACCCATCTTTTCCGAATTTATTTACTAATACGAATATCGCTAAACAACAAATTAGTGGTCGGTGTTCTATTGTAGCGAAAGGTAATGTTTACCTTTTTAATTTATTTTAATAAATATTACTCTAAATACTGTTTTTAATTTGTGGTCTTGTCTTGACGCGTTTTCCTTTCGCTCAAGATTTCTTGGAATTTACCCCTTCCCCCCTCCAATAAAGTGAAATGAATGTCATCAAATGATTTCAAACGTACAGGGTTTAGAGTTTTCGATAAAATTCGGCAAAAAGATTTTTCAATGTCTAATTAATTTTATTTAAGAGTTTGTAATATTCTAAAATAAGATTTTTTAAAACTAAAACTAAAGTACATAATATACACATAGTACATAATATATAATAAATAAATTCTATTTCCAACTATTTTCGCACATAAGCCTGGCTGAAAAAAATTTTTTTGGGGGATTTTGTCACCCCTCTATGGCTGTCACCCGGGACGGACCGCCCCCGCCTCTCTTAGCCACGCTAGTGTTTAGTCCCAAAATTGGCTTAGTAGTTTGCTAGACACCGCAAAGGTAAAATATTTTGAACTTTGACCCCTTGACAGCTCAAATTTTTAAAAAGCTTGCCCTACCTCTGAATACCCTTTATGTAAAATTTCAAATGTTTAGACCAGAAAATGGCTAAGTAATTTGGTAGAAAACGCAGAGGTCAATTTTTTTGTAACTTTGACCTCAATTTTGACCCCTTAACATTTATTTCTTTGGGTTCAAATCAAATTAAAAAGTTGTCCGAGTAACCTACATTTAAAATTTCAAATGTTTAAACCCAAAATTGGCGGAGGAGTTTGATAGAGTTTTAATATATATATTTATATTCACATATATATATATTTATATATATATTTATATTTATATATATATAATAATAATTTATTAATAATAATAATAATCCATGTTTTATTATACATAAATACATACATGCATATATACATGACATTCACGCATCCATATATACATTCATACATACATGCATGCATACACACATATATACGTACATACATGCATACATACATACATGAATACATATATACATACATGCATAAATATATGCATACATACATACATACATGATGATTGCAACGTCTTGTCAGACGAGTGCCACTCCCTCAGACATTTAAAATCCATGAGCCCAAATGCCTGATGGAGTATCTATACAAATATGATGTTACAGAGTCTTAGCTTTGTATGGCAGCTAAGTTTCTCTCTCGGTTCAAAATGTTGAGATCCAGCAACTAGCAAGAGCAAGATAGCCAGCAACAAATTAAACTGCAGACCAGCTTAATGCGGGTAATGGTCTTCCGCTTTATGGTTTTTTAAATCAGAGATTTGCTTCTCCTAGAAAGGTTGCCTTCACCACGGCCTACGGGAGCCCTCTCCACCCCAATACACACACACACACACACACACACACACACACACACACACACACACACACACACACACACACACACACACACACACACACACAAAGATACACGGTGCTAGTTGGCCGTTGACCTAGAAAAAGAGTTCATTCGCCCCTTGGAAGGTCTTGTTTTTAATCCTTCAGGGAGACTAGCCGCCCTCCTCACCAAACAAGTCTGGTGGGGGAACCAGTTTAGTCACCGGTGACCCGACCATGAGGCAGGTAGTACTGGGTTACATGGTACCAGTAGCACATGACATGACCTGACATATAACATGTATACATACATACATACATACATAAATACATACATATAAACATGCATACATACATACATGCATACGTACATGCATGCATGTATACATAATACGTACATGCATGCATACATACATACATGCATAGATACATGCATACATACATGCCTACATACATGTATACATATATACATACATACATGCATACATACATACGTATATTCATGCATATATACATACATGCATGCATACATACATGCATAGATACATACATACATACGTACATGCATACATACATGCATACATACACACATGCATACATACATACGTATATTCATGCATATATACATACATGCATGCATACATGCATACATACATGCATAGATACATACATACATACGTACATGCATACATACATGCATACATACACACATGCATACATACAAGCATGCATACATAGATACATATATACATACATGCATACATACACACATGCATACATACATACGTGCATACATACAAGCATGCATACATACATACATACGTGCATAGATAGATACATATATGCATACATGCATACATAGATACATATATATGCATGCATACACGCATACATACATACATACATACATGCATGCATACACGCATACATACATACATGCATAGATACATGCCGAAATACATGCATGCATATATACATACATATATACATACATACATGCATGCATGCATACATACATACATACATGAATACATACATATATACATACATGCATACATATGTACATACATACATAGCAATCTGTTTAGGTTCAGTATTGCATGGTTTATGCATTTATTATAATCAATCCGTCGTTATCATTGTTCTCATGTGATAAATACTTTCTATTTTTCTGAGTTAATTCACTTTCTATTTCTATATATGAAAACAAAGGGATAAGTGCGGATTATATGAGGAAATTTTTGGTAGGCCTCCAGCTATGGCAAAACATTTCCAAAGAAGTCCAGGGTATAGACCTGCCGAAATCTTATCAAAACAGCATCGGTCAAGATGAGGAAGGCATTAGTCCGAAACATATAACTAATGTAAATAGCGCTATTTCCCCCACTCAGACATGTGGCCAAATCGATGCTGTTTCTGACTATGCGATTTTGACATCATTTCATTCCATCTTCGTAATGTTCATGGCCTTGTTGTCGTAGACTTCATTCGATATGATTCTCGGTTCCCTGAAAAATGAGAAAAAAATTAAATATCATATATGGTCTGAAAATAAATAATAAATATATGATATGATGTAAAAAAGTACCGCCACCACCACCACCACCACCACCACCACCACCACCACCACCACCATCATCATTATCATCATCGCTCATCACCACTACTCCCACCACGATTATCATCATCATCATCATGAATATCATGACATGATGAGCATCATCATCACCACCACTACCACAACCATCATCACAATGACCATTATAATAATCATCATCACTACCACAACCATCATCACCATCACAACCACAATTGTAATGATCATCACCATCATTATCATCATCATATAACCACTACTACCACCACCACTACCACCACAATCACCATTATCATCATCACCACTAGCACCACAATAATCATCACCACCATCGTCGTCGTCGTCGTCGTCATCGTCATCATCATCATCATCGGTTTAACGTCTCTTTTATATGCTGGTATTCTTTAGACAGCATTTAGCAATTGATTTCCAAACTAACCTATCTCTGGCTAGGTTTTTAGTCACCCTTCTCTCTTTCAAATCCATTCTTTAAACACCCTCCCGTGTTTTTCCTGGCTTTCCTCTCTGAACCAAGCCTACCACGTCAACTGTTCTGCATCTCTTAACCCAGCCATTATCAACGTCATCATTAACCTCTACAATTTTTATATTTCTCCATTTTTACCCCTTACTCCCATACAAAAAAAAAAAAAAAAAAATCACAAGTGACAGAAAAACAAGATCAAAAAGGATCTTTTTATTGTTTAGTACTTTGGGTTTTGTATAAAAATAGTTTTATACATTTATATCACAAAAACAAAGAAAATAAAACTTTTTCTAAATCGAAAAATCATGAAGTTAATTTGTATTACACTTCTTTGACATGACACAAGCTGAAAAGAAATAATTGTTTTTTTTTTTTAAATCAGCAGCTATTTCAATTATCTATTATAAAAATCTCACCTGTCTGTCTGTCTGTCTGTATGTATGTATTTCAACTTAAACCATTTTTTCAAAGATATTCTTTATTCGAGATCAATGGAGCCCTTCTTTTTGGAAAGCGTGTTGTTGCCCCATTCAACCCCCAGCACAGAGTTCTCAAGCAATTCCACTATTGACATCAAGGAATTAATCGGATGAAAGCCCAACATAGGTAGGCAATTAGAGGAACGTATAAAAAGTTGTGCCAAATGTCAACTGGTTGCGAAGTCTCCTCAGAAAACAACATTGCATGCACGACCCCAGAAATGCCGTGGTCACAACTACACATGGACTTTGAAGGACCAATTAATTGACAACATTATATATATTATAATATTGGCTGATGCTTACAGTAAGTGGCCAGAAGTCTCACAAATAAATCATACTATATCAAATGAAAACACAAGAAAGTTTCAGTAGGTTGGGCGTTCCTGAAACCTTCGTTTCTGATAATGGTACTTCATTTTCTGCAACAGAATTTTCCAACTTTTTTAAACAAAACAGTATTCAGCATCTCGGATTTCCACCTTTCTATCCACAATCAAATGGTCAAGTCGAATGTTTTATCGACACATTTAAGAGAGCATTTATGAAATTAAAAGGGGAAAGAATTACTCGAGAGATCATAGAGATATTTCTAAGTAGCTACAGAGCTACCCCAAAATCAAATTGACCGAATGGAAATTCTCCTGGTGAAACACAAGCATTATATTTCAAAGAGGAGGTGATATATCAATAAAATAGGGAATAACCTTAAATAAAAAAGTAAGAGTTATCGCCTTTTATAGATACTGAAAAAAGACTAGATAGTTATATATATATATATATATATATATATATATATATATATATATAGAGAGAGAGAGAGAGAGAGAGAGAGAGAGAGAAAGATATAGCTAGATAGAGAGAGAGAAGCAACATGCCATACATCGCCAAATATCTTCTCTAAATAATTTAATGTTTCTGTCGCGAATAAATAAATACAATGAGCTTGTCTACTTGTCCTACGCTATTCAATTATCCTGACATCACAATTTCTCCGAACGCAATAGTTGTGCATAAGGCGACAATATTTGCCTAAAATGTCAATTTATTTTATTTAAAATTTTTGACAAAGTCACACACACACACACACACACACACACACACACACACACACACACACACACACACACACACACACACACACACGTATGTATGTATCTATGTATGTATGTATGTGGTCAAGGTCTGGTGTGGACGTGTGTTAAAAGCACACAGATGTCTTAGCGTCTTTCTGTGCTCCTCCCAGACAAATCAACCCCACGTGCAGGTCGTGACCACTGCCACGCAAACGGGGCTCTGATAAACGGCGAGCGTCCTGCGCCGTATAACTGGACCTCCACTGCCTTGTGGGCCAAGGTTATTTAACCAAACGCTAAGGGTGAGGTAACCCTGACAGAAATCTCCAGAGGAGCTTAGGCCCTGTAAGCTGCGGCATAAATGACCCACCGGCGTGTGTCATATGCTCTAGTGCCCAGCAACCTAAGTTCCAGTCATGAATCAAATGGCATGGTGAGTGGAGAGGGCTCTGTAAGCCTTAGTGAAGGCAACCTCCCTAGGAGAAGGAAAACCCTGATATAAAACCTGCGATGACTGCTGCATCCAATGATGTTGACTTGCTCTTCTTTTTGGATCAATGTGGCAGTTGTTTTGAGAGTGGGATTGTCTTGGTGCAAAGTCTTTCCTCACTATAACAATCCTCACGCACAGGCATTGCTCGATATAAATTAGATACACTTTTTACCATCTCGTGTATCTTTATAGCAAAAAAAGGCTGGCTGTAGCCTAAAACAGCAAAAATTGGCAATGTTCGAAGCGAATTTGCTGCCATCATCATCATGTATGTGTGTATAGAAAAAAAGCAGTATATCTGCATTCTGAGATTCAAATGTTTATTTTTCATGCATAACAGTTCCTCCTGCGTGGTAAAATTCGGTACATATTTTCACAGATCCGTTTTGTTACGCAGAAACAATCGCTGTCATTATGTCAACACCGACTCTTTTCGTGCATATACTCATCAGTAAAAATAGAAATTCTTTGCTTAGAAATAAAGAAAAAGCACGGCTAAATAATATCAGAAAAAAAGACAGAAAATTCATAGAATACCCAACATCGTGTGTTTGTCCCGCCAGCCATCTTGGTTCATATTATAAACAAAGATGGCCGCAATGTGACGTAATGAAGATTTTTCGATGATGTTCATTCTAGCTGTATTTTGAGTCATAATTAATTAGACATTTCTTCTTGATTTGTAATTTTAAAAATTTTTTTGCATCCCCAACAGTTTTATTATTCATGCATGACAAATTAAGGCACGACATGGCAAAACTGCTCCTGCTGATTCTCTATTAGTGTGATATTTACGTACGAAAAATTACAGCATGACAATTTTAGGCACGACAGACTCAGGCATTACAAATTGCTCCTGCTGTTTTTCTCGCTAAAAACTAAACAAGTTTTTTTCAGACTTAGAAGGAATATTAAAAAAGGAAAATGAAGATCACATTGTAGTATCTGTTTTGCTGCTACAGTTAAATTAATTTGCTGTTAGTCTATGTAGGGGAAACCCTTCTATACTGAAGTAATTTTTATTTTTACCTACTTCCGGGGTGCCCCTTTATGGGGAGCTGGTTTTCCTCCACATTGAAAACGACCTTTTGTCACATTTTGCTCCCGTGGGGAAGCAAATAAATAGTAATATAAAAAAGAAAAGAAAAATCGTCGTTTAAATTAAAATAAAAAATATCCGTTTACCGTTTAAAAAATCGTAAATACCTTTTTTTTATAGTAATTATTATTGGAAATGGTTATTTGCGCCCCCCCCCCCCCGAAAAACAATGAAAAGTAAACGTATGCACAAATTATTTAATTTTTCAAAATCTCGGTCCAACAATCTGAAAGCAAAAATGTCACTTATTTACATTTTTTTTACAAAGATTTTTTTAGCGAAAAATAAACAGCATGGTAGTCAATCGAAATTAAAGGTGGTTGCTCCGTGTTATTCTAATGCCTTACGAATTCAGGTTGCTCGAATGGCGTGCCTAAATATCACACAATAGAAAATTAGTTGGATCAGTACTCGTGCATTCTTATACAGTTGTTGTGTTTTAATTTTTCTTACATAATAAAATCCCACTTGAAAATAAAATTTTTTCAAATGAACTAAAATTAAATTGATATTGTGCTGGTTAGTAGAAGCATCTTTGAATAAATGAAAAATATAGAATAAACAGACTGTTTTAAGATATGCTGAGATGTAATTTATTTTCTTTTTTAAGTTGAATTTTAAATAGTTTGTCCGTTTATTTTTTGAATAGTTTGTCCGTTTATTTTAAATAGATTTGTCCGTTTATTTTTTTATTATTTATTCCAAGATGCTTCTATAAACCGACGCATTTTCAACTTCATATTTGACAAACACGCGCTTTGCCGGACCCCAAAACAAGCAAACAAACAAACAAACAACAAGAGAGTTCTACATGCATTAACAGCTAGCATGGCCTCGATAACGCAACACGTTTATGGATTTTTACTTCCTATAAAAAAAAGACAGAAAAGAAAAGAGTTAAAGAACAAAAAAAAAAAAAAAACTTTCTCTGACGAGGGATTTTCAGTCGGAAGTTAATTAATATTTAAACTTAAGAAAAGGAAAGAAAATAAAATTATTATTTCTTTTTTTTACATATCAGTGTGTTTTAAAACAGTTTGCCTGTTTATTCTATGTTTTTCAAACAAAAATTAATTTTGTGAGATGACGTTGCAAGCAAGCTCCAGTTACTAAAATCGATACTGCATTCGATCTTCAAGTGAAACGTCACGTGATCACTGTAAAGTTTAGCGTATAAGAACAATCTCTAGCTTCACTTATAATCGTGATTTAGTAAATATTTTTTGGTTTTTATGTTTCTGGATTTTGCAGATGAGGATATTGTGCATTGATAATTTTGGTTAAATAAACGGTTCCGTCCGAAATCCTATCCAGAATCCTGAGTTCGACAGAAAGATTCCCGAGTTCGAAAAAAAAAAAAAGATTCCTGAGTTGGACAAGATGCACAAAAGCCCATGACATAACGGATAATGTACTTGGTTAAATGCAGTTGTAAATGCCACGTTTCTAGACTTTAGAGGTTCAATTCCCAGTGCAGACGATACTAAGAATTATTTAAGAGACCTACCCTGTAATAGCCGACGGAACAAGATTAAATAATAAAGCGTTCTATTCGAAATTCCGTGAAGATTCCCGAGTTCAACATAGATCCCAGTTTTCCACTTAAAGATTATCGAGATCGATAAGATACACGTGAAGAAGATCGGAGATTACACCGGCCGAAACATTGTGCGAATAACAATGAAGTTTAGAACAGTAGTCTAACTACTGCAAATAATGCACGTTTGCTTATCCAACAACATACATGAAACGATATGCGCAACAAGCAAAGGTAAAAACAAAAAATATTTGGGTTCTTTACCTGCCAAAGTTCTCCCCGTCTTCGATTGTTTCCGGTAAGATCCGTCCAAGTGTTTCTGGTAACATCAGTGATAGTAATCCGCCTGCTAGCGCAAATGCACCGAAGAGGAAAAGTGGCATGGCATTTCCGAATTTAGTTGGCAATAGTGTGCCCTGCAACAACAGAAAATATAAAGGGTTGCTGTAGTTTATTTAAAGCATTTTTGCAGTGTATTAAGTTTGGGTAATGATTGCAATTGTCATACAATATAAAATTAAAGAAATTGTTTGATAAAAAAACATCTACATGAGTTCAAGTTAGAAGTCTTATATACTAAGGATTTATCACTTACTAAGGCCAGAAGCTACTTGAAGATAATGGTTATTTATTCAGTTTTGTTTTACGGCATATCAACCGTCTGTTTGATGCCGAATCGGTGACTTGTCAGATTTATTACTCGAAAAGTGGCAAGTTAGCTCAGCTACCTTAAACGATATATACTCCTTTCGCGGAATCATCTCACTGTCGACTAAGGATTCGAAATGAACTCACAAGTTTAAAAAAAGTCTAATGATGACCAAATTAAAAGAACTTCGCAAGTTGAAAAAACTAACAAAGCTCGTTAGAAAGAATTATCGTTATTTACAGAAAGTAAGTTTTTTGTCTCCCAAGTTTATTTTCACTTAACGAGGAACGAATAAAAAGGAATTTTATATTCAATTTTTACATAAAGTAAAAACGGGCCCTTTTCTCTTGTTTGGATTTAGAAAAATCATTGTCTACACAAATTAGAGTAATATTTTTTCTCATGAATTAGAGTAATATTTTTTCTCATGGATTAGAGTTAAAAAATGGAATCGATTTCGGAATTAACTACAGTGCTGCTACAATCCTCTTTACAACAGGAATTTCAACAACAGCTGAAATCGAAACAACAAAGACAATTCCAACAAAAGTCGAAACAACAACTGGAACAACAAAAACAATTCCAACAAAAGTCGAAACAACAACTGGAACAACAAAAACAATTCCAACAAATGTCGAAAACAACTGGAACAAAAAAAAAAACAATTCCAACAAAAGTCGAAACAACAACTAGAACAACAAAAACAATTCCAACAAAAGTCGAAACAACTACTGGAACAACAAAAACAATTCCAACAAATGTCGAAAACAACTGGAACAAAAAAAAAACAATTCCAACAAAAGTCGAAACAACAACTAGAACAACAAAAACAATTCCAACAAAAGTCGAAACAACTACTGAAACAACAAAAACAATTCCAACAAATGTCGAAACAACAACTGGAACAACAAAAACAATTCCAACAAAAGTCGAAACAACAACTGGAACAACAAAAACAATTCCAACAAACGTCGAAACAACAACTGGAACAACAAAAATAATTCCAACAAAAGTCGAAACAACAACTGGAACAAAAAAAAAAAACAATTCAAACAACAGTCGAAACAACAACTGGAACAACAAAAACAATTCCAACAAATGTCGAAAACAACTGGAACAAAAAAAAAAACAATTCCAACAAAAGTCGAAACAACAACTAGAACAACAAAAACAATTCCAACAAAAGTCGAAACAACTACTGGAAAAACAAAAACAATTCCAACAAAAGTCGAACCAACAACTAGAACAACAAAAACAATTCCAACAAAAGTCGAAACAACAACTAGAACAACAAAAACAATTCAAACAAATGTCGAAACAACAACTGGAACAAAAAAAACAAACAATTCCAACAACAGTCGAAACAACTGGAACAACAGAAACAATTCCAACAAAAGTCGAAACAACAACTGGAACAACAAAAACAATTCCAACAAATGTCGAAAAAACAACTGGAACAACAAAAATAATTCCAACAAAAGTCGAAACAACAACTGGAACAACAAAAACAATTCCAACAAAAGTCGAAACAACAACTAGAACAACAAAGACAATTCCAACAAAAGTCGAAACAACAACTGGAACAACAAAAACGATTCCAACAAAAGTCGAAACAACAACTAGAACAACAAAAACAATTCCAACAAAAGTCGAAACAACAACTAGAACAACAAAAACAATTCCAACAAATGTCGAAACAACAACTAGAACAACAAAAGCAATTCCAACAAAAGTCGAAACAACAACTGGAACAACAAAAACAATTCCAACAAAAGTCGAAACAACAACTAGAACAACAAAAACAATTCCAACAAATGTCGAAACAACAACTGGAACAAAAAAAAACAATTCCAACAACAGTCGAAACAACAATTGGAACAACAAAAACAATTCCAACAAAAGTCGAAACAACAACTGGAACAACAAAAACAATTCCAACAAATGTCGAAAACAACTGGAACAAAAAAAAAAACAATTCCAACAAAAGTCGAAACAACAACTAGAACAACAAAAACAATTCCAACAAAAGTCGAAACAACAACTAGAACAACAAAAACAATTCCAACAAATGTCGAAACAACAACTAGAACAACAAAAGCAATTCCAACAAAAGTCGAAACAACAACTGGAACAACAAAAACAATTCCAACAAAAGTCGAAACAACAACTAGAACAACAAAAACAATTCCAACAAATGTCGAAACAACAACTGGAACAAAAAAAAACAATTCCAACAACAGTCGAAACAACAATTGGAACAACAAAAACAATTCCAACAAAAGTCGAAACAACAACTGGAACAACAAAAACAATTCCAACAAATGTCGAAAACAACTGGAACAAAAAAAAAAACAATTCCAACAAAAGTCGAAACAACAACTAGAACAACAAAAACAATTCCAACAAATGTCGAAACAACAACTAGAACAACAAAAGCAATTCCAACAAAAGTCGAAACAACAACTGGAACAACAAAAACAATTCCAACAAAAGTCGAAACAACAACTAGAACAACAAAAACAATTCCAACAAATGTCGAAACAACAACTGGAACAAAAAAAAACAATTCCAACAACAGTCGAAACAACAATTGGAACAACAAAAACAATTCCAACAAAAGTCGAAACAACAACTGGAACAACAAAAACAATTCCAACAAATGTCGAAAACAACTGGAACAAAAAAAAAAAACAATTCCAACAAATGTCGAAACAACAACTGGAACAACAAAAACAATTCCAACAAAAGTCGAAACAACAACTGGAACAAAAAAACAATTCCAACAAAAGTCGAAACAACAACTAGAACAACAAAAACAATTCCAACAAAAGTCGAAACAACAACTAGAACAACAAAAACAATTCCAACAAATGTCGAAACAACAACTAGAACAACAAAAGCAATTCCAACAAAAGTCGAAACAACAACTGGAACAACAAAAACAATTCCAACAAAAGTCGAAACAACAACTAGAACAACAAAAACAATTCCAACAAATGTCGAAACAACAACTGGAACAAAAAAAAACAATTCCAACAACAGTCGAAACAACAATTGGAACAACAAAAACAATTCCAACAAAAGTCGAAACAACAACTGGAACAACAAAAACAATTCCAACAAATGTCGAAAACAATTGGAACAAAAAAAAAAACAATTCCAACAAATGTCGAAACAACAACTGGAACAACAAAAACAATTCCAACAAAAGTCGAAACAACAACTGGAACAAAAAAACAATTCCAACAAAAGTCGAAACAACAACTAGAACAACAAAAACAATTCCAACAAAAGTCGAAACAACAACTGGAACAACAAAAATAATTCCAACAAAAGTCGAAACAACTGGAACAACAAAAACAATTCCAACAAAAGTCGAAAACAACAACTGGAACAACAAAAACAATTCAAACAAAAGTCGAAACAACAACTGGAACAACAAAAACAATTCCAACAAAAGTCGAAACAACAACTGGAACAACAAAAACAATTCCAACAAAAGGCGAAACAACAACTGGAACACCAAAAACGATTCCAACAAAAGTCGAAACAACAACTAGAACAACGAAAACAATTCCAACAAAAGTCGAAACAACTACTGGAACAACAAAAACAATTCCAACAAAAGTCGAAACAACAACTAGAACAACAAAGACAATTCCAACAAAAGTCGAAACAACAACTGGAACAACAAAAACGATTCCAACAAAAGTCGAAACAACAACTAGAACAACAAAAACAATTCCAACAAAAGTCGAAACAACAACTAGAACAACAAAAACAATTCCAACAAATGTCGAAACAACAACTAGAACAACAAAAGCAATTCCAACAAAAGTCGAAACAACAACTGGAACAACAAAAACAATTCCAACAAAAGTCGAAACAACAACTAGAACAACAAAAACAATTCCAACAAATGTCGAAACAACAACTGGAACAAAAAAAAACAATTCCAACAACAGTCGAAACAACAATTGGAACAACAAAAACAATTCCAACAAAAGTCGAAACAACAACTGGAACAACAAAAACAATTCCAACAAATGTCGAAAACAACTGGAACAAAAAAAAAACAATTCCAACAAATGTCGAAACAACAACTGGAACAACAAAAACAATTCCAACAAAAGTCGAAACAACAACTGGAACAAAAAAACAATTCCAACAAAAGTCGAAACAACAACTAGAACAACAAAAACAATTCCAACAAAAGTCGAAACAACAACTGGAACAACAAAAATAATTCCAACAACAGTCGAAACAACTGGAACAACAAAAACAATTCCAACAAAAGTCGAAAACAACAACTGGAACAACAAAAACAATTCCAACAAAAGTCGAAACAACAACTGGAACAACAAAAACAATTCCAACAAAGTCGAAACAACAACGGGAACAACAAAAACAATTCCAACAAAAGGCGAAACAACAACTGGAACACCAAAAGCAATTCCAACAACAGTCGAAACAACAACTGGAACAACAAAAACAATTCCAACAACAGTCGAAACAACAATTGGAACAACAAAAACAATTCCAACAACAGTCGAAACAACAATTGGAACAACAAAACAATTTCAACAACAGTCGAAACAACAATTGGAACAACAAAAACAATTCCAGCAATAACAATTTGAACAACAAAAACAATTTATTCAAACAACAGACAAAAACAATAAATCTAAATAAATAAAAAAACAAATAAATTTTTGGAAGACGTACTATCTAGCACAAAGTTCGAAGATTTTTTTCAGATGAATGGATTTGCAAATATTGGAATTTAAATACGATCTGGAGATTCGTTCAACATTTTCAGCTTGTTTTCGTTGGTGTGAAACAATCTCTACCAAAAAATGTTAACCATGGTTTGACGAAGAAACAAAATTATGTTTTACAAAAGTTAGAGACAAAAGAAAAGAATAAATACGCGAATTTAATCGTCCCCCCCCCCCCAGAAAAATTGTCGCCAAGATGGGTATATTTGCTAATTACACCAAGCTCTATAGCAGACACGAGGGGGAAACGGATAGACACATATATAAGAAAATGGCTGAAACTTTAGATGTAGACACAGGGAGTGTAGTGGAATGGGGACATAAATGGATAGTAACATTCAATATGCGGCCAAGACTAAACTTTTTTCCTTTAATAAGTACAAGAAACCTTCTCAATCACTAATAATCATGACTAATGGTACAGTACACTATCTGAAAGCTCCTCGTTCAAATGTTACTCGTTTCCCACTCCTAGGCAGGATTCATAAAAGAGTCGCCGACCTAATATGTCCCGCACTGTCTACCAAACTCCAACCTCTGTCTCATCGACGAAATATTGCGTCCGTGTGCCTGTTTCACAAGTATTTTAATGGAGATTGCTCTGACGAGCAGTATACTGACGTCAGAGTGTAATAAGTCTCTGAACAAAGTAGTTCTTACATTTATGCTTGTATGTTTCGGAATTAGAGCATTATCGATATCGGACTTTTTTTTTTTTTTTAACTCTACACGGACTTGTGTAAAAATATGCCACGTGTATGTTGGCCAGAAATGCTTTGCTCGATTCCGACTAGGAAAATTTTCAGTGAGGGATACTCCTCACTCAAGCCCGACAAATAGGATCGACAATAACTAAATGAATAACGTAGTTAAACAAGATGACCGTTTGACAACCAGCCAAATCACAGATATTCTCATGTTTTCTAAATCGAGCGTAGAAAATGAGCTGCCTTAATATCCACTTACAAAAGGACGAACATTTGACCAACCTAATACATCAACCAAAGTTATCCGCATATGCTGGTCGCGGCATTACAGTTAAATATTTTTTTATCAAAGAGCAAAAGTAACTGCACGTTTGTTTTTTGTGGATTTCTAGTTTTATAAACCAAAAAAAAAAAAAAAAAAAATACAATCTGTTTATTAAAATGTATTGTCACTCGGACATAGGGTTAGTGGAAGGGTTTTAAGCGAGGTGTTTCTTATAAGAAAAAATAACAAAATCTAAAAGATTTCGTTAAAAATCGAGAAAGCAAATTAATACGGTGTATTAGTTTCCATGTCACCGCTTGGAAAATCGGACAAAACTAATCGATACAATTTGGCCGACATCTTAGGGGCTAACAGCTTCAATATAAACATATGAAAAAGAGTAGTAGCCGCGTAATTGTCGCGTCCCTCATTTTGGTCTTTTGTCTTCACATTCCATGAACGATGTTTGTGACAAAGGTGCTTAGTAGTCCGATGAATTCAAATAATATAACTAACCAATCCTAATCACAAAAATTCAGAAACGTCATACTTGTAATTTATTTGTTTACTAGTATGGGTGCCCGGCGTTGCCCGGGTGTTTGGAGGTGTGTGTTGAGCAAAAAAAAAAAAAAAAAAAAGTGGTAGAAGGAAGGCAGGCTCGAACCCGTACCGCGAAGGTGGAAAAGAACTTGAAATAAAAAGTGGCATCTTTGCTGTTACGACCACCGCCAAACCGGAAGTGACGTGGGTTTAAATTAAGGCTAGACAATCGAAAATATCGGCGAAAAAGGCAACCCCTTCCTGTAGAAAAGTGCCAGTTGAGGGTGAAGAAATTAATGTTTTTAGCCAATTTTTCGGTATTTGTCGTCTGAAGGGTCGAGCTTCAAAACGATTCTAATCTTGTGAAAATACGCCGCCTCTGTCGAAAGTCTTAGGCAGACATGCAAACATACATACATAGATTTATATATTTGTAGCTCAAATTTTCAACCCGAACCGATGACAAAACTTGCCCTATCTCTGAATACGATTTATGTAAAATTTCAAATGTTTAGACCAGAAATTGTTTTTAGTAATTTGGTAGAGACCGCAGAGGTCAAATTTTTTAAACTTTGACCCCTATTATGACCCCTTAGCATATATTGTTCTGGCCGAAAATGAATTACAAAGATTTTCCAAAATCTCCATACCCTGCATATCAAATTTGGCGTCTGTAGACTGAAAATTGACAGAGTTATTGTGTAGGGAAATGTACACAGACAGACAGACAGACAGACAGACTGACACTTTCACTTTTATAGATACTAGACTTTCAGCCCGGCGTTACCCAGGTGTTTGGAGGTGTATGTTGAACAAGAAAAAAAAAACAGTCAATTTTTTTAAAATTTGAGCCCTATTATGACTCCTTAACATTTATTGTTTTGGGCTCAAATCAAGTTATTAAGTTAGATCCATGTCCAAGGAACCTATATCTAAAATCTCAAGTGTTTAGACTCAAAATTGGCAGAGGAGTTTGGTAGAGTTCTCAAAGGTCTAATCGTTGAACTTTGACCCCTTAATAGCCAACTTTTTGGCCGAAAATTAGTTCCATAGATTTTCCCAAATCTCAGTACTCTGTATATCAAATTTCGAGTCTGTAGACTAAAGATTGACAGAGTTATTGTGTAGGAAAATGTACGCACACACAGACACGTTCACTTTTATATATATATAATAGATATAGACAAAGACGTCATTACTTATCAAGGCCAGGAGGCGACTCGAGGATACAGATTGATGAGTTTACAGCAGTCAATGGGAAAATATGATAGTAATCTTTAGTAGTGGAAATTTGGTAAATTGGATTACTTACGGGGTGGCTTATCAAGAACTTGTTTACATTGGACTTGAAGACGACTGTATTATAGTCAGTTGGAAAACAGGAAAATAGAACAGAGTTCCACAGGCGTGCAGTTATAAGAAAAAGGCTTTGTTCATTGGAATCTACGTTTATGTTTAGACACAGATAAAGAGTGGGGGAAATTATTGATAGTTGTTTCAGTTAAACGAGTGTTTTTCGTGAAAGTCAGGCCAGAGGGACGATAGATTGGAGCTTAGACGAGCACTTGCCATAAAGATAACGATAAAGCAAAGACAGGCTCGCAACGTCTCTTCTGTCGAAAAGAGGTTGCAGGGAAGAGAAAAGGGCATCCCCCCACTAGGATGCAAAGTCTATTTTTAACTCTGTCAAGGCAGGATAAGCTCTTTCTAGCAACTCCTGCCAAGATGTGGCAACAGTACTCCATCCTTAGACGTACTTAGGCAGAGAATTGATATGAGCAGTGAGATATCTAGTGGAGAAGTAGAACGATCCCACCATTTTTAGAGTAGCATTGACAACAGATTTGGTGTACGTGTTCCATCTCAGATCAGGAGTAAAGGTCATACCCAGAAGCTTGTCAAAACATGGAAACTCCCTAAGACGAAAGTCATTCATTTCAATTGATGCCAGATCGGGATCAGAGTGTTGATGATGTAAACATAGAAGCTTGGTTTTAGACGCATTAAAAGTAACCAGCCACTCCTTTCCCCACATGTTCAAGGTCAGCGAAGAGAGACTCAGAGAGAACTTGGTCATTTACGACCTTTGATGTATTACCATAGATGGTAGTGTCGTCAGCAAAAATGTCTGCGAATGATCTTAGAATGTGATTTGGAAGATCATTGACGTAGATCAGGAAGAGAGTTGGGCTCATGATGGACCCCTGAGGGACTCCAGCATTAATACTGAGAGTTTCTGATTTCTGCCCATCAACCAATACTCTTATGAACCTATCAGAGAGAAATGATTTAATAATTGAGAAGACATTTCCAGCTATACTGTAGCTAATGATTTTGTGGAGTAGACCTTTATGCCATACCTTATCAAAAGGATTTTATATGTAAAGAGTAATAGCCCTAGGAAGGAAGTTTCGATCGAGAGATTCGCTAATCTACGATATAAACATTAGCACATCTGCTGGAGATCTAGCAGAACGGAAACCATATTGCATGTCACTGAGGAGTGTTTTTTTTCTAGGTGGTTGACTACTTCTCTATTTTATACAGATTCCAGAAACTTACTCATGAGATGAAAATAATTTACAAATGCTTATTGTTGGCTAGCGTTTGATCTTGACGTACAATTTTTTTTTTCTTTTTTATTTAGATCATTAAATCAAGTGGTTTCATACCTTGTCTGGATTGGTTTCTAGAAACAGATTATAAAAACCGAAAATAGTAAGAGAAATAGTGTCAGAAAAGTTCCAAGCAAATCTGTGTTTAACTTACAGCTAAAGTGATGTAGGGTGCGACCATGCTTCCTATTCTCGCGGCGGACGAACTGGCTCCTACAGCCGCATTACGCACAACGGTCGGAAACAATTCCGCTGTCATGTTATAAGCGATGGCGTAGCTGGCCGAAATAGCGAACTTTCCCGACAGAGAAAGTGTTAGAGACAGCCATTTGATGTCTGAAAAAAAAAATAAATACATAAAAAATGAATTGTGCATTCATTTTTTTTTTTTTTGATGACTGTTATCCCTATCTTTATAGTTGTTGCTTCACCTCGTTTCGGAGTCCGTGGTGCAATGGATAGAGGTGTTGAATCTCTATAGTTCCAGGTGAGTATTGTCTAAAGATAGCGGTTTCAATCCTACCCAAGCAACCCAGAGGATAAGTTGGCAAATACGTCGTGAGGCGACAACAACTATGGAAGGCGGTAATTACTGAGAATAAATTACAAGACTCAGCATTCCTATCTCGTCGCGGTTAATTACCTGAGGAAAGCCAGGGGATGAGTTGTCCGAAACAAGGTGAAACAACAACAACAACAACAACAACAACAATTATAAAGATGAGAATAATAGTCCGCAAACAGAATGGAAGCACAAATTATGAGATTTGATCTCAAAGGATTCCAAAAATAAAAAAAATTAAAATTAAATTAATAAAATACATAAATCAAAGAGTACAGATACAGAACCTGACCCAAGATGGAGTCGGTATCTTCTAGTAGTTTACCGTAAACTGCTAGAAGAAGCCGATACTATATCCCTAAAATTTTGTTAAAATAATATAATTCCGTATTTTTTTTCTGTTTTATTTTCAATAAAAAATATTCATTTCAATTTTTGTTCGCATTATTTGAGATAAATCCGATGACTGGTGGAATGTTATTTGCATAACGTTTTGGTCGATATAACCTTTATATAAGTCGCCATGCTTGGTATTTGGAAAGTTTCTTATTTAGATTCTAGTTAAAAGTCAGAACTAAAAACTAAATAAAAATTATCAAACAAAACACCGGGAGATATTATTTCTAGAATATTTAAAAATAAAATGAAGGGGAGGGGGTTAAGGTTTAATTAGATCCGCCAACGCCAGATAATGAACTGCAAACGCCAAAAACAAAACTTTCAAACAAGAACATCAGATATGGGGAAAAAGGTCATTCGATTTTTAGGAATGTGTTCCCATTTGTTTTAGAAGTTTTGGCTTCGGGATGATTTTTCATGGGAGAGAAGTATTTTTGAGATAGGTCGGATTCAAAGAAATATTTTCAGTGAAAAAGATGTGCAGGTTTTAAAATCAAATGTGAGAAAAACTAGAGATATTTATCGTATGGTGAACAAAATAAAATAATGAAATATATTCACAAAAAGATATGTTGAAAATGTTTGTGAATATTTTTAGAGTTCTTGTAAAAAACAATGGAATTCATTAACACTAGAAACCGCTAGACTTTGGAATTCCATTCCGGCCTCCTGCTTCCCCAACTGTACTGACATGCAGAAGTTCAAGTTACATCTTACTGTCCAACTCCCTACATAGTACCTCAATAGCTTATGCCCCTGATAGTTGTGGTGAAAATGTAATAAAAAAAAAAATTAACTATGATACAAAATCATTTAAGACAATTTTTTTGCAAGAAAAGTTTAAATAAAATAAATCATGTTAGGGATGTGAGTTCCGTTATAGAAACGTTGATTTAATTTGAATAAAATAAAATATGCATCAAGTGCGCTTGAAAGCCAAATTACAACGCAATATTACGAAAATAAACAAATATGGATGTAGGCAAGCCCGTTCCACAGCAGATATCCTAACTGTAATCTCTGAACGTATATACCGTTCACTGAACAAAACAGGGGAGGTTAGAGCGGTAGCCCTCGATATATCTAAGGCTTTTGACAGGGTATGGCACGATGGTCTTCTAAGGAAAATTAGATGATATGGTATCACTGGAAGAATACATAATGTAATTAAATCCTTCTTATGTAAGAGAAAAATCCAGGTTGTCTTCGACGGTTGTACATCTAAACAATATGATATAAATGCGGAAGTACCTCAAGGATCTATCATTGGACCTTTATTATTCTTGATACCTCCCTGATAAAATTGTTTCTGAGATGGGTATATTTGCTGGTGACACTACTCTCTGTAACAGCCACGAGGGGAAAACAAATGAACACATATCTAAAGAAATGGCAGAAACACTAGAGGATGAACTGCAAACGCCAAAAACAAAACCGTGAAGGAGTAAAAGAAAGTTAAAAAAAAAAACGCGATGCGCTAGCTGTTGCGCCCATCGCTAAACCGGAAGTGACATAGGTTTAAATTAAGGCTAGACAATCGAAAAGCGGCGATGACTTTCGAAAATATTGGCGAAAAAAGCGATCTCCCCCTTTAGAAAAGTGCCCAGTTGAAGGTGAAGTAATTAATGTTTTTGGCCAATTTTTCGATATTTATCATCCGAAAGGTCACTTCAAAATGATACCGACCTCGTGAAAATCCGACCCCTCTGTCATAAGTCTTAGGCATACATACATACATACATACATACATACATACATATATTTATTTATTTAAACAGAAAGGTGAGATTTATATTATAGACTAGCCTGGGTCCCCGGCATTGCCCGGATGTTTGGAGGTGGGTGTTGAGCTAAAAAAAAGTGGTAGTAGGCAGGCAGGCTGGAACCCGTGACGCGAAGCCGAAAAAGAAAGTGGAGGTGTGTGAAAGGGTGTTGGTTGAATGAATGTGTAGCGAAATATAGATGCTTACATAAAACAAATAAAAAGTATACTTTGTCCTACTACTTTAATATTGGGCACTTTTGTATAAACCTCCTTAAAATCATTGGTTGTTTTACCTCTGGAAAATATTAACCTGGATTATATATACATTGTGTGTATTTCAGCAGCATTTTTAAAATTCAAACAAACATTATTGAAGAGAACAGAAAGCTTCTGCTCGATTATACATTTTTAAGCTTTTCGATTTTTTAAAATCTTTTTTTATGTTAAACTAAAACTAAAAAAGTATTAATATGTTCAATCACGAATGTTTTCGATTTATCGTCGAATCATCATCAAGTAAAAAAAAAGCAAATGAACAAAAAAGAAGATAATTTAAAAAATATAGTTGTGAAACAGGCTTTAGAAGTGAGACACAGGAAGAATGTTTTTAGACTGTTTATGATATTGGTTAACAATTTAAATTTTGTGATGCCAGAATTATTGTCGTAGGATACAATTGTATTATGTTAAGCATTTTACAATATTATTACTGGTTTCTTAGACTATATTATTAATTATAAGTTGTTGGGTCGCTTTAGATACAAAGTTTTTTTTTTATTTTAATATGGAAAACTCAGTCGCTAAATAAATAGCACTCTGCTTTCGAACAAAAACTGATATTCCTAAAAGGATTTCACATTCACCGACCAAGGACAGAAACAATAAAGCGTAGTAACAGAACAGATACTACACTTTGCATTATTTATATAAAAAGATATAAATATTAAAATTTGCAAAAATTTAGGCACAAGATCATGTGGGATTAATCGTGGTCATTGGTCAGCTTTTGTCTATTCTTTTTGTCGATTTTACTCTTGTGATGTTAATGGTTCCGGGGCAACGCTGAGTCACTTGAACGTATGTTTGTAAATTAGAATGTTAACATTGGAATGTACCAGGAATGTTATATTGATAAAATGGAATTTAGAAAAAAAAAGTCTAGAAGAAGTTGATAGATAAACAAGAATACGTGACAAACATCACACGATGGTCACGAGTGATACATGCCGATTATGTCATTTGAAAGGGGATATTTTTGTGCAGGTAGGTTTTAGTCAGTTGAGTCAGAGTTTGAGAGAGACAGTTGAGAAGTGTTGAGTTGGCTAGCGGTCGATAATGACTCGAAACACCCGAGAAAGCTGTCGGATCAACGTCAATTAGATGTAGATATTAAGACAGCGTGCAAGTTTCGAATGGGGGAAAGATCTAGAACAAAGCTGCTGAAAATACAACCGAGACTTCTTTAGGATGAGTTTTCATCAGCTTTTCCAAGACTTTCAAAATAATACCAAGCATGACAAGGTATGTTTTCTCTGTTTGCCGATGTGAACCCCACAGAACTGTGCTTTGTCGCTTGTATTGCCCGTGTTGATATATATTCTGTCATAAATTTTATATACACTCAACATATGGTAAGTTTGCATAAAGAGAGAGGTATGGAAGCACAAAATGGATACAATTTTTAAATGTATTTTATTTTTATTTTTTCCACCCCATTTAATAAAAATATATAAAAATACGTAAACTTTTTTCTCAATTACTTTTTTTATTTCATAATCGCATATCTGTTAAAATAACTATGTTTATTTAAGTTAATGTTTTATAAATTTTGTCAAACTATTTAGATATTTAAAAAATATAAAAAATATATATTTATTCACAGAAACATGAAAAAGTAAACAATGAATGTTTCACAATTTTTACAGTTTTAGCAGTTTCAAAAGTTTAACAGTTTTTACAGTTTTAGCAGTTTCAATAATTTAAGAGTTTTTACAGTTTTAGCAGTTTCAAAAATTTAACAGTTTTTACAGTTTTAGCAGTTTCAAAAATTTAAGAGTTTTTACAGTTTTAGCAGTTTCAATAATTTATCAGTTTTTACAGTTTTAGCAGTTTCAAAAAATTTAACAGTTTTTACAGTTTTTAGCAGTTTAAAAATTTAACAGTTTTAGCAGTTTTAGCAGTTTCAATAATTTAAGAGTTTTTACAGTTTTAGCAGTTTCAAAAATTTAAGAGTTTTTACAGTTTTAGCAGTTTAAAAATTTAAGAGTTTTTACAGTTTTAGCAGTTTCAAAAATTTAACACTTTTTACAGTTTTAGCAGTTTCAAAAATTTAACAGTTTTTACAGTTTTAGCAGTTTCAAAATTTAACAGTTTTTACGGTTTTAGCAGTTTCAATAATTTAAGAGTTTTTACAGTTTTAGCAGTTTCAAAAATTTAACAGTTTTTACAGTTTTAGCAGTTTCAAAAATTTAAGAGTTTTTACAGTTTTAGCAGTTTAAAAATTTAACAGTTTTTACAGTTTTAGCAGTTTCAAAAAATTTAACAGTTTTTACAGTTTTAGCAGTTTCAATAATTTAAGAGTTTTTACAGTTTTAGCAGTTTCAATAATTTAAGAGTTTTTACAGTTTTAGCAGTTTCAAAAATTTAAGAGTTTTTACAGTTTTAGCAGTTTCAAAAATTTAAGAGTTTTTACAGTTTTAGCAGTTTCAAAAATTTATCAGTTTTTACAGTTTTAGCAGTTTCAATAATTTAAGGGTTTTTACAGTTTTAGCAGTTTCAAAAATTTAAGAGTTTTTACAGTTTTAGCAGTTTCAAAAATTTAAGAGTTTTTACAGTTTTAGCAGTTTCAATAATTTATCAGTTTTTACAGTTTTAGCAGTTTCAAAAAATTTAACAGTTTTTACAGTTTTAGCAGTTTCAATAATTTAAGGGTTTTTACAGTTTTAGCAGTTTCAAAAATTTAAGAGTTTTTACAGTTTTAGCAGTTTCAATAATTTAACAGTTTTTACAGTTTTAGCAGTTTCAATAATTTAAGAGTTTTTACAGTTTTAGCAGTTTCAAAAATTTAACAGTTTTTACAGTTTTAGCAGTTTCAATAATTTAAGAGTTTTTACAGTTTTAGCAGTTTCAATAATTTAACAGTTTTTACAGTTTTAGCAGTTTCAAAACTTTAAGAGTTTTTACAGTTTTAGCAGTTTCAATAATTTAAGAGTTTTTACAGTTTTAGCAGTTTCAAAAATTTAAGAGTTTTTACAGTTTTAGCAGTTTCAATAATTTATCAGTTTTTACAGTTTTAGCAGTTTCAAAATTTTACAGTTTTTACAGTTTTAGCAGTTTCAATAATTTAACAGTTTTTACAGTTTTAGCAGTTTCAATAATTTAACAGTTTTTACAGTTTTAGCAGTTTCAAAAATTTAACAGTTTTTACAGTTTTAGCAGTTTCAAAATTTAACAGTTTTTACAGTTTTAGCAGTTTCAATAATTTAACAGTTTTTACAGTGTTAGCAGTTTCAATAATTTAAGAGTTTTTACAGTTTTAGCAGTTTCAATAATGTAACAGTTTTTACAATTTTAGCAGTTTCAAAACTTTAAGAGTTTTTACAGTTTTAGCAGTTTCAAAAATTTAATATTTTTTACAGTTTTAGCAGTTTCAATAATTTAAGATTTTTTACAGTTTTAGCAGTTTCAAAAATTTAAGAGTTTTTACAGTTTTAGCAGTTTCCATAATTAAAAAGTTTTTACAGTTTTAGCAGTTTCAAAAATTTAACACTTTTTACAGTTTTAGCAGTTTCAAAAATTTAATAATTTTTACAATTTTAGCAGTTTCAAAACTTTAAGAGTTTTTACAGTTTTAGCAGTTTCAATAATTTAAGAGTTTTTACAGTTTTAGCAGTTTCAATAATTTAAGAGTTTTTACAGTTGTAGCAGTTTCAATAATTTAAGAGTTTTTACAGTTTTAGCAGTTTAAATAATTTAACAGTTTTTACAGTTTTAGCAGTTTCAAAAATTTTTAAAATGTTTATACTTCACATATGTTACAAACATTCAATTAAAACAACAAAATAAATACGAATCCAGTGGGTGATATAAATAAAGCATATTTAAATAAAGTATATTAAAAAAAACGTAATTACATTTGCAAAAAAACGTAATTATATTAAAAAACGTAATTATATTTGAAAAAAAAACGTAATTATATTTGAAAAAAAAACGTAATCATATTTGAAAAAAAAACGTAATTATATTTGAGAAAAAATATATTATATTTGAAAATAAAACGTAATTATATTTGAAAAAAACCCGTAATTATATTTGAAAAAAAAAAACGTAATTATATTTGAAAACAAAACCGTAAATATATTTGAAAAGAAAACGGAATTATATTGGATAAAAAATGTAATTATATTTGAAAAAAAAAACGTAATTATATTTGAAAAAAAAACGTAATCATATTTGAAAAAAAAACTAATTATATTTGAAAAAAAAACGTAATTATATTTGAAAAAAACGTAATTATATTTGAAAAAAAAAACGTAATTATATTTCAGAAAAAATATATTATATTTGAAAAAAAAAACGTACTTATATTTGAAAAAAAAAACCGTAAATATATTTGAAAAGAAAACGTAATTATATTGGAGAAAAAACGTAATTATATTTGAAAAAAACGTAATTATATTTGAAAAAAAACGTAATTATATTGGAGAAAAAACGTAATTATATTTGAAAAAAAAAAACGTAATTATATTTGAAACAAACGTAATTATATTTGAAAAAACGTAATTATATTTGAAAAAACGTAATTATATTTGAAAAAAAACATAACTATATTTGAAAAAAAAAACGTAATTATATTTGAAAAACAAAATGTAATTTATATTTGAAAAAAAACGTAAATATATTTAAAAAAAAACGTAATTATATTTGAAAAAAAAACGTAATTATATTTGAAAAACAAAACGTAATTATATTTGAAAACAAAACGTAATTATATTTGAAAAAAAACATAATTATATTTGAAAACAAAACGTAATTATATTTGAAAAAAGACCGTAATTATATTTGAAAAAAAAAACGTAATTATATTTGAAAAAAAAAACGTAATTATATTTGAAAAAAAAACGTAAATATATTTGAAAAACAAAACGTAAATATATTTAAAAAAAAACGTAATTATATTTGAAAAAAAACGTAAATATATTTGAAAAAAAACGTAATTATATTTGAAAAACAAAACGTAAATATATTTGAAAAAAAAAACGTAATTATATTTGAAAAAAAAACGTAAATATATTTAAAAAAAAACGTAAGTATATTTGAAAAAAAAAACGTAAGCATATTTGAAAAAAACGTAATTATATTTAAAAAAAAAACGTAATTATATTTGAAAAAAAAAGTAAATATATTTGAAAAAAAAACGTAAATGTATTTGGAAAAAAACGTAATTATATTTGAAAAAAAAAACGTAATTATATTTAAAAAAAAACGTAAATATATTTGAAAAAAAAAACGTAATTATATTTGAAAAAAAAAACGTAAATATATTTGAAAAATAAAACGCAAGTATATTTGAAAAAAAAACGCAATTATATTTGAAAAAAAAAACGTAATCATATTTGAAAACAAAACGTAATTATATTTGAAAAAAAAACGTAAATATATTTGAGAGAATATATTTACACACAGCAGAAGTTATTTGAAAAGATATTCGATGAAAAAAAAATTGATAAAAATGTTTACACATTTTTATATATTTTAATTATAAGGGGTGAAAAAATTAACATAAAATATATTTGAAAATTGTACCTATTTTGTATCCATTTGGTGCTTCCATACCTCAATTGACAGACGCGGGTGCCAGCTTTCTGTGTGTTTGAAAGTTAGGCTCTCCCTTTATGCACAGTTACCCAACTTATCAGAGACACGCCACACACAACGAACTACGTTACATGTAAACACGTTGAACACGTATTAGAGACACGTCAGACTCTGTTAAAGAACTCACACATTAAACAGACTCGTTCATATATATTAGTAAACATACGAACACGTTATATAATCTCTAGTTTTAGTGCCGCTTATTTATATTATAATTTTATATACAAATACTTATATATATCGTCGTTACATTAAAAATTATATAACATATAAACACTCTTGGCAATCATTACTATTACAAATAATTATTACTATTACAAACATAAATTATTTAAATTACTATTAAATAAATTATAATATTATAATATTAACTTATAAATAATAATATTAAATATATTAAATAGATTGTTTAAATTACTATTACAAACATAAATTATTTAAAAAGAAAATGCAGTTTGGAAATTCGTCATGAACAATTTATTTTGTTTTAACTCTTCATTTGTGACACATTTCCGTAAATAATAATTTTTATTTATGTATCTGCTTACAACGACTGAATAATTCCTGCATTGACAAGCCTTCAAATACACCTTATATATATATATATATATATATATATATATATATATATATATATATATATATATATATATGGGCAGGCATTTACATAACAAAAGCCCAGTTGACCTTGATGGACTCCCCGTCGATTCCGACGTATGCACTTCCGCCAAAACATTTGTTGCTCGGAAATCCACGGATGCTTTGTTTATAGTGGTGAAGGCTTTGTGTAGAATCAGCCACACTTTTTGGTATTACTGTTAACCTTTATCGGTGCAGATGACTGCTACCGGACAGGGCATACAGTAAACCGCAGGATTTAATATAAGTTTCCTTCTCTTAGATGGCTTAACGAGGACTGGGGGTGCATCCCTCCCAGTGAATTAATGCGGCCCCAGATACCAATCTGGAAATTTCTACGACTCGGTATATATATATATATATATATATATATATATATATACTTTTTATTTGTTTTACATAAGCATTTATACGTCGCTACACATTCATGAGCATGTTCTGGTCAGTATGTTTTTAGTCAGCATATAGTATACGTCTTTAACTTTACCATCAATATAGATGCTGAGCAAAGTAGCCATTTTGTTTAGGCAGTTGTTTACTTTCTTTGATTAAAGATAGCGAATTTGCTCAGATTCGATACTTACGTAAAATTTAAAGGTCTATAACATTTATATTATATTCTCTGTCTGTCAATTTCATTTTTCTCTGAAAGTACTGAGCTGATCTGGCTGAAATTTTGTATGGACTTTTGTTATGATAAATTGCAGCGAATTAAGTGCTACAGTATCCGTTCTTTGTAGAGTTACGAATTAATAGTGATTAGTATTTAATGAAATAAATGAGTACAAATTCAACCATACTCAACTATAAATTTGGCATAAAGCACTCATACTAAATCAACGGATATATTATTTTATTATTGGAATTTTTTAGATGAGTAATTTATATATTCATTTTATTTATATGCAGACTGCTATCCTCATCATCATAGTTGTTTTCATGAAGTTTCGGCCAACTGTTCCTCTGAAGAATGCCACAGAAGGCAATTATCCCTCTGACAAAGGCCAGAGAAGGCAACTATTCCTCTGACGAAGGCCAGAGAAGGCAACTATTCCTCTGACGAAGGCCAGAGAAGGCAACTATTCCTCTGACGAAGGCCAGAGAAGGCAACTATTCCTCTGACGAAGGCCAGAGAAGGCAACTATTCCTCTGACGAAGGCCAGAGAAGGCAACTATTCCTCTGATGAAAACCGAAGAAATAGTTGGCCGAAACGGCGTGAAAATAACAACTATGAAGATGAGGATAACAGTCCGCAAATAAAAAATAAAAATAAAAATCAACGGTCTATAACTTATGCCCGTTTTTAACGCAAATAGGTCACAAATAAGTATGAGGAAACTGAAATATATATTTTTTTACTAACGTTCCAACGTTAATTTCTTTAAAATAATTAATGTCACTAAAGGCTATGATAACCATAATCTATAACTAGGTTCATTGCAGTCATTACAATTGTTATATTATGCTAATATAGGTGCATGTGACTGAATTATTGAAGTGTTAGTGCGAACATTAAGAGAAGAGAGACACACGTGTGAACGTAACAGAAACTTTATTAACACTGAAAAAAGGGAGTAGTTTTGCTACTACAATAGACCACGTGATTGTGTGGTGGAAGGTTACAGACAATAGCGATGGTGCGATAATCCCAATCGTATTATTCGATGTATACAACATCGGGTTTTTACTAAAAATAAAAAAGTTTTTTATTCTTATCTTTTTATATGTATTTAATTCGTGTCTGTATCTGACTGAGAGCCTAATTGTTCTTCCTCCCGTTGTGAAATTTATTGTCGTTGTTCTATTTTCCGTGCCCGTTTGTGGTCTGGCTTGTCTTGGACTATTTTCTTGATTGAATACGTTTTCATAGTCGTATGTAACTTTGCGTGTTGAATTTTCACTTGTTTTTATGATTGTCCGACATTGTATAATTTTTTCTTTTTTGTTCGACACATCCGTGCATAATGCCCCCTTTTTTACCAAAAGTTGTGTAGGGTTTGTTGTATACGGGACAATTGTTTTTCTGGTGCGAGCCGGAGCAGTAGGTAATTTTTCGATCCACTACTGTTGTGTTTTGGTGGGCTTTTTGTCTTTTTGTTTAAAGGATGCATGGGCAGACATCTTGTTTTTTTTTTGTTATTCTGTTTTTCTTCATGTCCCAAGTTAGCGATTTTTTTTTTTGTGTCTGACGTAGCCATTATTTTAGATTGTCTCTCTGTTTCTTCGGCACTGTGCTCTGCTTGGATTGCCTTTTTCTAAATCCAACGACGGTTCTCTCAGCATTCTTCCTCGAAGCATGTTATCGTTAATGCCATAGATTAGGATATCTTTTATTAGTCTCTCGGTAAGTTCTCCAAATTCACATTTGTTTGCTTTTTGTCGTAGTTCGGTGACATATTCATCAAATCTCGGAGTTTCTTTTTGTTTGCAAGCCAAGAATTAGTATGTGAGAAAAGTTAGTTTTTTTCTTGGTTGACAGTGCAAGTCAAATTTTTCTATCACATTTTCCAAATCGTATTTCTGTTCTTCGTTCTCGAAATTGAAGGTGTAATAAATTTTTCTTCCTTCATTTCCTATACAGGTCAATAGTATCGATGTTTTAACCTTCACCAATTTTTTATCTGATTCTGTTGCTTGTAAAACTAACGAATTGGTTTTTCCATGTTTCCCATTCTTGTTCGAGAGGATGAAAAGTTAAGTTCTTTGGGATGCGGCAGAAATTACATAGTTTGTTTTTGTTTATTTTTTTGACGTTGTTGAGTGTTAAGGTTCGTAGTTATTTCCTGACACCATGTTATATTATGTTAATACAGGTGCATGTGACTGAATTAGTAAAGGGTTAGTGAGAACTTTAAGTGAAGAAAGACATAGGTGTGAACGTAATAGGAACTTTATTAACACTGTAAAGGGAGTAGTTTTTGCTACTACAATATACCACGTGATTGTGTGGTGGGAGGTTGCAGGCAATGGTGATGGTGGGAGTAATCCCAATCAAGGGGAAATAACTCGTATTATTCGATGTATACAGCAACAATAACATATTTACTTGTGTAGGGGCTATTCTACGTCAAAAATATCGTCAGACTCTTAGGCAGAAAGTCAAAGAGTATTATTAGAAGCCTTTCCCACAAAATAGTTTGTATTCACCGACCTTTAGCCCAGATATTGGCGAACGCAGATGCAATGCAGCTGAGGCCTGAGAAGATGGTGGACCCGCAGAAGAGAGGTTTTCGCCCCCAACGATCCATAGTGAAAATTAACGTTGTATAAGCCGGGATCTCCACCAAACCAGAAAGCAGTGTGCTTTCATACAGGTTATTGCTCAACGACCCGGCGTTAAATATGAGACCATAGTAAACCATGTTGATAACTGCCCTGTCAATAAAGAAAAGAAAACAAAAACTCGGATAACAAGCATAGGTACGCGGCGTTGCCCGGATAAATGAATAAGATTATTATATACGCCATGAACAGTCCAAGAGGCAAACGTGAGTTTTGAATCCGGGTCATCTGGAGGCAGATTTGAAATCAAAATAACAAGAAAAACAAAAAAAATTAATTTCGAAAGAAATGAACAAAGCGAAAACATTCCTTGTCCATGGCGTAAGTAGGAAAGCACGACCAACAAAATAATAATATTGTCCAAGAAAGATCGGGAATCAGGTGAACCGCTTACGACAGGATTGATAAAAGATTATTTAATGTTCCCTGTTGATCTTTATATAGTGTTATGTTTGACGTTCATCTTCGTCGCCAACTGTTATGTTTGCAGGTTGAACCAAATAACGTATAAGGCAATACAAATGAAGACTCAACAAACAAAGGTAGATCAATAAGAAGTGTATTAGAAAAAGTATATTTACAGTATATTTACATAATGGTTGTCAAGTAAGAAAGTCTTGGCTGGAGAACATATCTGCTCTCGGCTCGGCCTTCGGTGGTTTCTGATTAACACACACTCAGACTAACCGAGTCTTGCTATTTATGTGTAATATTATCCACATATGTAAATGAGTGGGTGCCACCACAATACCCTCCTCCCAAGATTTGAAGTCACGCAGATTTCAATATCTTTTTTTCTTGGAATTTAACATTAATGGTTCATTAAACTTTCTTTTTCTACCTGATCTTCGGGGCTCAGGTGTATATTGAGGCGGTTCCAAATTAAAGGATTCGTATATGATGTCCATGGTTTCCCCCTCTTCGACTGCTAAATCGTGCAAATAACTCGTGTAGGAATCCTATTGAGTTGTTCGTTGTTGGATTCCTGCAACGCATTACCTCAGGCCATTTTGTATAACTATCTACTACAATTAAGTAGTAATTTTCTCCTACTGGACCAGCGAAGTCCATGTGGATTCTCGACCATGGGTGGTCGGTTTTCGGCCAAGATTTGTGTACTATGGGTGGGGATTTTGCCGCTAACTGGCATCCTTTACATCTATTTATTGTTATAGCTATGTCGATGTCTATGTTACGCCAGTATACGTAGCTTCTCATTAAAGACTTCATCCGATTTATCCTCGGATGTCCTGTGTGAAAGTCTCTCAAAATCCTCTTCTGCAACGTTTTAGGTATTACTACTCTCTCGCTGTATAATAACACATCGTTACATATGGAAAAAATTTCCTGAACCTTTTTGTCATTTATAATTTTTTCTTTTATATCATTTATGTATTCATCTTTATCGGCTTCTCTTTTAATGTCCGACAATGTTACCGGTAGTTCTTTAATGATGTTTGCTACCATATTTTTCACTTCGACATTTGTTCGAATTACTGCAATTACTGATTCTTCCAAATTATGTTTCTGTGGTATCAGTCGTAAAAGTCCATCCGCATGGCAAATACTTTTCGATGCTAGATGTTGTAGCTGGAAATCGTAATTCTGTAGGATCGTACCCCAGCGCAGCAATCTATTTGTATACAGGCGATCCTTTTTTTTGATCCGTAGATTGTGACTAATGGTTTATGGTCGGTTTCAAGTATAAAATGTCTACCATATAAATATCTGTGGAACTTAGTCACTGCAAAGATTATACTCAACGCTTCTTTTTCAATCTGTGAATACGCCTTCTCTGCTCGAAGCAGCGTTCTCGAAGCGTGAGCTATCGGCTTTCTATATCCATTAGGCATGATATGTTGAATGCATGCTCCTATGCCGTAGGAACCAGCGTCACTAGCGACGACTATATTTAATTTTGTGTCATAGTGAGTTAGAAATAATTCAGATGTTAGTGCGCTCTTTATTTTGTCAAAAGCGGTTTGACATTCTTGCGTCCAGTTCGAAGGTGTGTACTTTTTTAGCAGCTCATTTAAGGGAGCTCGCAAATTATGCATCCCTTCAATAAAAGATTGGTAATAATTTGAGAGTCCTAAGAAACTCTGAAAGATTGTTACGTTATTAGGTGCTGGCATGTTTTTTATTGCCGCAGATCTTTCTGGGTCTGGACGTCGCCCATGTTTATTTATTATATGTCCAAGATACATAATTTCGCTCATACAAAAGTCGCATTTATTTTCTTTTACTTTAAACCCGAATTCTTGTATTCGAGTGAGTACTTGTTTTAAATGCTCCTTATGTTCTTCTAGGGATTTGCTCCTGATAACAATGTCGTCCAGGTATGCACATGCGCACTCAATACTACTTAGCATGGTGTCCATCGCTTGCTGAAAGATGGCAGGCGCTACTTTGATGCCAAAGGGCAACCGGTTGTATTTGTACAATCCCTTATGCGTGTTGATGCATAGTATTTTTGAGCAATTCTCCTCGACCGGTATTTGTAAATACGCGTCGCTCAAGTCTATCTTGGAGAAGATATTACCACCATTCAACTTTGTGAATATTTCCTCTGGGCTTGGTAGCGGGTAATGGTAATCTTGTAATATGGAGTTTAGACCTGTCGAAAATCTGCGCACACTCTGATTTCATCATTCTTTTTCTTTACATATACGGTGGGGGCTGCCCAGTCGCTGTGTTCTATTTTTGATAGTATTCCTGTCTGTTCCAATCTGTCTAATTCTTTATTAATCTTTTCCAACCCAGCGAACGGAACTTTTCGCTTTTTTCTAAAAATTGGGCTGGTGTTTTCTTTAAGTTCAAACGAGGTCTTAAATTTATTGCAACGACCTAATTTAGTCATGAATACATCAGGGAATAATTTTTTTAAGTCCTTTTTTATATTTCCTGTTGTTGGAGTAGTACATTCTATTTTTTTACAGAATGTATTAATTGGCTTATCCCACAGTCCAAATTTCTCAATCAAATCTATTCCAAACAGATTTTCGCTATTTTTCAATACGAACATTTTTAATTTTTTCGTAAATCCTTTTAATTTTATCGAAAGGATAACTTCTCCTTCAAATTTTATCTCACCGCCAGTTACCGTCCGAGCTGATTTACTTGTTTTCATCATGGTTGGTTTACCCAACTTTTTCCATGTATTCAAGTTTATTATAGAAATATCGGATCCTGAATCCAGTTGTAATTTTATTGGCGTTTTAAATATTTCCGCTTTTATGTATTTTCGCCGATTTTTGTCTAATTTTTCGTTTGATTTTGTTTGCTGTACTCGGTTTCTGGTGAAATCTTTATATCTGCAGCAATCGCTTTTGTGTCCGACTTTCTTGCAAATGTAGCATTTTTTCTTCTTATAAGGGCAATCCGATTCCCAATGTTTTTCTGCGCATCTCTTACGGTTATATCTAGGGAGAGACTTGTTATATTCTTTACTATAATTATAATTATTATATTTGGAATATCTCGTTCCATTTTGACTGCTTTTATTTGTATAGTTCTTGGTTGGTGTGTATCGTTTTCTAACCTTTCTTACATATGCCACTCCGGATTCTATCTTTTTTGAATCCGTTTTTAGTGTAATGGTCCTTTCACAATCTTCTGCTAATTTCTGAAGTGTTAAATCTTGTTCAGATTCCAGCTTAGACAACACTCGTCTGCGTATTTCTGCATTTTTCGTGGAAACTAACCCTTGTGCGAAGATTAGGCATTTGAAATCTTCTACTGTTAGTTCTGCTAGCTTAAAATTATTACAGTTTTTATTGACAACTGATGCGTATGTCAAATAATCTTGGTTGTCCATCTTCCTTGTGTTATCCATCAGTTGTCAATTCCAGTCTCCATGTTTTCATTGAATTTTCTATTACATTGGTGATCCCGCTTGGTATTTTATACATTTTTAGGCATTATATTATCCATGCTTGGGGGATCCTGTCATACGCTTTTTTGTAGTCGATCCATGCCATGGCTAAAATTTTTCCTCTTCCTTTTTACCTCCTTTAGAATCTTTTGATCAACATATAGCAGATCATGTGTTCCTCTTTTCCCTTAAAAGTCGGTAGTGATGCTATGAAAGAAGGCGTTTGAAGATAGGTCTACCTTACACCATATTGGTTAGTCACTAGAAATGTTGGATGGGAAGAAGCCGAGGAAGGTAATTTCCCCTGATGATGTGGTATTATTTAATTCTCTCATTCTAAGTCGGGGCAATTACCACATTGATATTTGAAATTCAACTTTTACAACTGAATGTCACCAAGTACTTTATCCACTATGCTACGGGTCACTGCGGAAACGCTGTGCAAATAACATTCAAGATGAGAACTATAGTCCAGAGAATCCAAATAAAATGAATAATTAATCATCATCTCAAAAAAAATTAAACAAAAATTAACAATCATGATTAAGCTATGAGATTGTCGGACTGACTTCCTCATCTTGGTTGTAATCGTCACACGTTTCGGCCGTTTTTGCCCTCTGGCCTTCATCAGGTGTTTTCTATCAAACTGGGGAACCGTTTGTTAGGAGTCTCGAACCCAACCCTTTATTATTATTGCGGGGGTACCGGGTTCGGACTCCAGCTAGGCTTTGGGACATAGTTGCTTATTCTCTGTTTTGAATGTTACTTTTTCACTGCCTTCACTAGTGACATATGATCGAGCGGTCCTAGACGTTGTATCAAAGTTTACAGTTACCCAAAGGTGCTGAGTTCAATCCTGAACGAAGGCAGTGAAAAAGTAACATTTAAAACAGAGAATCAGCAACTATGTCCCAAAGCCTAGCTGGAGTCCGAACACGGTACCCCCATAATAATAAAGGGTTGGGTTCGAGACTCCTAACAAACGGTTCCCCAGTTTGATACAAAACACCTGACGAAGGCCGGAGGGCAAAACGGCCGAAACGTTGTGACAATAACAACCAAGATGAGGAAGTCAGTCCGACAATCTCAATCAATGAAAACACCTCATCTCAAAAATACAGACAATTACTATGATTTAGCTATGTTAATCAAAATTTTCAAATGTAACGAATTTTATCTTAAATCTAATGAAAACGAAATTGAATTCTGCTTACCAATTGAAGAATACGATTAAACTTCGTATTAAAAGAATCTTTGATTTGAATAATTCTTTTAATCCAACTTTTTTAACCGGATTCTCTTTTTCTTCCGTTTCAATGATTTCCAAATTTGGCAATGGGCTTTTATTCATTTTGGCCATTTGAATAAATATTTCTTTCGCTTCTTCCAATCTCCCCTTGCTTATCAACCATCTTGGAGATTCTTTAATTAAACTAAAATAAAAAAAATTAATAACAAAGCAATTTTTACAGATAAAAATGTGTTCATAGTAAAAATATGTGCTGTTAAAAATATCTGTTTAACATTCAAGATAAAGAACTTAATGACTACGTTGCCACGTAGACTTCCTACCATGATGTAATTTCCCGAACACGCTAACTTAATTTTCTAACTCCAAGTTAAAAATTCCTTTTTATTTAATCTACCTTCCCGTAGATAATTCTGTTTCAGACAAGAATAATAAAAATGCAGAGAACTATATAAAACATATTAAAAAGATTTTATATGGCCATAATTTTATTAAACATTTGCATAATATCAGTACTATTATTATTAATTGTGCAGGTATTTTTTTATAGTTTCAACATATATTATAAAAAAAAAATGAAAAAATGTAATAACAAACAGAAACTAAAATATACTTACAAAAATATTTCTCCTTAACTATCTTTAAATATTTTGACCCCCCCCCCAAAAAAAAAAGCAAAAACACAAAAAACACAAAAGGAGGTAAATAAAAAGTGGGATATATGGGGTGGGGTTTCTTCTTATATAATACACGTTGAAACTGAAAAACACCTCAATAATAAATAATAATGACACTGCGCCCAGTATTATTTAAATGTTTTTAAAAAAATATCAGTCAATGGTCGAAATAATCGTACGCT
The DNA here is from genome assembly GCF_053919585.1 of Euprymna scolopes. Lineage (NCBI taxonomy): Eukaryota > Metazoa > Mollusca > Cephalopoda > Sepiida > Sepiolidae > Euprymna > Euprymna scolopes. The sequence continues at coordinate 77,927,911 of NC_136519.1, forward strand.
TGTATAATTAATAAAATTGAACTTTTTGAGATTACATAAAAATATGTGTCCGTTCCTACGGAAGCGGTAGGTGTATCAGAATTTTTGTAGTAAATTTTTTACACCCCTAACACGAAACTGCGAATAAAATATAAAAAATTCGTAATTTCTCTTTTAAAAGTGGGTTTATTTTCTTTATGGATCATACTTCCAAAATAAACTATTAAAGTTGTTTTAAAAGTAATAGAAATATTTAAAAAAAAAAAAAAACAGTAATGAATTTTACGAACTCAATATTTTCAATTTTTAAAGTTTAAAAATTTATCAAAATTTTTCTATTGATTCTATTTTTACGATATTTTCAGGGTCAATGTGAAATTTTATGCTCTTTCCAATAAACCGAATATAATATTTTAGACAAACGTCTTTTTTTTAATTCACGCCCCTCCCCCATTTTCAAGTGTCTATTAAAAAGTAAATAATTAATTAAGTTTTTTTATATTTTATTCGCAGTTTCGTGTTAGGGGTGTAAAAAATTCCTACAAAAATTCTGATACACTGATATACTGAAGCGGTATATTATAAATAATATATACGACACCTGTATTCGATCTTTATTTTTCCCATATCGAATAGAGACGGTAGCGCGGCGCCATTCTACACAGTGAAGGAAGACACTTTCATGCGCATAAGTAAAGTTTTGAGTAAACTTCCAGCGTGTCAGTCGCTGCCTATCGGTCGCTGAATGAGGTGCTACACAACGTGTTCGTCGGATTACCGATTCTCTTAAGATGACTAAACGTGTTGAGCAAGTGTACTACATCAAATATTTTAAAAAGCTTGGCGATTCTCAAGGCGAAACAATTTGTAAGATTGGTGTAATGGGTATTTGGAGAAGATGCGATGGGTGTAACAGTGTAACACAAATTAAGGAGGGTTTCAACCGATAGCGGAAGGTGACCAGCATTCTGGCAGGCCCCAAACTGCTCGAAATGCAGTTGTTGTTGAGAGGTTGGAAAATTTGGTGATGAGAGAGTGTCGTTTAACCGTGTAGAAGCTTGCCGAAGAGGTTGGAGTGAGTAAGGATTCCGCACGTGCAATTTTGCGTGATGATTTGGACATTCATAGAGTAAAATTAGTGTCGAGGTTGTTGTCCCCAGAACAAAAGGACCTCCATGTTCAAGTTGCATAGGACCTTTTGGACACTGTAAACAGTTATCCTTGACTTCTGAACATCGTGATAACTGGAGATAAGTCATGAATGTATGGGTACAACCCAGAAACAAAAAGATAGTCGTCACAATGGAAGAATCCGGATTCTCCAAGACCGAAAAAAAAAAAAGCGCGTCAGGAGTGAAGCAAAATCAAGGTGATACCTAATATCTGTGGAGGTAAAGTTTGCCTATAAATACACTTTTAATTTTTTTGTATCTTCTCTAACTGTTTTAGTCGTGTGCAAGCGACTCTATAAGTCACTCCGTCGGTCCGTCAGTCGGTCTGTTCGTAACACTTTTGTGCTTGGCCTTTTTGCTTAAGATCAAAGGTCTGTTCTAGCTTTTTAATTTTCTTGGCCTTTTGGCCAAGATCAAAGTGTAGTATCTTTCCGGCAGATACTGCAAGCAAAGACCATATGTGGGGGCAACCCCCACATATAAGACCTTCGTCAACATAGGGGCAACCCTTCATACCAATTGTCACTATCGAGCTCCCCTACTCTCTGGGCAGCTGGTCCCCATTTCCCCTTCACTCCTCACATTAAAAATCGGCCTTGTGCCTAATTTGCTCGGTGGGGGAGCAAATAAATACCGCTTTTTCTTGGCCTTTTGGCCAGGACCAAAGTGTAGTATCTGTTCTTAATAGATGCTGTACTTACGTTTGTAACTTTTCCTTAACCACATGGCTAAGATCAAAGTGCAGCATCTGTTCTTAACAGATGCTGCACTTACATTTGTAACTTTTCCTTGGCAATGGAAGAGCAAACCCTTCCATGCTGAAATTTTTTCACAAATCATATTTTAATATATAAATTTTCTTTTTTTTTTTTTTTTTTTTTCGAAAAATTCCTGTTTTGCCCACAGGGGCTCAAAAGGGGTAAAAAAAAAAGATTGCCAAGAATGACACATTTGATCCATCCATTAGATTTTTCTTAAACTTGCCCAAAATGTGGAGGGCATTGTTCTTAATATAAATTCAGTATGGATGACCCTAGCAAAAGTCTGGTTTGCGTCCCCCGGGGATTTTTTGTGCTGAAAACGCCCTTTCTTCTGGTGCGTTTCTCATATTTCTCAACAAAAACTTGATATGTCTATATATAGGTTTCCCATGTTGCTGAATGTAAATATACATGTGTTAAGGTGTGAAACTGCACTGTTTCTCCATTGTCACTGGTATTCGGCATTCCAAGTGGCTCATTAAGGGGTCAAAAATGTACCAAAATTGAAAAAAAATATGACACTTTTTGCCCCATAAATTTTTACCTATCCATTACATTTTTCTGAAACTTGTCCAAAATGTGGAAGCCATTGTTCTTAATATAAATTCAGTATGGGTGACTCTGGTAATATTCTGGTTAGCGTCCCCCGGGTACTTTTAGTGCTAGAAAACACACCATTTTGGGTCTCCCATGCAGGATCAATTTTTAAAACTATATTTCGTGGCTCGTTTTTTAAGCAAGGGGCATGGAGTAACATTTTGGTCCCAACAGTAAAAAATATTTTTTGTGTGGAAATTTCCATTTCGTCTACAGGGACTCAAAAGAGGTAAAAAAATTCCTCAAAATGGCCAAAAATGACACTTTTTGTCCCGTAACATTTGATCCATTCATTAGATTTTTCTGAAACTTGTCCAAAATGTGAAGGGCATTGTTCTTAATATAAATTCAGTATGGGTGACCCTAGCAAAATTCTGCTTTGCATCCCCTGGGGACCTTTAGTGCTAAAAATGCCCTTTTTTCATATTTCTCAATAAAAAACTTTATATGTATATCTATATAGTGCTCTCCCATGGTGCTGAATTCAAATATACATGTATTACAGTGTAAAACTGCATAGTTTGTCAGTTGTCAATGGTATTCAGCATTCCAAGGGGCTCATAAGGGTTCAAAAATGTACCAAAATTGCAAATAATGACACTTTTTGCCCCATAAATTTTTAGCTATCCGTTAGACTTTTCTGAGACTTGTCCAAAAGGTAACTTTTGCTTGGCCACATGACTTAGATCAAAGTGTAGTATCTGTTCTTAACTGATGCTGCACTTGTTTGTAACTAATGAGTAAATGTGTTACGGACCGACCGACGGAGAATAGTTTTTTTTTAAGTGCATTCCACAGAATACTTTTTTTAGTCATGTCGGTCGGTCCGTAACACATACTTTTTATTTCTTTTTATATTTATTATACCACTATTTATTGGTTTTCGGGGTTCCTGAATACGAAAATAACGTTTCAAATTCCCTAAATCAAATAATTTTTCTGATATAAAGTGGGGGATCTTTTAATGTAAAATGATCACCAGTCAGTCTCAAAGCCATTCTAGTCATTCTCCAGATCATTCAAGTTGTTTTTGAAGGATTCCAGTTATTTTTTAAGCATTCAAGTCATTCTTAAGGGCATTCAATTCACCCTTAAGTTCATTAAAGTCATTCTAAGTCATTTACTTTTTATTTATTTAAGTCATTTCAGCCCATTTTTCGGTCATTTTAGTTTATCTTTAAGAATTTCATATCAATCCTACATTCACACATACATTCATTACACGAGATCACGTGACTAATGGCTATCGGCCTTATAAAAACTTCAAAAGCGACACACAGTGTCGCTTGATGAATAATGCAATAATTTTTCTTTCTTTCTTTTTTTTTTTGTTTATGGTTAATTCCAAGGCTCTTTTATTTATTTATTTTTTTATTTATTTATTTTTTTTAAAAGAAAATAATTTTTAAGCTATGTATAAGAATTATAACAAATTTAGTAGTTATAAATTGTCGAGTTATCGCCCTTCAATTCTTGATTTAGTTTTTGTTGGGGGGGGGCGGTTGCTTCTATATTTTACAAACGAAAAATCTTAAATTTCAAGTTAGACAAATGGTATCTAGGTAAATGTCAGGTCTCAAATAGTAACATATCCAAAAATTATGAAATTTTAAAAATCAAAATCACTATGCTTCCTAAGATGGGTTGATGGGAGACTAAGTTCTGCCGCTTACATCACGTGATAAACGTAATTCAAAATGTCTTACACATAAATACACAGGAAAGCGATAAAAATCCGGCTCACTATATTAATAAATCATCAAGTTATGAGCTATGACAGTACTTACAACCAGTAGGTCAAGCAGGGTAGTGTTATGGTGCCGACAAAGAAAGCGTGCAGATGCCACTCGCGAATTCCGTAAGCAAATGCCACCACGACGATCTCTCCCAGTGCGAAAAAATTCCCGGTTTGAAGACCGACCGTTGAACGCTTTGAGCAAGACACCATTTCCATCGCTTATGGGGGAAAATAATGAAAACAAAATTAATAAACTTTATATATTTTGAAGCTGTTAGCATTGAAGTTAGTGAAAGTGAAAATGAAATCGATATTCTTGTGTAACATCGTTAAAAAAGGTAATTCGATAATGCTATTAATAATTTAAATTCCAATCGACTTCATCAATTACTATTATATCCAACCCGATAATTCTTCTAATAAAATAATCTTTAGATTCAATACACGTTATATATTTTTAATTGTTAATATTAAATTACGACATTTATTTTTATAAAGTAATAATTGAAATTTAAATATACTTTATAAATGACATCTTATATCCGACCCGATAATTGTTCAAGTAAAAGTCACAAATCATATGATGCAAAGCAATTTTTTTTAATATTTTGAAGGTGCCAATATTTAAGTTATTGAAAATAAAATGATTTTTTTTTGTGACATCGTAATACAAATAATTTAAATTACAGTATTTACTAGTCTCTGGATTTTAAAAGTAATAAATGGAATTTTAGTCGATTGAATCAAATTAAATATACTCTAGAAAGTGCAACATATATTCAATATACTTTTTATATTTTTAAACTGTCAATATTAAAGTTGTTGATACTGAAATCTATCTTTTTATGCAGCATTGTAGCACAAGAAATGTCAATTACGGTATTTGCCTGTCCCTGTTTTCTAAAGTAATAATAGAAATTTCAATCGATTTCATCAATTACATATGATCCAAAATTCTTTTGATTCATTCAGCCTTGACAGACGTGTTTTAAATATTCTCTCCAGGGCTTTTTCTTTCAATGATTTGGAATTCATTCCATTTGCGCTTTTTTCCAAGGAACTCTGCCTTTTGGATCATTTTGGACCATTTGGAATTTACCCAT